>NC_141075.1:19169089-19621589 GCF_041138505.1 Cibotium barometz
ATACTGCAGCAGATGATAACAGCACCGCCCCGCCTGCAGGCGCTGCTGCTGCAAGAGCCCCCATTAAATCCTCCATTTGGTCCATCATCGTATCAGAGGCTTGCACTCGATTATTGGCTCTCCAACGAGACGACCTTATCAATATTGTCGCCTCTATCCTGAGAGATGTTGCAGATGCTAAGGTTGTTTTGGGTCGGCAAGAGCGCTTGTTTCTTGTACAAGAAATCGTCCGGAATTGCTCCTTTGCCCGCCATAGTGTTGCTGATGGGACTGAAGGTGCTGTAGATTCAGTGCAGGAGGTTCTTGTCAAAGTTGTAGGGACCTTACCCTACTGTGATGTGGAGAAGGTATTCATGGCGTGGCTTGACCAACAGCAAGAGATTGCGCCTGAGATTATCTGGCCTGATTTGCGACCGGGTTTTCATCAGTGGTATGAGCGCCTTGCTTGGACAGATGGGTTCATCGAAGCATGCCACCCTGCTTAAAATCATACGTTAACAACCACAAGCATGGAATTAACAATAGTGTACATGGAACCTCCTCTACATAAAAAGGCTTAGCAACAAGGACCTCCCCCTCATTGTCTTCTTACAAACCTTTTGGTTACCAACGCCAATACATCACGAGCATGACTTGATATGAGCACGTATCTCTATGGTTTTAAGCATAATAATCCTTGGTGGAGTCGTCAACCGAATTAGGAACTCTTGATGCTATATACAATTATTGTGTGTGTGTGTGTGTGTGTGTGTGTGAGAGAGAGAGAGAGAGAGAGAGAGAGAGAGAGAGAGAGAGAATGAAGGCTTAGTGAAACAAGTAGAAGAAGATGATGGCCATGCAAATAGAGGATCAAGTGCAAACAAACCAAAAAAACAAAGAGCATATGTTCACTTGGCTAAAATTCACTAGTGACTTTGAAACTAACACTATGGCCAACCAATATCGACAAGCCAAAAATTATCATTAATTGAAAAGAATGACCATCCCAAGCATTTCCAATTGGCAACCAAAACTAATTAAATTCAAACATTGGCCCATTTGAAACAATGAGTATAATAATATAAATTAAGGTAATCTGAGGCAAATGCACCTACAGTTGGTGAATGGATCTGATGGATGCCTTTTTTCAATAGCATATCATGCTAAAGGACCTTATACATAAATGAAATAGAAGTCAACTTCTCCTTGAAGTTTTACAAGTAATCTAGAAATATGTAATTGGCACAACACATCAATGCATTAAATTTACAATAAGCGCCTGCATAGGAGTTAAGCATATAGCAAATTTTTAATTGAAGCTATAAGCATGCAATATAAAATCCAAATGCACATATATATATAATTTAGATGCTCCAAGGAAAACAAAACTATTTTTAGCAATATTTCTTCAATCAACCTATTGCTGCAAGTTTTCTTTCTATTCTTTTCTTGTAAATAGAGTGTTAATTCAACAATTAATTAATTGACTATATGATGGCAAGCTATTTTGTCCATTTTGCAAATTACTAGTACATATTGATGGAGTTTTTGTTATATTATATCATATTGTGCATAGATTATAACAAATGAACTCGTCCATTTTTTCTACCTCCATAATGGTGGAGTCACAAAGGATACTTCAAGATATCTCCGGATATCATGTGCATTGCCTGTACATATTTCATTAGTCGTTCCTTATAATATACATATACATGTACATGTACATATACATATACACAATTCACATACTCATATATGTATATGCACATCCACATACTAGTGCACATACATGTGTGAACACACACACACACACACACACACACACACACACACACACACACACACACACATCCACATATTCTTCATACTTATATCCATATACATGTGCATTTACATTTACATGTTTATCTATGTATACATATATCAACCAAAGTTTAAACATAACAGACTCTCTATTCTTTATTACATGTGGCTCTGCCAAATGAATGGAAGCAAGGACATGATTAATTCATAGGTCTTAATGCATAATGCATTAGGGCTTATGTATTATGTGTAGCATACATAGAGTTATGCATGCTCTATGCATTTATAAAGAGAGAATGCATGCTCTCTTTATGCATGCATACCTCTACTTTGAGCATACATAGAGGTATGCATGCATACATCTATTTGCTCAAATAGAGCATACATAGATGTATGCATGCACAACAATTACGCCGTTAGCCTCATCAATAGTTGACTGGGAAAGTTTTAGGATTCTCGCCCCCATGTGCGATGCAATGCAAATCTCTATCTCTTTCTCTTTCTCTCCATCTCTCCCTTATCTCCTCATCTCCTCTTCTACACCAAGAAAGCTCATCAGTCTCTCCCTTCCACAAGGTGAATACTTCTTCTCCATTCCATAAGGTAAGAGCTTCATGATTTTTTTAAATCTATTTGTCTATGGATGCTTTCTTCTTACAAACCCCTAGTAAGATTAGCATGCTCTCTTCTTTCAAAACCCTAATGCTCTCTATGCATGCTCCCTTCTTTCAAAACCCTAATGCTCTCTATGCATGCTCTCTTCTTGCAAAACCCTCATGCTCTCTTCTTGCAAACCCTAATGCTCGCTATGCATGCTCTCTTCTTGGAAAACCCTAATGCTAGGGAAGGGGTAAGGATGAAATTCTTAGACATTTTCCCCTCGCGAGAGGATGAATATCTTATGATCATGGAGAACAAATACACCAGGAGGTAGTAGGTGGACATTTTGTGGTAGAGATCACTGCTAGGAAAATACTCCAATTATATCTCTCGCATCGACAAGCTTCTTGACATGCTTCATGGGACCAAAGTTTTCTCAAAAATAGATTTGAGGTCTGGTTACTATCAGATCAGTCAAGGAAGCAGATATACCCAAGATAGCCTTCAATACCTGTGAGACCCCTGCCCCCTCCGCGATGCTCCCTCCGAGGGAGCTGGCGGTGGAAGCAGCATTAGCCTCTCACGCGAGGCAGGGATCCGCACTCGAGGCCTCGCCCCCACGGATGTTCGGACAAGAGACTAGTCCAGTAGTTTCTCCCAAACCGAACCCAAAAAAACTTCCCTCGCCCGGAAGGTACGGGCGATTCCTCCAGGGAAAATCTTCGAACGGGAGAATTGATTTAATGGGTCAAAGTCTTAACTATTCAAATAGATCCGACCGAACCTGAAGTCACATGGTCAGATCAAAGAAGAGACTTGCACTTGGTCCATAGAATCACCGCTTTTTTCCTCCTTTAATGAGGCACAGCCGACTGATTCCCTCCCACAAAAAAGGGTCTTCTCAGGACTTAATCTAATCGTAACTTAATGGTATCGCAAGAATCCCCCGATCCAGCCTAACCCCAACTAGCCAATCGTCCGACCACTGTATTGGTGGAATTCCTTTATAAGGATTTGGTTATGTTTTGCCCAGGTACCGAGGAAAAGAGTTCCCAGTCCCCCTAGCTGGTGTTTCATGCAAAAATTAAGGTAGGCATACCACGTACACACCCAATATGAAATTGCCATTATAACAGAATCGGCTGTCTTTAAACAATTCTTCAATGAAAATCATAATATTAGTGATCATCATCCTCCAAAATTTTGAGTCCATTGTGTTACAAAATATGTCATATGGACTCTCCGTTGAAGACCAGCTGGCCAACCAACGAGATCCAATATCAAAATTTGATTCATAAAAGTCATTCTTTTTAGTCCTTCCGAATCTTCCTCGACGCATGCATGGGTGTCCTAGCAACCGCGAGCCCATGCATCACCTGGTCAGAACCCTCTAAGATCCTACTGAGGTGTCCTAGCACTTCACTTAGGGACCGCTTCATCGGTACTCGCCCATCATACTGGAAGCGCACCATTTTAACCGTACCGAGGCTGGTCAAGACCTCAGCAGGCTTTGCCGCGAGCAACGTCCCTCTACGACTGCCTGCGCCAGCTGCTGCAATGAGCCTCTTCTTAGATTAAACACATACCAAATGCTTCCTCTAGCATTATGGTGTAAAACAGTCCTTTAAAAGAAAACAGAGGTTCTATGCAAGTAAAATTCCCAATTTAAGATTGGTTCCACAAAACCCTCTTTACTTAATCCTCGATTTCATGAGATGAGAATCCTTGATCTCTCATCAGGGTAATCTACCCATCATTTGACTGACTGTCCAACTAGATTCTTGGTGATTTCGGTCAAGGGAAAACTAGTTAATTCAACAGTAGTCTACTCTTTGCATTAATAACTGGAATCGGTCACACGAGGTTTTTGCTTGATTCAGATCGAGAGATGGACAAGTAGTTTGCTGACCGTTCCTCTCATAGTCATGGGTCTAACCAAAATCAGTCGGTTTAGTTCTAGCTTTGATTCTAAGGATTTTCTTCAGATAAACATCTACTGAACTTCTAACCGTAAGGAAATTCCAACTTTGTGAATTTCTTTCTTCTTAACCATAATAGATTAAGAATTGGTTTTATATGAGAATATCGAATTTTAATGAAAATACTCTTCTTCCATTTAATCGAATTTTAATGAAAATACTCTTCTTCCATTTAATCTAATTTTGGGTAAATACCAATTTAGTGATTTAACCACATAAAATATCTAAAGATATTATTTCTACCACTTAATTTATCAACCCTAATTCTCTAGGTGGAATTTTGGTGAAAATTTCTCTTTTGTCACCAAAAATTAATTCAATTCTTTCTCTACTTAAATACCATAAAAATTCTTCTTTTTAACTAAATACCAATATCCATTTTTTTGAATAAGCTTAAAAATTCTCTTTTTCTCATTTAATGATTGGATTCCAATTGTCATGGGAATTCCTCTTTAATCATAAAATAAATTTATACAAAATTTCTTTTTAAATTAAATAAAAATATCCATTAATTCAATTATGCCAAGAATTTCGCTTTTACCATTTAAATGATTGAATTCCAAATGTCATGGGAATTCCTCTTTTATCATTTAAATTTTTTCATGCATAAAAATAAATTTATCTAAAATTCTTCTTTAAATAAAAAATATTTATTATTTTAATATATCAAATTTTCTCTTTTTCCATTTAAATACATGGATCTCCATTATCAAGGGAATTCCTCTTTTTGCATAATAATAGAAATACCAAAAATTTTACATTTCTCTAATTAATTATTTACGCATATATACCAAAAATTAGTTTTCCATGAATGTAATGAAAATAATTATTTTAGCATAGGATGACTAATCCTAGAATATGGTAGGAAGTCCTCTTTTCACATTATGCATAAAAAAGGATGTGGTTTGCTCTATGGTGACCAAATCATTTCCAAACAATTGCCCTTCCATGGGGTGTGCCTTCCATGTATATAGATTGATTTTTAGAATCTATAAATCCTTTCGACATACACTTGGTCTAACGCTCAACAAATTTGGCTTCCCTCATGAAGGGTTTGCCCAAAATAATGTCATATGAATCCGGCTGGTGTAGAAAGTCCATTACAACAAATGTATGATGGTAGGGGAACAAAAAGGCCTTAAGCCTAACATTTTTGAACAATCCCATTGGTCTTGTGAATGTTTCGTTTACCATCTTGACGATTAGATCTGCTCTTTCTAATTTTGGTTTTCCCCAGTTTTCCCAACATCATTTGGTAATAATGCTCACACCCGCACCACCATCATCTAGGATAGCTAGTGTTTGATACCCATTATGGTGGATTAGAATTGTGGCATTTGTATCATCGCTCTCATAATACCGGTCGAATTGGTTGACAGGTATTTTGACGAACCTGGGTGTTCCTTCTTCCTCATGCACTAAGTTTTTCTCAGCCCATAGGTGACTGGCTCTCCTTTGTAGTGGACATTGGGTTTAATCTTCCTTCTACACAGTCCTTGACATCTGCCCACAATGTCGGTGTGTTGCCTAGCAATGGTCCTAGCAGCATTCTAACAATTGTGGACAGTATGGCTGCGAGATTGCCTATGTCTCTAGGTTCCCTGGCAAGTGAGGGCTCCTTATATGTGTTTGTTGTGTATTCAATCCTAATAGGGAATGAATGGATTGAGAAATCTTGATCTTTTTCCTCAAACATTCTTGCCATGAGGTCACTTTGATTCCCTTCCTTGGACTCTTCTGGGATTGGAGTAGGCATGTCCAATCTCCTTTCCTTTAACAGCTCACTTCTTGGATACACTGTATTCCTAGCCCGGTTAGCCCTTAACTTGGCTTCGTGATTGCATTGACACTCCTCAACCGCGGCCTTAGCTTCTTCAAGCTTTCTTATTTCTTCTTCAGCATTTGGATATTCTCCAATTCCCTTATGTTGGTTGTAGTTTCTTTAGCATGCCCATCCTGTTTCGGCACTTGGTCACCTTCTTCCTTTGATTGGGTGGATCCGGTGTCAATGGTATCTTCTTCGAATCCATCCTGAATTATGACCATGGTATCTCCCTTGCCCACTTTTTTCACTCTTCTCCTTCTCCTGGGTTTTTTCCTTTGTCCACTTATTTTGCTTGCGTTCATGTCAATACATGTAGTGGCGTGATATTCCCAGGTTGCACACTTATAGTCCTGATAGTGGAATGGTTAGAAGTAGAAGCAGAACCACTGGCGCACGATATGGGAGTCTTTGATCAAATTATCGACACCACACTTCACACATGAAAGTGTAGGCATGACGTTGGTCTGTGCTGACTAGTTGAGCTTGGCTAGCATTAGCCACATTCTTAAGAGGAAACTCCGCCACTTGACGAGGTCCATTACAATGAAAACATTGTATAGGTCCCCTTCTCATAGTTGAGCTTATATCTTTTTCTTTCCATTGGACCGTGGTTTGAAGCACTGTTACTAGTGTGCTATTCTGTAAGATATAATACTCTAGTGTGATCTCCATGAGCTCCTCGTAGTAGTCATTATTGACTTCTACCTCGCACATGATTTCTCCCTCATCCAAGGGCTCCTCAATCAACACTTGGTTGATTTTGGCTTGTGGTGGCTGTGGTGGTAAAATATGTGGCGGCAAACGTGACATGTCCTACATTTGGAACATCCCTCTTGGTAGGTAGGTATTTGGCTACCCTGTAGTCACATTTGTTTGCACTGGTGGTTTGGTGATGGTAAGGCTAGAGGAACTCTAGGATCTATCAATTGTGCTAAGGACTAGATTCTCGAATACCTACACATGGCAGTGTGATGCTTTCCCAATCTCTGACAGTGAGCACAATAGAGTGATTGCCTTGGTCTTAAGTGAGGTCATTCGGTGCTTGTGTGATTTTGTTTACAAATTGAGCACCAAAACAATTCTCTCCGAGGGTAGAGATGAGCATTCCCTGATGCTTCTCTCCCATCCTTGACCTTTAATTTCTCCAAGATGATGGCATTACTGAGTTCTTCCACTGTCATATCACCAACTTACTTGCTCTTGGTTCTTGTGTCTTGTGATGACTAGAGACTCGTGGCGTTGCCACTACTGAAGAAGCCTTGGCATCTTCAAGTTATGCAACTCAAGCATATTGTCCTCATATTCAATTGCCAGCTTACAAAAAGTATCTAGAGTAGTTGGTCGGGCTAACACTAGATAATCATGCATCTTATAATCTCAGATTCCTCTCTGTAAATAAGTAAGGCAATAACTGATTATCAATTAGCCTTTCCCTCAACTTGCATCTTGAATTCAAGTGCTTGAGCCAAGAAACATAATCCCGCATGGACTCATTTTCCTTTTACTTGATATTGGGGAGTTGAGCCACATGACTCCATCTGTCACGACTTCGAGCAAAAGCTCGGTATGAACACATTTTTAAGATGAGTGAAATTGACTTTATCCTTAGGATTTAGTGTTCGATACCATTGGTGAGCCTTCCCTTCTAAGGTTAGGGAAAAAGCATGTATCATGGTTACGTCGCTCATTGGCCCACATGTTTCATAGGTAGACTCAAAGACCTCTACATGTTAGATCAGCGGGTCCCCATCTCTCAAGAATTTTTGCACAAGCTTTGATATAATATGTGGCTTCATCTGGGATGGTCTAGATTCTAGGGCAGTGCCTAGCTCCCTAATCATACCTCAATCCATTTTCGTGGCCATATTCAGTAGATCCACCCTTGTGACTATGTTTAGGTCTACGTTGGGATCTACAATTGGCCTCCGAGGAGCCCGGTTAGGTTCCTCTATTCAATTCAGGTCTATGGCTAGGTCCAAGTAATTCCTCATTTCTTGGATCATTATTAGTAGCCTTAGCCTGCCTTTATTAGATTAGGAGTTCCATGCTTTGCAAGAACATGGGATCATTGATCATCTCTTTTTGTATAGAGATGATCCTCACCTCTTGCAAGTACCCTAGGTGGATTGTCCTCCTCTTCTTGTGTTTCAAGGCTTTCATTAGCCCTTGGTTCCTCATTGATGGGTTCTAGAGTTGGTATTACTCCTTCTGTTATTCCCATCCACATGCTATCAGTGGCATTTCTAGACGTTTGTGGTTCTTTGCTACGTGGTCGAAATGGATTCAAGTCCTTTATTTCCCTATGTTTTGCCCTTGTTCTTCGCGTATCGAGCTCTTGTTTTCGTAAGCTTAGTAGCCACAATTGTCGCTTTGCCTCAGCTCTCTTCAAGTCTATTTCCATTTCCTCCAATGTGGGGAAGACAACTTAACCTATCCTGGCAGCGCTTTCCTTATCCCTTCTAACCCTGGGGGTCATCCCACTAATCCTCACTATGTTAGCATTCCTAGGGCCCGAAGGTTGGGTTGGTGAATCTGGTCTTAGACCGTGTCCTACGCTTGTTGTGAGCCCATGCCTGCAGATTGCACTTCATCTTCTGTGCCATGCTGGAGACCAAAAAATCCCCTGGCAATATCAAAGATTCCACTGGATCTCGTAGGAAAAGAGGGGTTTTCTTCCTCTCCAAGTCCAGAGAATCTTAGCCCTTCTTCCATGGATTCCTCACTACTTATTTCTATGGTGGTCAGATTCCTCTTCAAGCTGAAACACTCAATTGAGTGCTCGCCGTGTGGCTTGAGCCAACACTTTTTTAGTAGGAAGAACCTAGGTGATTCGATGCATTGTCATCGGGGGTAAGGTCGCATCTAATGAGTTTCCTGGACCTCACGTGCATGAGAATGTGTTTTAACAGACGAAATCTGTGAGGTCCCTATCCCCACCGCGTAACGAATTCAAGGGTTCTAGCAGCGGAAGTAGCACTTCTTGCGCGGGTAGGGTCTCACACTCGGGGCCTCGCCCACCCCCACGAATATTCGGACAAGAGACTAATCCATCGGTTCTTCCAAAACCGATCCTGAAAAAAGTTCCCTTGCCTGTAAAGCACGGGCGATTCCTCCAAGATAACTTTTCTCTAACGTAGTCAAAAGCCTTAACTAACTAAACTGATCTGACCAAACCCGTAAGTCCCAATTCAGATCAGGGAAAAGATTGCACTTGGATCATAGAGACCAACGCTTTTTTCCTCATTGAGAGGCACAACCATTGATTCTTTTCCATAGAACAATTTTTGTCCAGGATTTACTTCATCTATCATACCATAACAGAATTGAGTCTCAATTTAAGGATCCATCAGTCCAACCTAACCCCATCCAGTCCCGTGGGTTAGCCAACTGCCCAGCCAACTGCCCAACCACTGTAGTGATAGGATCCAATTAACAATTTGGTTAGGTTTTGTCCGGAGTACCAGGGAAAAGAGTTCCCAGGCCCCCTAGCCGGATATTCATGCAAACTTAAAACTAGTCACACCACTTACACACCCAATATAAAATTACCTTTTTCTCAGCATCAGCTATCTTTAAAACAATCATTTAATGAAACCATTGTGTCACTGATCATAATCCTCAAAATCTCTGGTTGAATCCTTATTTCTAATCATTCCTTCATTGGTGTACCTATGGCATCATTGGCAACCAGAACGCTCACCACCTATTCACTGAGTGTCCTTTTCGATAGTTCCTACCTCATAGTAACCGACAATATATTCACATATCAAAATGGAATCTCCGTTGAAGATCATCAAGATCAACCAACGATCCATATAAAAGAGCCATGGACTCATCCGTTGAGGACCAGCAAGGTCAACCAACCAGATCCATGCCCGAATTCAGGAAACAACTCTTACTCCTTGTTCCAATATCTTCCCCGACATACGTGTGGGTATCTTGCGACCCAGAGCCCGAGCACCGTATGGTCAGCACCCTTTAGGATCCTTCACAGGTCACCTAGCACTTCACTCATAGGTCGCTTCCTTGGTCCCTCATCCACTGTACCAGAAACTCACCATTTAAATCAAACCGAGGTTGGTCAAGATCTCGGCCGACCTTGCTACGCAAGACGTCCTCTGTTGACTCTCCATTTTAGCAATTGCAACTTTAACAGATAGGTCTCCACACACGACCTCATTCACAAGACGGTCAAAATTCTTCCCCAGCATTCTTGACATAAAACAGTCATTTAAAAATAGATTTCACATACAAGTACAGTTCCAACAATATTTCCATTTTTTCTCATCACTCCACATCCTTTCACATTAGTCCCCATCTTTTCTCATCTTCCCATAATTTTTTTTCATCATTGATCTCTATCACATCACATCATTCTCACATCAAATCACATCCAATCGCATCCAATCGCATCCAATCACATCCAATCTCATCCAATCGCATCATCCACACATCAATCCACATCATCCATACATCCATCCACATCATCCACACCAATCCACATCATCTATACATCCATCCACATCAATCCACATTATCCACACATCCATCCACATCTTCCATACATCCATCCACATCAATCCACACGTCAATCCACATCATCCATACATCCATCCACATAAATCCACATTATCCACACATCAATCCACATCATCCATACATCCATTCACGTCAATCCACATTACTCACACATCAATCCATATCATCCATACATCCATCCACATCAATCCACATTATCCACTCATCCATCCACATCAATCCATATTATCCACACATCCATCCACATCTTCCAGACATCCATCCTCATCAATCCATACATCGATCCACATTACCCACACATCAATCCACATCATCCATACATCCATCCACATCATCCACATCAATCCACATTATCCACTCATCCATCCACATCAATCCACATTATCCACTCATCCATCCACATCAATCCTGCACATTATCCACACAACCATCCACATCTTCCATACATCCATCCTCATCAATCCATACATCAATCCACATTACCCACACATCAATCCACATCATCCATACATCCATCCACATCGTCCACATTACCCACATATCAATCCACATTCATTTCATAAGTATTTCCATTCTCATCTAATCACATCTTTTTCTATCTCATTACTTATTTTCTCATTTATCCTCATCAGATCACATCTACTTGAATCATCTACCCATACATCTCATCACTTCACATACATTAACATCTATCCAGTTTACATCGCATCTTATCACATCCATTTCACATCACATCTTATTCATTCACATCGATCCCTTATATAAAACTCATCATCAGATAATAATTCACTCAGATTGTATCATTCAAATCCTTATCACAATAATAGTCCATTCGATCGAATTTTCTATCTAAACAATCCTTCATGGAAATTTTCTATTATACAGATTTTTAATTTGACATCCCTTAACTTGATTCACTGGGTCAAATGTTAACAGCAGCAATTTGCTAACACAATCCACTAATCTCATAGTGATTTGCTGAAGTCATTAACGTCATTCCAGCTACGAACATCATCACAGGGACTCGTCCCATTCATCCTCATTGTGGTTTTGCTTAGTTTATTACATTTCAACCAAAATTCAAGAATCTTCATTTTTCAATCAGAATCCAAATCAACTCATCAGTTCTCAACCAGAATTTAAAATCATATCAGTTCTCAACCAGAATTTAAAATCATATCAACCACATTCAAATTCATCATCTGGATAGTATTAATGCTTATAATTTCAAGTCTTAGATTTACTCGTATATACTGCCAGTAAAGAGCTGCAGTTATACCCTCAGTATATACGGGTAGTCACAGTCCTTGGAACTATAAAGTAAATACCATCATGTCTAGGCCTCAAGCAAGTCAGAAATTCCATACAATTGCGGTACTTCCATCTGAAGACCCAATTACCAATTTACGAATTTCAGCTTGAATATCAATTCGTATGAATTTTTTTCACACAATTACAACCTTTTACTGCTTCTTCATAAATTTTTGACATTTTTGGCTTCTCGGTTGATCCTCATTAGCCAATTGGCTCTAATACCAGCTGTGAGATCCCTATCCCCACCGTGCAACGAATTTAGGGGCTCTAGCAGCGGAAGTAGCACTTCTTGTGTGGGGCAGGGTCTCACACTCGGGGCCTCGCCCACCGATATCTGGACAAGAGACTAATCCATCGGCTCTTCCAAAACCGATCCTGAAAAAACTTTCCTTGCCCAGAAAGCACGGGCGATTCCTCCAGGATAACTTTTCTCTAACGTAGTCAAAAGCCTTAACTAACTGAACTGATCTCACAGAACCCGTAAGTCCCAATTTAGATTAGGGAAAAGATTGCACTTGGATCATAGAGACCAACACTTTTTTCCTCATTGAGAGGCACAGCCGTTGATTCTTTTCCATAGAACAATTTTTGTCTGGGATTTACTTCATCTATCGTACCATAACAGAATTGAGTCTCAATTTAAGGATCTATCAGTCCAGCCTAACCCCATCCATTAGTCCAACCTAACCCCATGCAGTCCCATGGGCTAGCCAACCACCCAACCACTGTAGTGATGGGATCCAATTAAGAATTTGGTTAGGTTTTATCCCGGTACCAGGGAAAAGAGTTACCAGGCCCCCTGGCCGGATATTCATGCAAACTTAAAACTAGTCACACCACTTACACACCCAATATGAAATTTTCTTTTTCTCAGCATCAGCTATCTTTAAAACAATCATTTAATAAAACCATTGTATCACTGATCACAATCCTCAAAATCTCCGGTTCAATCCTTATTTCTAATCATTCCTTCATCGGTGTACCTGTGGCATCATTTGCAACCAGAACGCTCACCACCTATTCACTCAGGGGCCTTTTTGATAGTTTCTAGCTCATAGTAACCGGCAATATATTCACATATCAAAATGGAATCTTCGTTGAAGATCAGCAAGATCAACCAACGGATCCATATAAAAGAGCCATGGACTCATCCGTTGAGGACCAGCAAGGTCAACCAACCAGATCCATGCCTGGATTCAGAAAACAACTCTTACTCCTTGTTCCAATATCTTCCCCAATGTACGTGTGGGTATCTTGTGACCCAGAGCCCGAGCACCGTATGGTCAGCACACTCTAGGATCCTTCGCAGGTCACCTAGCGCTTCACTCATAAGCTGCTTCCTTTGGTCCCTCATCCACTATACCAGAAACTCACCATTGAAATCAAACCGAGGCAGGTCAAGACCTCGGCCGACCTTGCTACGCGAGACGTCCTCCGTTGACTCTCCGTGAGCAGTTCAACGTTAGCAGATAGGTCTCCACGACCTCATTCACAAGACGATCAAAATGCTTCCCCAGCATTCTTGACATAAAACAGTCATTTAAAAATAGATTTCACATACAAATATAGTTCCAACAACATTATTTCCATTTTTTCTCATCACTCCACATCCTTTCACATTAGTCCCCATCTTTTCTCATTTTCCCACATTTTTTTTCTTCATCGATCCCTATCACATCACATCATTCCCACATCAAATCACATCCAATCGCATCATCCACAAATCAATCCACATCATCCATACATCCATCCACATCATCCACACCAATCCACATCATCTATACATCCATCCACATCAATCCACATTATCCACACATCCATCCACATTTTCCATACATCCATCCACATCAATCCACACGTCAATCCACATCATCCATACATCCATCCACATCAATCCACATTATCCACACATCAATCCACATCATCCATACATCCATTCACATCAATCCACATTACTCACACATCAATCCATATCATCCATACATCCATCCACATCATCCACATCAATCCACATTATCCACTCATCCATCCACATTAATCCACATTATCCACATATCCATCCACATCTTCCATACATCCATCCTCATCAATCCATACATCAATCCACATTACCTACACATCAATCCACATCATCCATGCATCCATCCACATCAATCCACATTATCCACTCATCCATCCACATAAATCCACATTATCCACTCATCGATCCACATCCATCCACATCTTTCATACATCCATCCTCATCAATCCATACATCAATCCACATTACCCACACATCAATCCACATCATCCATACATCCATCCATATCATCCACATCCATCCACATTATCCACTCATCCATCCACATCAATCCACATTACCCACACATCAATCCACATTCATTTCATAAGTATTCCCATTCTCATCTAATCACATATTTTTCTATCTCATTACTTATTTCCTCATTTATCCTCATCAAATCACATCTACTTGCATCTACCCATACATCTCATCACTTTACATACATTAACATCTATCCAGTTTACATCGCATCTTATCACATCCATTTCACATCACATCCATTTCATATCACATCTCATTTATTTACATCCTGATTCACATGTTTACACATTCATTCATGTCCCTTATTGTTCATTCACATCCCGATTCACATGTTATCACATTCATTCACATCCTATATCATTCATTTACATCTCGATTCACATGACATCACATCTCATCTATTCATTCACATTTATCTGATTCGCATCACATATCATCACATCTATTAACCTTTTATTCTCATCACATCCATCCATCCATTCTTTTCCATCTATCTAATTCGCATTACATCTCATTGTTGAGATTCAAGCTCGATGTCAGTGTGAGCCAGCTATGCTATGTGCTGGCATGTTAGGTAGGAACATGTGTGAGACATAAATGACCGCGTCCAGCTGGTGTCATAGAGTGTGGACATTAGCTAGGGTTAGATGTGTGTGGACACAACTCATAGTGTGTTGTGTGTATTATGGATTATGGCTTTATGCATTGGGTGAGAAGGGAGATGGCTTCCCTCTATGGTTAGGGTTTGCAATATACATTAGGGTTTGCTCCTGTGTGTGTGTCTCCTCTCCCTCTACCTGAAAAAGGGTTTGCAATATACATTAGGGTTTGCTCCTGTGTGTGTGTCTCCTCTCCCTCTACCTGAAAAACAGGTAGAGGGAGAGGAGACACACACACAGGAGCAAACCCTAATGTATATTGCAAACCCTTTTTCAGGTAGAGGGAGAGGAGACACACACACAGGAGCAAACCCTAATGTATATTGCAAACCCTTTTTCAGGTAGAGGGAGATAGAGGGAGAGGAGACACACACACAGGAGCAAACCCTAATGTATATTGCAAACCCTAACCATAGAGGGAAGCCATCTCCCTTCTCACCCAATGCATAAAGCCATAATCCATAATACACACAACACACTATAAATTGTGTCCACACACATCTAACCCTAGCTAATGTCCACACTCTATGACCAGCTGGACGCGGTCATTTTTGTCTCACACATGTTCCTACCTAACATGCCAGCACATAGCATAGCTGGCTCACACTGACATCGAGCTTGAATATCAACAGCCCCTCTCAAGCTCATGATGTACTGCCGATGAAGATGTAGATGAGCTTGGGATATCAAGACTCTCAACACTCCCCCTCAAGCTCATCCCATGTACTCCCAACATAGTACGGAAGTACTCAAACTTCTCCCTGCTAAGTGGCTTTGTAAAGATATCTGCCACCTGCTCATCAGTCTTCACATACTGTAGATCAACTGTACCATCCATCACCTTCTCTCTGACAAAGTGATAATGCATCTCTATGTGTTTGGTCCTCGCATGAAACACTGGATTCTTGGCCAACTGTATACTGCTCATGTTGTCACAATGAATGACAACTTTGCCATCAGTAGGCTCACCCAAATCTGCCAAGAGACTCTTTAACCATATAGCTTCACAAGTAGCAATGGTTGCACCTCTGTATTCAGCCTCTGTACTGGATAAAGCAACTGTAGGTTGCTTCTTGCTACTCCAACTCACAACGGCACTTCCAAGTGTGAAAGCATATCCACTAGTAGACCTCCTGTCATATGAGCTACCTGCCCAATCAGCATCTGTGTATCCAAGCTTTTACCACTCTCATAAAGTAGACCATAATGTGCAGTGGTCTTAACATATCGCATAATGCGTCTCACTGCATCCAAATGAGGTTTTCTGGGGCTCTACATGAACTGGCTTACTAGCCCCACAGCATATCGCATAATCTCACTGCATCCAAATGAGGTTTTCTGGGGCTCTGCATGAATTGGCTTACTAGCCCCACAACATAACTCAAATCCGGGCATGTGATAGTCATGTAAATGAGATTACCCAACCATCTTTCTGTACATAGATGGATCATCCAACTCCTCACCATAATCAGCCCGCAACTTCACATTCTGCTCCAAAGGTGTACTCATAGGCTTACACCCTGTTATGCCATATTTTGCCAACATATCCAATGCATATTGGCGATGTACTAACCATGTACCTGCATGGTCTTGATCACTTCGATTCCAAGAAAGTATCTCAACTCACCAAGGTCTTTCATGTCAAATTGCCCACTCAATGCTTTCTTGACATGCATCACATCTGTACCATGATCACCTGTGATAATCAAGTCATCCACATAGATGACTAGTAAAACAATCCCATGATCTGTCTTCTTCACATAGAGTGAAGAATCTGCTGTAGAAATCTGAAATCCAAGTGAGATAAGATATCTGCTCATCTTATCACTCCAAGCACGAGGTGCTTGCTTCAAACCATATAATGCCTTTTTCAATCTGCATACATGAGTGGGGTATCTTGGGTGTACATAACCTTCTGGCTATGCCATATACACTTCCTCTTGAATGTAAGATTCCTCCCCCAACCCCTTTTTGATGTCTAGTATATTCCCCTGTAATCAATTCCTTTTCTGAAATATAAGAGATCTTGTTTGTGGCTGTTTTAACCTAGAGAGAGAAAATATGCTAGAGAGAGAATATTCAGATTATGAATATTTTTGGATATAAAATTAACTCATCTTATTAAAATAAGTTCCCCTGAAATAGAAATTCAAAAAGAATTTTCCAATGTGCAATTGGAATTAAATGGAAATAAGTATAAAGAACCTTAGTCTAAGGGTCTAGATTTTCAGAAATTTTTAGATTATGGTCCAATTAAGGTTCCTATGGGCCAATAGCATCAATCCATGTGTAGGGAGGAGATAAATCCAATTTGTAAAAGAAGATACCCAAAAATGAGTAAATGCTCACATAAGATGAAGAGTTGAAAATGTACAAGATTTATTAGTAAAAAAACTATGAGCAATATTAAAAATATGAGATATTTTGGGTATCCAAAAATGAGTAAATGCTCACATAAGATGAAGAGTTGAAAATGTACAAGGTTTATTAGTAAATAAACACATATGTAAGGAAGGGGAGTTCTTTAAAGGAGGTGCATATTTCACATAAGATGAAGAGTTGAAAATGTACAAGGTTTATTAGTAAATAAACACATATGTAAGGAAGGGGAGTTCTTTAAAGGAGGTGCATATTTCACATAAGATGAAGAGTTGAAAATGTACAAGGCTTATTAGTAAAAAAACTATGACACATATGTAAGGAAGAGGAGTTCTTTAAAGGAGGTGCATATTTCACATAAGATGAAGAGTTGAAAATGTACAAGGTTTATTAGTAAAAAACTATGAGCAATAAAATTTTGACACATATGTAAGGAAGGGGAATTCTTTAAAGGAGGTGCATATTTCACATGCTTGAATGAGTTTTAAACTCAAAAATAATGTGATATTTTTATCTCTCATCTCTCTTGAACCAAACCAAATCAAAATGGAACCAAACCGAATCAAAAAGTAACCAAACTAGGTCCAAATCTAGTCCAAATTCAACCAAACTGACTTGGAAAATTCTAGAATCAGTTTGTTTGGTTAGGAGCTCAAATTTTCCTATAAATAGAAGCCTCCCCTTGTTGAAAAAAATATAGTGTCTTATGCTTTGTCACTCTACTCCACCTAAGCCAAATTAGATAGAGTCTTATGCCTTGTTACTCTACTCCACCTAAGCCAAATTAGATAGAGTCTTATGCTTGTTACTCTACTCCACCTAAGCCAAAATATAGAGTGTCTTATGCATTGTTACTCTACTCTACCTAAGCCAAGAGTTGTGAATTCTTTAATAATTCACTAGTTTTGATACTTCTCTCTTTCTTCAATCCCCATTGGTGGCTCCATCAACATACTAAACCAATTGATTGGTTGGGGGCCTCTACCGTGAATAAAGAATCAAGCAAATTATAAGGTAAGTATATTGAATTTTGATCTTTCTATAATTTCTCAATGATTCTCTCTTCTCAACCCCTCTCAAGCTTGAGAAGTTTAATTGGTATGGTTTTTAAATGCTATTGAAGTTAATTGGTGAATAGTAGTGAAGAGTTACATAATTTAATAAATGCTATAGAAGTTAATTTCCATTTATGTTTAAATTCTAATGGTTTTTATGTAATTTCTCTCTCTCACTCAAGAAATGGTCATACTCATGAACCATTCTCAATCCAAATGAAGCTTTTCATAAAGCCTTTCCTTAATCCAAGATTAAGCTATGCTTGAGGCCAAATTAATGGCTTTTTGCTATGCTTTTAGTTTATGCACATAGATGATTCAATCCATTATGGATTGATGACCCAATTAGAGACCATTCTAATTGTTTTCTTAATGATCCAATTAGAGACCATTATGGATTGATGATCCAATTAGAGACCATTCTAATTATTTCTTTAATAATGAGCTTTATCCCTTAGAAAAAAATTGAGATTTATCAGTCATAGTAGCGGAGCTATGGCAAAATTTTTATAGAAATTACGCATAAAATAAATTCATTCAAAGTATAAAAAGAGGAATTCCTACCATATTCTAGGAACTATCATCCTAGATTAATTAAAAGAATTTTATTATGCATGGAGATGTGGATGTTGCATGTAGATGTAGATGTATGGATGTGAGTGTGAATGTGGAGGTGGGTGTATGCATGGGACGTGGATGTATGCATGTAGAAATAGATGTGTAGATGAGGATGTAAATGGAGATGTGGATGGATGCATGTAGATGTAGAGGTATAGATGTAGATGTGAATGGAGATGTGGATGTATACATGTAGATGTAGATGTATAGATGTAGATGTGGATGTGGAGGTGGATGGATGCATGTAGATGTAGATGTATAGATGTAGATGGGAATGGAGATATGGATGTATGCATGTAGCTGTAGTTGTGAATGGAGATGTATATGTATACATGTAGATGTAGATGTATAGATGTAGATGTGGATGTGGATGGGGATGTATGCATGTAGATGTAGGTGTATAGACGTAGATGTGGATGCAGAGGTGGATGTATGCATGTAGATGTAGATGTATAGAGGTGAATGTGAATGTGGATGTGGATGTATGCATAGGGATGTAGATGTATGCATGTAGATGTGAATGTACGCATATAGTTGTGGATGTATGGATGTGAATATACGATTGTGATGTGAGGGAATCTGAAGTGATGAGATGGAAATGATGTGATGGGATGAGTATACATATAAATGGAATATGGAATAAGTAATGTAGATTGAGGAGGGATAATGTGGAAAAATGAAAGTTAAAATAGAAATTGTATTGTAAACTGTTTGTAAATGCTGTCTGTAAATGATTGTTTTATGTCAAGAATGCTGGGGGGAGCATTTTGACCGTCTTGTGATTAAGGTCGTGATGAGAAAGTTGCAACTGCTGACGGGGAGTCAATGAAGGACGTCTCGCGTAGCAAGGTCGGCCGAGGTCTTGACCAGCCTCGGTGCGATTAAAATGGTGAGCTTCCGGTACGGTGGATGAGGGGCCAAGGAAGCGGCCTATGCGTGAAGCGCTAGGTTACCTGCGAAGGATCCTAGAGGGTGCTGACCATACGGTGCTCGGGCTCTGGGTCGCCTAGGATACCCACGCGTGCGTCGAGGAAGATATTAGAACAGAGTTGGAGTTGTTTTCTGAAATCGAGCATGGATCTGGTTGATTGACCTTGCTGGTCTTCAATGGATGAGTCCATGGCTCCTTATATGGATCTGTTGGTTGATCTTGCTGATCTTCAACGAGAGTCCATCATGTTAAGTGATTATATTGCCAAGTATTATGGGCTAGGAACTATCGAAACGGCTCCTGAGCGTTCTAGTTGCCAATGATGCCATAGATACTCTGATGAAGGAATGATGGGAAATTAAGAATCAATTGGATAAATTGGAAGATGGTGATCAATGATACTATGGTTTTATTAAAGGATTGTTTTAAACTGGTTGAATCTGGTTGAAAAAGGCAATTTCATATTGGGTGTGTGAGTGGTGTGACTAGTTTTATTTTGCATGAACATCCGGCTAGGGGGCCTTGGAACTCTTTTCCTTGGTACCCGGGACAAAACCTAACCAAATTTTTAATTGGATCCCATCACTACAGTGGTTGGGCGGTTGGCTAACCCATGGGATTGGATGGGGTTAGGCTGGACTGATGGATCCGTAAATCGAGACTCAAACTTTTGTTTTTACGATAGATAAAATAAATCCCGGACAGTAACTGTTCTATGGATAGGAATCAACGGCTGTGCCTCTTGAATGGGGAAAAAAGCGTTGATCCCAATGATCCAAGTGCAAGTTTCTTCCTTGACCTGACCAAGTATCTTATAGATGTAATTAGATCAGCTCGATCAGAAATGATCTTGACTACGTTAGAGTAAAAAGTTATCCTGGTGGAATCGCCCGTGCTTTCCGGTAAAGGAAGTTTTTCCGGGTTCGGTTTTGGAACAACCGACGGATTAGTCTCTTATCCGGATATCCGTGGGCGAGGCCCCGAATGTGGGACCCCTGTCCCGCGCGAGAAGTGCTACTTCCGCTGCTAGTATCCCGAATCTGTTACTCGGTGGGAACAGGGATCTTACAGTTGGTATCAGAGCATTTGGTTAATAAAGATCAACTGAGAAGACAAATATGTCAAAAATTTATCAAGAAACACAAAAAGGTTATAATTGTGTGATATAACTCATACAATTTGATATTCAAACTGAAATTCATAATTTGGTAATTGGTTCTTCAGATGGAAGTACCGCAATTATATAGAAACCCTGACTTGCTTGAGGCCTAGACATGATAGTATTTACCTTATAATTCCAAGGGCCGTGACTACCCGTATATACCGAGAGTATACTGCAGCTCTTTACTGACAGTATATACGAGTAAATCTAAGACTTGAAATTATAAGCGTTAATGCTATCTAGATGATGATTTCGAATGTGATTGATATGATTTTTAATTCTGTTTGAGAATGGATGAATTGATTTGGATTCTGATTGAAAATGCTGATTGAAAATGTTGATTGAAAAAAAAAATGTTGATTTTTAAAAATTAGTTGAAATATAATGAAACCACAATGAGGGGGAATGGGACGAGTCCCTGTGATGATATTCATAACTAGAAAGATGATAACGAATTCAGCAAATCACTATGAGATTAGTGGGTTGTGCTGTCAGATTGCTACTGTTAATACTTGACCGGTAGATCGAGTTAAGGGATGTCAAATTGAGAACTTACTTGACTGAAATTTCCGTGGAGGAATGTTCCGAAGGAAACTTTTCGGTCTAATGGACCATTATCATGTTAAAGATATGAATGATATAATCTGAATAAACTGTTATTTAATGATGAGTTCTATATAAGGGATATTTATCCCAGTGTTCTGTTGGGTTGACTAGAATATAAGGAACCCCAGAATAAAATTGAATCTTAAGAAAAAGAGCTGTCCTCTACCTTGCGAGATGAGGACATCTCGCACTTTTTAAGTGGGATAGAATGTAAGATTCCTCCCCAACCTTCGAGGTATACAGGAGTAAAAATCCTCTTTTCTGATCTTATAATTATTCCCTCTCTAAAATAAAAGAAAGTTTCTGTTTAAAAAAGGAAGACCCTTTCCCTAGAATACTTCTCAAGAGTCCCACCTGTTTTAAAGATTTAGAACAATGAGTTCAGAAGTGAGAATCGGTGTTTTGGATACCAAGGTTTTGGTTTTCATTCGAGTACGGCCCAAAAGAAGTTCTTTATCTCTTGGGGAGTATAAGAAGTTATCCCCCAGATATTGTGATCCTTATATCTGAATTCAATGAAAGTAGGTGACTTAGCCTACAAGTTTCCTTTATCTCCTCATCTCAAAATTCGTAATGCCTTCTATAGAAAAATGTGTCAAACACAAATCATGGAAAGACGGTAAAACTTCAGTGGCAAGTTACCGTTGGCTTCTAGGTTACGCTAGCTCCTTCCTTTATATAAGTCGTAACTTTTACTTGTCGCTCACAGTAATCTTACTCCCATCAATCTCCTTTCTTTCTTAATCTCCTTCATGGCTTGGCAACAGGAATTAGTTTTATCCCTGATGATTTCTCACCTTCAAGACGCAAGAGAGTCTGTGAAGAAAGACTTTATAGAACAGTATGAGCGCTCACTTTTTCCTCACCTAGGAACTTCTGTAGCGCAGACCAAATGGCGGACCTATCAAAACATAACTAGGGTAACACCCTGGGGTCAGCAGCACTTTCGTAACAATGTCCGCTTGGCCATGGTTATTGAAGCTTTGGGTTTGGGTCCCCGATACTACTGCGTCATGAGATCAAGACATCTTGGGTTTTCTGAGCGGGTCTTCTTACTGGCATGTTTTCTTCCTCATGAGAAGATATGCCTTTACCCCGTTTTTGGCTTGCCTCTCAGAGGTCCTTTTGTTAGATCACCTCATACCACTGAGATAGGTGCGGCAATAACCAGCAGAATCATTCCCATAGATGAGTTACCCTATACTTGTGCAGCTTGTGAGGACTGCTTTTGTGACCATATGATGGACGGGCTTATGGAAGTGTAAAGAGTTCTTCTATCTTTACTGTATAAGTTCCGAGAATGAATAAAGTTTAAATCTTGTTCTTATTTTGAATCTTGCTCTCTTTAAGACTTTTCTTGGTGGTTAATCTTGATTAAAATTTTCCTCTAAGTCTCATATTCGTTCACCTTGCGAAATTATCCCAAGTTGCGAGATGAGGACATCTCGCGTTTTTTAAGTGGGGTAGAATGTAAGATTCCTCCCCCAACCCCTTTTTGATGTCTAGTATATTCCCCTGTAATCAATTCCTTTTCTGAAATATAAGAGATCTTGTTTGTGGCTGTTTTAACCTAGAGAGAGAAAATATGCTAGAGAGAGAATATTCAGATTATGAATATTTTTGGATATAAAATTAACTCATCTTATTAAAATAAGTTCCCCTAAAATAGAAATTCAAAAAGAATTTTCCAATGTGCAATTGGAATTAAATGGAAATAAGTATAAAGAACCTTAGTCTAAGGGTCTAGATTTTCAGAAATTTTTAGATTATGGTCCAATTAAGGTTCCTATGGGCCAATAGCATCAATCCATGTGTAGGGAGGAGATAAATCCAATTTGTAAAAGAAGATACCCAAAAATGAGTAAATGCTCACATAAGATGAAGAGTTGAAAATGTACAAGATTTATTAGTAAAAAAACTATGAGCAATATTAAAAATATGAGATATTTTGGGTATCCAAAAATGAGTAAATGCTCACATAAGATGAAGAGTTGAAAATGTACAAGGTTTATTAGTAAATAAACACATATGTAAGGAAGGGGAGTTCTTTAAAGGAGGTGCATATTTCACATAAGATGAAGAGTTGAAAATGTACAAGGTTTATTAGTAAATAAACACATATGTAAGGAAGGGGAGTTCTTTAAAGGAGGTGCATATTTCACATAAGATGAAGAGTTGAAAATGTACAAGGCTTATTAGTAAAAAAACTATGACACATATGTAAGGAAGAGGAGTTCTTTAAAGGAGGTGCATATTTCACATAAGATGAAGAGTTGAAAATGTACAAGGTTTATTAGTAAAAAACTATGAGCAATAAAATTTTGACACATATGTAAGGAAGGGGAATTCTTTAAAGGAGGTGCATATTTCACATGCTTGAATGAGTTTTAAACTCAAAAATAATGTGATATTTTTATCTCTCATCTCTCTTGAACCAAACCAAATCAAAATGGAACCAAACCGAATCAAAAAGTAACCAAACTAGGTCCAAATCTAGTCCAAATTCAACCAAACTGACTTGGAAAATTCTAGAATCAGTTTGTTTGGTTAGGAGCTCAAATTTTCCTATAAATAGAAGCCTCCCCTTATTGAAAAAAATATAGTGTCTTATGCTTTGTCACTCTACTCCACCTAAGCCAAATTAGATAGAGTCTTATGCCTTGTTACTCTACTCCACCTAAGCCAAATTAGATAGAGTCTTATGCTTGTTACTCTACTCCACCTAAGCCAAAATATAGAGTGTCTTATGCATTGTTACTCTACTCTACCTAAGCCAAGAGTTGTGAATTCTTTAATAATTCACTAGTTTTGATACTTCTCTCTTTCTTCAATCCCCATTGGTGGCTCCATCAACATACTAAACCAATTGATTGGTTGGGGGCCTCTACCGTGAATAAAGAATCAAGCAAATTATAAGGTAAGTATATTGAATTTTGATCTTTCTATAATTTCTCAATGATTCTCTCTTCTCAACCCCTCTCAAGCTTGAGAAGTTTAATTGGTATGGTTTTTAAATGCTATTGAAGTTAATTGGTGAATAGTAGTGAAGAGTTACATAATTTAATAAATGCTATAGAAGTTAATTTCCATTTATGTTTAAATTCTAATGGTTTTTATGTAATTTCTCTCTCTCACTCAAGAAATGGTCATACTCATGAACCATTCTCAATCCAAATGAAGCTTTTCATAAAGCCTTTCCTTAATCCAAGATTAAGCTATGCTTGAGGCCAAATTAATGGCTTTTTGCTATGCTTTTAGTTTATGCACATAGATGATTCAATCCATTATGGATTGATGACCCAATTAGAGACCATTCTAATTGTTTTCTTAATGATCCAATTAGAGACCATTATGGATTGATGATCCAATTAGAGACCATTCTAATTATTTCTTTAATAATGAGCTTTATCCCTTAGAAAAAAATTGAGATTTATCAGTCATAGTAGCGGAGCTATGGCAAAATTTTTATAGAAATTACGCATAAAATAAATTCATTCAAAGTATAAAAAGAGGAATTCCTACCATATTCTAGGAACTATCATCCTAGATTAATTAAAAGAATTTTATTATGCATGGAGATGTGGATGTTGCATGTAGATGTAGATGTATGGATGTGAGTGTGAATGTGGAGGTGGGTGTATGCATGGGACGTGGATGTATGCATGTAGAAATAGATGTGTAGATGAGGATGTAAATGGAGATGTGGATGGATGCATGTAGATGTAGAGGTATAGATGTAGATGTGAATGGAGATGTGGATGTATACATGTAGATGTAGATGTATAGATGTAGATGTGGATGTGGAGGTGGATGGATGCATGTAGATGTAGATGTATAGATGTAGATGGGAATGGAGATATGGATGTATGCATGTAGCTGTAGTTGTGAATGGAGATGTATATGTATACATGTAGATGTAGATGTATAGATGTAGATGTGGATGTGGATGGGGATGTATGCATGTAGATGTAGGTGTATAGACGTAGATGTGGATGCAGAGGTGGATGTATGCATGTAGATGTAGATGTATAGAGGTGAATGTGAATGTGGATGTGGATGTATGCATAGGGATGTAGATGTATGCATGTAGATGTGAATGTACGCATATAGTTGTGGATGTATGGATGTGAATATACGATTGTGATGTGAGGGAATCTGAAGTGATGAGATGGAAATGATGTGATGGGATGAGTATACATATAAATGGAATATGGAATAAGTAATGTAGATTGAGGAGGGATAATGTGGAAAAATGAAAGTTAAAATAGAAATTGTATTGTAAACTGTTTGTAAATGCTGTTTGTAAATGCTGTCTGTAAATGATTGTTTTATGTCAAGAATGCTGGGGGGAGCATTTTGACCGTCTTGTGATTAAGGTCGTGATGAGAAAGTTGCAACTGCTGACGGGGAGTCAATGAAGGACGTCTCGCGTAGCAAGGTCGGCCGAGGTCTTGACCAGCCTCGGTGCGATTAAAATGGTGAGCTTCCGGTACGGTGGATGAGGGGCCAAGGAAGCGGCCTATGCGTGAAGCGCTAGGTTACCTGCGAAGGATCCTAGAGGGTGCTGACCATACGGTGCTCGGGCTCTGGGTCGCCTAGGATACCCACGCGTGCGTCGAGGAAGATATTGGAACAAAGTTGGAGTTGTTTTCTGAAATCGAGCATGGATCTGGTTGATTGACCTTGCTGGTCTTCAATGGATGAGTCCATGGCTCCTTATATGGATCTGTTGGTTGATCTTGCTGATCTTCAACGAGAGTCCATCATGTTAAGTGATTATATTGCCAAGTATTATGGGCTAGGAACTATCGAAACGGCTCCTGAGCGTTCTAGTTGCCAATGATGCCATAGATACTCTGATGAAGGAATGATGGGAAATTAAGAATCAATTGGATAAATTGGAAGATGGTGATCAATGATACTATGGTTTTATTAAAGGATTGTTTTAAACTGGTTGAATCTGGTTGAAAAAGGCAATTTCATATTGGGTGTGTGAGTGGTGTGACTAGTTTTATTTTGCATGAACATCCGGCTAGGGGGCCTTGGAACTCTTTTCCTTGGTACCCGGGACAAAACCTAACCAAATTTTTAATTGGATCCCATCACTACAGTGGTTGGGCGGTTGGCTAACCCATGGGATTGGATGGGGTTAGGCTGGACTGATGGATCCGTAAATCGAGACTCAAACTTTTGTTTTTACGATAGATAAAATAAATCCCGGACAGTAACTGTTCTATGGATAGGAATCAACGGCTGTGCCTCTTGAATGGGGAAAAAAGCGTTGATCCCAATGATCCAAGTGCAAGTTTCTTCCTTGACCTGACCAAGTATCTTATAGATGTAATTAGATCAGCTCGATCAGAAATGATCTTGACTACGTTAGAGTAAAAAGTTATCCTGGTGGAATCGCCCGTGCTTTCCGGTAAAGGAAGTTTTTCCGGGTTCGGTTTTGGAACAACCGACGGATTAGTCTCTTATCCGGATATCCGTGGGCGAGGCCCCGAATGTGGGACCCCTGTCCCGCGCGAGAAGTGCTACTTCCGCTGCTAGTATCCCGAATCTGTTACTCGGTGGGAACAGGGATCTTACATTGAAGATCACCATTTAGAAATGCATTTTGACATCCATTTGATGCATTTCCCAACCATTAGCTATAGCCATAGCAATGAGACTGCTCTCACTATTCCCATCTCTTGCCACTGGACTAAATGTTTCATCATAGTCCAATCCTTGGGTTTGTGCATAACCCTTAGCTACCAATCTTGCTTTATGTCTTTCAATGGAACCATCAGACTTGCACTTCACTTTGTAAACCCATTTACATCCAATGACATTCTTGTCCTTTGGTAATGCAACCAAATCCCATGTGTCATTATGAACCAATGTGTCCATCTCAACATCCATTGCTTTCTCCCATACATGCTTTCTAATAGCTTCTCTATAGCATGTAGGTTCCACATGCTTCACCAAAGAAGTCATATATGCATAATGCATAGAAAAATCTCAATATGTCAACCTGTCAAAACTGGATATCTGACCCTTTGGGATCTCCGCAATGCCTGCGGATCACTCTGAACACCTGTCACTCTAGCATGTGGTGGCACATATCTATCCTGCCTAGCACCAGGTGTGCGTAAAATAGGTATGCCAAGCTCCTCATCCAAACTCTTTGAACTAGATGACTCATAACCTGTAATTCCAATTCCTTCAACCTTCTTCTTTCCTTTATCCACAGCACTACTCCCACTGCTCACACTCTCATGCCTCAAACATCTTGACCATGGACGTACAGTGCTACTCTCAGCTTTTGTTGGCCCAGACATAGTAGTAGAACTAGAACTTGCTTGTGGCAAGTTCATAGGCACATCTGCTTCAAGTGACTCAATGACACCCTCATCCTTTGCTTTGTACCAACTAGCAAGCTCATCAAACACAACATCTCGTGAGATAACCACTTGTCTAGTTTGTGGATTGTAACATTTGTATGCCTTTCGATCCTGTGCATATCCAACAAATACACACTTCTTTGCCTTAGGATCCAACTTCCTCCTTCTCTCATCATGCACATGTACATAAGCTATGCATCCAAAAACTTTGAGGTGTCCAATGTCTGGCCGAAAACCTGTAAGCCGCATCTCTGGCGTACTTCCATGAATGGCTGCTGTAGGTGTTTTATTCAGTATATACACCGCGGTAGCACAAGCTTCTGCCCAATAATAATCCGACATGCTCTTTTCATTGAGCATCGCCCTGGAGCATCGCCCTGGCCACTTCACATATGACTCTATTCTTTCTCTCAGCCACACCATTTTGCTGAGGTGTATACCTGCAAGTCAATTGTCTTCTTATACCATGCTTTCTCAAGAAATGCTCAAAATCATTTGAGGTATATTCACCACCTCCATCTGTCCTCAAACATTTAATCCAACAGCCATATTGCTTTTCTGCAAAAGCTTTGAAATCCATAAACTTTTCCAACACTTCACTCTTCTCTCTGAGAACGTATATCCATGTCATCCTGCTGAAATCATCAAAATGAATGTCACATAGTATAAACTGCCTTTGATAGATGGGTTTTGTGCAGGACCCCATACATCGCTATGTACTATCTCAAGTGGCCTGCTACTCATATTTCCTTCTCTAGGAAACCGCAACCTTGCCTGCTTTCCAAACTGACAGGCTTCACAAACATGCATATGCCCATCATACTTGAATCTAGGTAGCCCACTAACAATGCCTCTTGTCTGCATGTTCTTTAACCTTTGTATATTGACATGTCCAATCCTCTTATGCCACATATCAATGTCCTGTACCACATTTCTGCTTTTAGAAAACATGGCTGATTTTAACTTAGGAATTCCAGCATCCAGCTTAAACAATCTGCCTTCTTTCTTGCCTTTAGCAATGACTCTACATCCATGTTTGAAATCCTCAACGAAGCAACCATGCTCGTTGAAACGAACCTGTAATCCCTGTTCCACCATTTGACCAACTGAGGCCAAGCTTTTTGTAATCAAAGGCACGTGCAATACATCAGACATAGATTTTGTTTGACCATTGTGCATAACCAATGGTACACTTCCAACATGTGTAATGACATGCTGGGTATCATCTCCAGTTTCCACATAGCCTTTCACCATTCACCATGACAAGTCATATGGTTTGATGCTCCAGAGTCCATATACCATGTATCATCATTCTCAGCATTTGTCATCATAGATCCAACAATATGTTTCATGGCAAACAAGTGATTTGCGCTGCCATCATTACTGCTTGATCCATGCATCCTTGGGATTCTCAACATCATGTATGTGTATGAGCATAGCATCCGAAATACATATAGATAGATAATGCAACACTTTGAATGCTCTTTCTGACCATTGCTTGTAAGCTATAACCTACTGCGGTGTAGGTTGTTGGGGTAGTTCAGGCTCTGGCTCAGCACCTGTAATGAGATTCCAAAAACCTTTTCCCTTCAAGAAACTTTTTATCCTGTACTTCCATGCCTGGAAGTTCTTCCTATCCAGCTTTTCACCAACGATCTGTACTAGATTATCCGACATATTTGCTCAATGCAAAAACACCTTGCGTACACTTCCAAATCTATAAACGAGCCTTCCTCAGCTCAACCACACTCCAATGAGTGTTCCAGATACTCCAAAGTAACCAACAATCTTCAATTTTGATGTAGAAAATCAACCTGTATGCATCCAAAATGAACTGGCTCATGCAGTCCGAGATACCTTGATTTGATGCGCCTTCCAAGGCTCCAAATCACAATGTAGTGGTTCAATCAAGTATGGGTAGCTTGCATTGACACCTAAACAACCTCAATGTAGAGTATCAACACCATCTGACATGTGTACATATCAATTTTTGAAAACCCCTTTCTCTGTTTTGGGAAAAACCAAAAAAACCAGAAAAACCAGTAGTAATTTTGCTCTTATTTCTTCAATATTTGTCCAAATTGAGCAACCAGGCATTCATTAGCTTAGCAATGATGTCCACTAACTCCATGTAAGAGGAATTTGTCCAATTGTTTAAGACCAAAGATTAATTGCTCGATTAAACTCACTGTTTTTCTCTGCAAACAGTAGACAGGCTTTTTAATCAGCTCATTCTTAGCTCAATTAGGCATAATTGATCAAACCAACCATGTAGCCTCCGTCTCAAGTATATGTAGCAACCAATTGCTAAACCAATTTTGAAATATATCAAGCACACAAGTGATAATCGACCTCCTCGCAGCAAAATGATCAAAAAACTGTCCTGTTTCTCTGTGCAGAATGTGTCGCCTACTGTAGAGGGCTTTGGGAGTGTTTGAGTTGCTAATTGATGAGGTATACAAGTGCCCAACACACTTAGGTATGTGTGCAACCAATCAATGCCTTGATTTTTGCCAAAAACATGCTCCAAATGCATCAAATTTTGAGTTGCTTTTCTCTGTTTTGTGAGAGCTCAAAAACCAGAATTTTTCACTCAATCAAATGCATGTAAATTGCTCCAAAATCAGTTTAAGGCTTGCATAGGAGTTGCCAATACATTCCTCCTTGTCAGGTACATGTGTCTTTGCCAGATTTACATGTATTTCCACCATACATCAGTGCTTTCAAGCTTTAATGGAAAGCTTCCAAAAAACCAGAATTTTTCTTTGCTTTGAGTTGCCCTAGTTTGCTTTGTTTTTGCCTGAATCACCTGCAATCGGCTCAAGGATGTTTAGAAGACCTTACCCGGTAGGTTAAGCTCTCAGATCTGATAGTAATCGGTGTGCTCCAAGCTTCATAGCATCAATGGCATGCTTCACAGCTTCTCTTCACAGCTTCTTCTCCCTCTTCTCTCACTCATTCATAAACCCTAAATAGACAGCACAAGGCTCTGATACCATGTTGAAAAATAGGTAGAGGGAGAGGAGACACACACATAGGAGCAAACCCTAATGTATATTGCAAACCCTAACCATAGAGGGAAGGCATCTCCCTTCTCATCCAATGCATAAAGCCATAATCCATAATACACACAACACACTATGAGTTGTGTCCACACACATCTAACCCTAGCTAATGTCCACACTCTATGATGCCAGCACATAGCATAGCTGGCTCACACTGACATCGAGCTTGAATCTCAATAGCCCCTCTCAAGCTCATGATGTACTGCCGATGAAGATGTAGATGAGCTTGGGATATCAAGACTCTCAACACTCATCACATCTATTCACCTCACATTCTCATCACTCCTATTCACCTCACATTCTCATCACTCCTATTCTCATCGCATCCACCCATCCATTCATTCCCATCTATCTGATTCACATCACATATCATCACATCTATTTACCTCTCATTCTCATCATATCCATCCTCCATTCTTTCCCATCTATCTGATTCGCATCCCATCTCATCACATCTATTTACCTCTCATTCTCATCACTTCTTTTCTCATCACATCCATCCATCCATTCATTCCCATCTATTTGATTTGCATCCCATCTCATCACATCTATTTACATCTCATTCTCGTCACTCCTATTCTTATCACATCCATCCATCCATTCATTCCCATCTATCTGCTGATTCGCATCACATATCATCACATCTATTTACCTTTCATTCTCCTCACTTCTATTCTCATCACATCCATCTATCCATTCATTCCCATTTATCTGATTCGCATCCCATCTCATCACATCTATTTAGCTCTCATTCTCGTCACTCCTATTCTCATCACATCCATCCATGCATTCATTCCCATCTATCTGATTCGCATCACATATCATCACATCTATTTACGTTTCATTCTGATCACTTCTATTCTCATTACATCCATCCATCCATTCATTCCCATCTATCTGATTCGCATCACATATCATCACATCTATTTGCCTTTCATTCTCCTCACTTCTATTCTCATCACATCCATCCATCCATTCATTTCCATCTATCTGATTTGCATCCCATCTCATCACATCTATTTAGCTCTCATTCTCGTCACTCCTATTCTCATCACATCCATCCATCCATTCACTCCCATCTATCTGATTCGCATCACATATCATCACATCTATTTACCTTTCATTCTGATCACTTCTATTCTCATCACATCCATCCATCCATTCATTCCCATTTATCTGATTCGCATCACATATCATCACATCTATTTACCTTTCATTCTCATCACTTCTATTCTCATCACATCCATCCTCTATTCATTCTCATCTATCTGATTCATATCACATCTATTTATAGAATGTAAGAGAATTCTTATTTTTGATATAAAGATTCTTTACACATCTCTTTATGCATAAGAACAACTTTCGAAATAAAAATAAATCTTTTATGCATCTTTCTATGCATAAATTCAATTTTGATGAGAATAACTCTTTTGAAATAAAAATAAATTTCTTTATGCATCTTTCTATGCATAAAATCAAAATTGATGAGAATAACTCTTTTGAAATAAAAATAAATTTCTTTATGCATCTTTCTATGCATAAAATCAAAATTTATGAGAATAACTCTTTTGAAATAAAAATAAATTTCTTTATGCATCTTTCTATGCATAAAATTAAAATTTGATGAAAGTAACGCTTTTATAAAAAAATTCTTTTATGCATCTATTTATGCATAAATTCAATTTTAATGAAAGTAACACTTTTATAATAAAAAATTCTTTTATGCATCTATTTATGCATAAAAATCAAATTTGATGAAAGTAACACTTTTATAATCAAAATATTCCCAATATGCATCTTTCTATGCATAGAAATTAATTTTAATGAAAATAACACTTTTATTATAAAAATATTTCTAATATGCATTTTTCTATGCACAGAATAAAAATAACACTTTTAGAATACACAAGCGGTGGGGATTACTCTTTTTGAATAATAAAAGATAAAACTTATTTCACAAAATTTAAGAAAATTTTGCCATAACCTCCTTTGTATGGCTGACCATTTTTTAATTTTTTTCATTCTCAAGTTACTTAGAAATTATCCCAAATGGTTTAAAGCATTCTAAACTAATTAAATTTCACTTTTTAAAGAGAAACAATATGAAAAGTTTAGTTCTAACAACTTGATTACACATCTAGGATAAAGAAAGGCTGAATTCAAGAATGAAGAGAGGGGGAAAGCCTTTCCAACAAGGCATAGCATCATTTTTCATTTTAAAGAAAATAAAAATTAGAAAACCATTAAATGGAATAAAGAAAAAGTAGGATTTCTAGCTTACATGAATTTTTGTGAGCTTTCCTTTGGCTTGATGGTTGGAGGGATCTACTCTTGTTTGCAACAAGAGTGGCCACCAATTCTTTTGAAGAGAAAATGGTCAAAAACTAATGAATTATCAATAAATTCACTGTTTTTGGCTCTGTGGGGAGGAGTAGAGCAACAGTGCGTAAAACACTATTAACCATTTACAAAGGGGGAGGCTTCATTTATAGGAAAAAGTGAGCCTCTAACCAAGAAAACTGATTCTAGAATTTTCTAGATCAGTTTGGTCAATTTTTGACCATTTTTAGGTCAGTTTAGCTTACTTTTTGGATCTAGTTGAAGCAGGAGAGAGGAGAGATGAAAATATCTCATTATTTGTGAGTTTAAAACTCAACCACACATGTGAAATAGGCGCCTCCTTCATGAGGGGAATTCCCCCACACTAAGGTGTCAAAAATACATCATTTCTTCTAAATATATGTTCTTTTTTAACTAATAGCCTTGTCCTTAGTCAACTCTTCATCTTATGTGAGTATTTACTCATTTTTGGGGAGATTTTCTTTTTTTCTTCAATTTATCTCCTCCTCCCTACATTTGGATTAATCTAATTGGTCCATAGGAACCTTAATTTAAAAATTTCAAAAAATCTGGACCCTTAGGCTAAGGTCCTTTTTACCTGATTTCAATTTATTCGAATTGCACATTGAAAATTTCTTTTTGAATATCTGTTTCAAGGGAAACCATTTTAGACACTAGTAGGATTTTTATATCCAAAAATATCTCAATTTTGAATTGCACATTGAAAATTTCTTTTTGAATATCTGTTTCAAGGGAAACCATTTTAGACACTAGGAGGATTTTTATATCCAAAAATATCTCAATTTTGAATTATCTCTCTCTAGATATTTTCTCTCTCTAGGCCAAAATAGGGTAAAACAGGATGTTTCTTTTATTTCAGAGAGGGGAATAATTATAAGATCAAAAGGGGAGGTTTTTACACCTGCACACCTCAAAGCCAGAGGGAGGAATCTTACAAAATCACTCCTCCAACTGTTTCACCTAGTTTTCTACCGAGCAGTCTTTTCTGGTCATGAAATAGCAGACCTCCATGAAACAGCAGACAAGGGTTCACGTCGTGAAGTAGCATGCAGTAGAGTTCAGGCTGTGAACTGTTTTTCACGCTACGATAACTTGTGTTTCATGTTTCAAATTGTCAGCTCAGAATTACTTTAATTTGAGTCAGAAAGACTCCAATGGTGCAATTAGGGTACTCTCTTATCTCTTGTCTGACAACCCTTAATTTGTGAACATAAAAGGTTATTATGTGAAGTGTTAATCCATGAAATGTTTACCCGTGAAGTAGAAAGTTATGGTTGATGCTGTGAAGTAGCAGACAACAGTTCACGGATGTCATGAAGTAGACTATGCTTCACGTCGTGAAACATAATGTTGTTCATGTCGTGAAGTGCTTCGTTGTTATTTCATGAGATAAGATTTTTATGTTTCATTGTGTCAGGATAAGGTGCCCTAATTTTAGTAACGTAATCCCAAGACTCGCGGTGTTGATTGCAAAAAGTGTTTCACACCGTGAAGTATCAAGTTATGTTTCACATCGTGAACGGTTTCCTACACTTTCACGTGTTTACACCTGCGTTGATAGAATGATGGTTAGAAGGTGATTTCCCTATCCCAGAAATGTTGTGCCAAGGATTAGAAATGCAATCCAAGACATGAACACAACCAATGGCTCCTTTTTTTTATATAGTTTTTGTGATTTTCAGGAAAAACAATACACTGCGTGTCACCAATTGCTAGCTCACGCTGTAGGAATTGGTGACCAAAAACAGCAAAATTGACACACGATTTTCTAGAACTACTGTAATTCTTTCTTTACGACTCAAACCTTATCTACACAATTTCTTTACGACTCAAACCTTATCTACACAATTTCTTCGCAATGCACCTTCCAAATGCAAAGGCAATAGTGAATCTTGCATAATGGGAGCTAGAGCTCCAAGAGGATGGAAGAAAAATGGTGTTTCCTTGGCAATGGCACCAAAAATGTTATAGGCTATCGCACCTCCCAAGAGAGAACTCTACCCATTCACAATTGGAAGAAGCAATAGACAACAACTATCGTTTAGTACTTACCAATGCTTTGAGCTCACGTCCCTTGAGGCTCCCCAAGCTCGCTTTTGGAAGCTCCAATCCTCCAATCTCCACCTCTATGCTGTCACCCCCACATACTCGCTCTCACCACAATGCAAGGCAATCTACCTCTCACTCTTCCACACACACATGCATAGAAGAGGAACATGCACTAGATTACACTCTCACTCTCTCTCTCTCTCACACTCACAGACAAAGCAAGAGCTTTCATAGCACAAAGGGGGATTGTGTTCTTTCATTATGAGAATTTTCCTTTTATACATCTGGCCCCCTTATTCACACTTGGGCACCCAAAACTTACTAACTAAGTCCTTGGGTGGCCAGTATCTCAAAATAACAACTTTTATAGTGCATTTACATAACATTATTAATGTCCACAATTGGAGGAGTATCTTTGTTAATCCAAAATGGGATTAACATCCACCTGCATTCCTTTTTTGCACCAAATATCATCCCAGTTCTGGATCCCCTTTTTGCGAAGTTTGAATGGTTGTTTATACATCCTTGTTGGGATATTGTTGGACATCGTTGTGGATAACCAGATAGAATCTAGGTGTAGAACATGGGCATGTTTCCTTGTTTTACAGTGTATTTTAATTTCAAGTTTGCATATGTTCCATGCTTGCCATAAAGCTTTGACCAGGGGGGCTGCCCTGCGGTTTGATGATGATATCATTGAAGAAGAGCATCATCAGTGGGAGTTTTTTCCATTGGGGTAATCTGATAGATCTAGAATTTGGTTAAGAAGAATTGCCTAGATTTCTTGGGGCATTGTGAGACTTCTGACAATCCATTTGGCTGCCATGCGATCAACAAAGTCTATTATGTTAGGTAAGCCCAAGCCCCATGTTTTTTGGGTCTTGCGCATACATTCCAGGCACTTTTGGTATTTTGGCTTCCTCATCATTTCCTGACCATAAACAATTCATGCAAAGCTTCTCCATTTGCTATAGGTCAGAAGTAGAGGGGTGCCAGCATGACAAAAAGTAAATGGCTGTGGCAAAGAGGATCACTATAATTCTACTAGCAAGATTATGTTGCATACCAGACCACCATTTGAATTTGCTCTGCACTTTGTCAAGGACCCATGTCCATCTTTGGTGTAGAGTCACTCCAAACCCCATTGGGATTCCAAGGAGTCTAGAGATTTGGCCTTCCTGCAAAACCGTGCATCCTTGATCCAACAGCCACTGGTTTTGCATCCTTGATCCAACAGCCACCCACTGAGGTGGCTCATAGACAACATTGTCCTTATGCCACTTTTAGAGTGGTTGATAATAGAACCTGAAGCCAAGTAGAAACGCTAAAGGCATTCCCAAAAAGTGCATATTGATCTCGAATCATTATGAATAAGACCATTATTATCAGCATTTTTTGTGAGTCTCTTGCTTCCTGGCTCCATGCCTTGGTAGGGGAAGAAAAAGAATTGAAGTGGGTAGTCCATATTAATGCAATATTATCATCAGGACAAGAGAAAACCCCTTACCGCTAATCAGCTTGTAACTAGACTGGTAGAACTGAGTTGAGGAGAAGAAGAAGGGGACGAAAACGCTAAAATAAATCTGTCGTACATTCACCTTGCCATATAGTTTTAAAAATCCACTTTTGCTAAAAATAGCAGCTTCTATTTGTCAAAATTGGACAAGGTTTGATACAAGGAAAGTTCATGGTGCCAAAAACACCACTACTCAACCTTGTTTGAATGTGACGTCATCTAGGGGGCTGAAGTAGTATACATGACTACATATGCCTGTCAGCGTGAAATACTGTTGGGAAGGTTGTGTGTGAACCAGGCGTGGACAACATATCACCATGTGTGCCTGATGTTTGCCCTATGCCTGCATTTGCATTCTGATATATGGTCTTTCATGTGATCTGCATGACCTAGGCTATCTGGAATACCACCAAAGTTAGTATGATTGTGAATTGTACCTGGTTTTAGGTCTCTGCAAAATCTCACTTCAATCAGGTCGTCAGAAACAGCACATGATCCGGTCAAGCGTAAATAAGAAACCTCACTTTTGGCTTGAAATCCAGTGTGCCAGTATTAGTGAAACTACGGCTTCTAACTGTCCATTGGGAGTGAATATATTTGATATAAGGTGAGTTCATGTATTGATTTGCTTACATACTCGATTCTATCAGGAATTAGTATATAAACCCCCCAAACCGTTATTAGGCATGGACAACTTTTTCTCCCCCGGGCACACTGTTGTTTATGACTTGAAAACATGATCACCTTCTTTAACATGTCAAAAGTTAGCATGTAATGACAAGTCAAGGGCTGTGTGAGGACCGATGTCAAATCTTTGTGGGAGTGGTACTTTAACATGTTGAAAATCATACTTGCAAACCTTTTTGTTTAACACAAGATTTACTTCGCACCAAGTTTGGATGTCAAATAAAATGTTTATTCAATCATGCAGCCAATTGATGCCCAAAAGGTCTCTTTTACATCAGGTGTGGACATCTATATAGCTCTTTTAAGCGGCATTTACTAGTTTATGACCATAAGCACTAATCTTCGGCAGTCTAGTTGTGGTGTGACATGCCTAGAGTTTCTCGAATCTGACCAAATCTTATATGTCTGTTTGCAACATTGAGAGGGCCAATGCATGATTAGAGCTTATTTTGACTTACAGATGGCATCTGGTGTCTATATTTATATTTAGTAAAATGCCTATCGATATACACCAAAATTGGTATGCTCTTGACGTGGCTTTCTACTACCAACGGAGACACATCCTAGCGTGAAAAAGCGCGCACACACACACACACGAGCACAAAAGATCCCCAGAAAAAAAAGACATAGCTTTATACTACCAAATAGATTACATTTGGCTTGATTTGGACCGAGTTAAAGGTTTGAAATGGCCAGGTGGAAAAACAAATGTGTAAGCTGACCAGACATTCCTATGATCCAATCATGACCAAAATTAACAAGAGGCATACATGGCATCATAGACCCTTGCCATGAAATTTCATTTGAATCAGATAACTCCCCACCATGAAGCTTTACTTGCATTTATAGCAACACGAGATGAATTAGAGAAGATTCTTCACAATAAACAACAACAACACACATCAAGAGCTCAAAGCCTAGGCTCTGATACCATGTTGAAAACCAGAGAGAAATAATCACCAAGAGTGCATCAATACATGTACTTGCACAAGAGAGAGAGATTAAGCACAATGGAGAGAGAGATTGAGCACAATTGTGCTTCAAATTGATTGCACTGCAAAAGTATTACATGAGGGTCCTTTATATAGACACTTGGACAAGCCATAAAAGTACGTGCACTAAAGTGCATTCACATTGAATTACACTTACATAAGAGGCTGTTCACATGCGTTCAGAAGCTCTATGTGCATGCACTCCTTGTCACCTCTAGGAGGCTCACAAGTGGAGATGCACCACATGACCTACATCCAATAGTATGCCCTAGGAGTCTAGTGTTGAGTGGAATTTGATGAAGGAGTTGGCCAACTTGAAGCTAAAGATTAAGCAAAAGAAAAAAGAACTGAAGGCACAAATGAAAATAGAAAAGAAGAAGATAAAGGCCATGAAAGAAAAAGAGAAGAACAAGAAAAAGGGATTCTCTTCATATTCAACATCTTTATTAGAGGGAAGCTGATATCTATTTTTGGAAGTTTAATTTGGGCACTTATATAATAAGCACATGAGATTTGATTTCCATTCTTCATGAAGAGGATTCTACATTGACATGCAAATAAATGACCTTTGTAGAGGTAGCAGAGGAAGGGCGACCAAACCCTCAAGGAGCCAGCCTTAAGGAGCCTAATTGGCCACCTATCTAAATCCACAAGGTTCTCCCTCTCCTACCTAAGCTACAACACCCTTTTGGAGCACCACCCTTCATGCCATCTATGAGGATCTCTCCCAAGCATTCTAACGGTTATATACCAAGGCAACATGGCAACACATAAACCCCTTAACCCTAGCTTAAACTTTGATTTCTCCAATTGCTTATTAGTAGGCAAGACCGCCATAAGCATTATCATCAAGTTGGCTATGTGGCAAACATCTTGCTTTGCAGTCATGTACTCCTTAAAGCCAATATCCCCAAATACTTGGGTAACTAGCGGGAGGTTGTTGACTCATGCAAGAGCTAACCTTTGATGCCTCCTTTTCCTGAATTTTAAGCTTATTAGTTAATTTTTCATAGGGTGCTATAGTCTCCACTCATGTAAGCGAGGGTAGGCCTCCAATCTTCCATCACCCGAGCTCCTTCATCTTTCTTGTATTACATGCACAATCAAGGGAACATATTTGAGTGTCATGATGTATTCCTAGGCTTCCAAACATGACTAGAACATGTTTTCATCATGGGCCACTGATCACATATCAGGTCTTTATGATAGAGATCATGGGCCCTTAATCACATGTCATGATTTCATGATGGAAATTTTGGATGATTGATAGTATACCACATATTTATGATAGAAGATGGGCCACTTGAGTAACATGGTTCTTACCAAAGAGAGTTCTTTCCCCTAGATGAATGCCCCTTGCTTCTGTTGCAAAGCCCAAAGAGAAAATTGTGTCTAATTCTTACAAAAATTATCGTGCACCTTAGTGACCTTGCGATATCTTAGCCCATTGGGTGTCCGTGGGTTTACTTTGCAAGGACATTGCGTCGAGCGATATACCTCTTTTTTTTTAATATTTCTTGAGGCGTTGTGGGTGCTATTGCGATCATGTAGTCTAGGCACTTTTGTGCTGAGGCTTCATCCTTTGTTTCCCCTTCTTTGGGTTGCACATCTACCATGCGCACTAAGGTTGTGGTAATCGTTCCCGATTCAATGTACTTTGTTTCTCTGGATGGCAACACATCTATGGTGGCAAGTACATGCATCCAGCTTTCACTAAAGTTCGGAGGTGGAAGTGATGCATACATCTCTTTCTCTTCCTCTTCCCATGAGTGTTCGTTAACTGGTTGGCAGACTTGTAAGGACGTGGTTCATTCAGTTGTGACCCAGTCGTCCCAAACAACTGCCCTTCCATGGGGTGTGCTTTCCATATATAGAGATCGATTTTTAGAATTTGTGAATCCTTTTGAATATACACTTGGTCTAACGCCCAATCATGCACCACCTTGGCTTCCCTCATGAAGGGTCTGCCGAAGATAATATTGTAAAATTTGGCTGGCACATAAACTCCATTACAACAAATGTATGATGGTAACGGAACGAAAAGACATTAAGCTTAACATTTTTCAATAGCCCCATTGGTCTTGAGGATGTTCCATTTGCCATCTTGACAATTAGGTCTGCTCTTTCTAACTCTAGTTTTCCCTAGTTTTCCCAACATCATTTGGTGATAATGATCACACCCACCCCTCCATCCAGGATAGCAAGTGCTTTATACCCATTGTGGTGGATTAAAGTTTTAGTGTTTGTGTCATCGCTATCATAATACCATCCCAATTGGTTGACAGGTATTTTGATAAATCTGGGTGCTCCCCTTCCTCAAGCACTAGGTTTTTCTCTACCAAAGGTGTCTAGCTCTCATCTGTAGCAAACATTGGGTTCATTATTTTTCCTTCTACCCATCCCTTGACATCTACCCACAATGCCAGCGTGTTGCATAGTAATGGTCCTAGCGGCATTTTGACAGTTGGAGACAATATTGCTGAGAGACTACTTATGTTTCTAGGTTGGATCAATAATTCTTGATCTGCCTCCCTAAACATTCTTGCCATCAAGTGCCATCAAGTGCCATCAGGTCACTATGAGTTCCTTCATCGGACCCCTTTGGAATTGGAGTCAGCACATCCAACTTCCTTTCTTTTAATAGCTCATTTTTTGGGTACATTGTATCCCTTGTTCAGATATCGAGCTCATCTAGTGAGGCGGTGGAAACTGACGACCCGCCTAGGGGATAGGTCCCACACGTACACCACTAGCATGGGTGGTGAGATCTTGGGTGATATGCGGCCAGTGGGATGATAGGCTGTGTGACAGCCATTCTAGAGACTGGCATAGTTATAGCGCCAGCTCATTTAGTTGGGTTCACACTATAGAGAACCCTTGTATGTATTTGTTTGAGTACCCTTCATATTGTGTGTACTCTTATCTTGTATATGGTGTGTTGAGTGTAGAGTGAAGAAGAAGAAGATTTTCAGCCTCTCACCTTGTGTGTTCTCTATTAGGGTTTTGTGAGTGTGTGTGTGTGTGCTTGCAAGAGCTCAAGCTCTCTTCCCCCCTGCATCTTTTCATGGTATCAAGGCCTGGTTCATGCTAAGGGCTGAGCTGCAAGCAAGAGAACCACAGGAAGCGGTACGAGGGTAAGAGCTTCAACTACTCTTCCCTATTTGTGTTGGTGACTACACCCTTGTCGGGAGCTCTACGGGAGGCACCGACAAACGATCTTTGATTGAGGAGCTTTCTTCGCGGGAGTAAAGCTATAGGGCAACTATAGTGTCCTATCAGACTATATTTTCTGGGCCAAAAATGCGTTTCGGGCGCGTCTGGACCTCCGTTTTTCAGAAAGCAGGCGATTTCGAGCATTGCGGGTAAGTCATCGATTCTCTGCAGAACTCTGTTTTAAGAACTGCAGGAAGACAGATTGGCTGTGCAGACACTGTGGGTGCTGCAAAGAGGTCAACAGTTGCCATTGGGTGTACGCATGCACATTGAGGTCACTGGTTGTGACATTTGAGAGTACTACAGTACCGCTACAGAAATATAGCAGTTTGTGCAGGACAAACCAGAGTGTTGTTTCTAGTAAAATTGTGTGTCTGGCAAGATGTCAAATGATGGCATAACCTAGATTATGGCTGAGAAGCTTGATAAGAATAACTTTGTCATGAGAATATATTTTAAGTCCTCTAGAAAAATATTATTTATCCCCTCTTGAGTAATTTGGGGACGCCTAGATTACTCTTGCGTCATGCCGGCTAGGTTAATATCGTGGGTGATACCACTATAAATATTAATACGTGCGGTATATGGCGTATGTTTGAGGCCACCTATGATTATTTCAGTTAGGTTTATATGGCAGGGTGATTCCTGGGGTACTTACGCCTGGTAGTCAATGAGTTGGTGATGATTTATGCCTGTTTAATATTTGTGGGATTAATTTAATAATTAATTGGGCTTATATTTTCAGGTGATGAAGACTATGGGAATTGAAGAGTTTACTTTGGAAGAATGTCTTGGATCATCACATTTCATTTTTGGCAAGCATAGTAGCTTGTAACCTTATCAAATGATTTTTCCATTTTGAACTGTAGGAAAGATACATTTATTTATGTGGAATTTATTAAAGCCTATGGCTTTACCCTAGTCCCAATTTGACACTCTATTTTTGTTAAAGAAGAGTGCCGTGCTCTCTAAAAAGCACATCTTGTATTTTGGGGGCTATGGCCTAATTTTGGTGAAAAAGAAAGCTAATAAAGAAATACTCTTGTGTGGGGAGAGGCCACGCACAAGAGGGGGGAAGATTGCACCCAATATGGTCTTTTTGGAGCTAAGTATTTTTGTTTAAGTGTTTAATTTTACAATTGATTTGATTTAGTTGAAGCTTACAAGCAATGGTTTTTATGATTGAATTAATTCTCTACTTTTCCACAATCAATTCCTAGAATAAGATTCCGGTTGCAGTGGTATCAGAGCTTGGGCTAGGAGATTTGTGGAGAAGGTAGGAAAGGGCTTCAACTTCTCAAAAATCAAGAAAGTGCAGGAATTTATCCAGTGGACAGAAGGGTGTTTTGCAGGTCTTTACCCAAAAGTCAAAGATTCAAAACTAGATCTACTCTCAAACCCACTCACCACCTTGCAAAACCATCCCTCTCTATCAAAAAGCAGTTTTTCCAAATACTCAGTGAAATCAAAATCTGACCGTATGGATGAAATCCTCATAGCCAAAAACCTCATGGGTATCTCTCAGAAATCAGAAAGCTTCAAGGATGAACAAACCTATATAATGGACGGAGCAGATTAAGCATGTAAAAAAAAAAGCTATCAAAAAATTTCTCAACAAGAAAAAACAAAGAGGAAGCGCACGGCGCATCCTGCCGGCGCAAATCGACACATGGAGGAGATATTAAAAAAATAGCCCAAAGCTTAATACTCTCCATAAGCCTAATCTACTTTCTAATCAAGCTTACTTTTCCCAATCCCCATACAAGTCACATCACTTCTTTTTGAACCTTTACTTTTCCGTATTCTTAAATTTGAAGAGAAATTCAAAGGTTTCCAATTCTGAAAATTTCTGGGTGCAGAAAAGTGATTTACAGGTTTTAAAAAGCTTGAAAATTGCCTAGAAAAGGCGAGAAAATTCCGAAATCGCTTCTGAAAAATTTTGAAAATTTCAGAAAAAATATTACAGAGTTTGGGCAAGGTTTACAGGACTGTTTCAGCAGGTTTCAAAGTGCAGAAAAATTATTTCATCAACAATTCGACTAGCCCAAGACTCTTGAATCACGCGGAATTGTTCGGGATTTGTTTGAGACGACGAGAATCCAATTCAGCCATTGAACAACGTCTTGTTCAGCTTCAACCAAGATCAAATTACGGGAGAAAAATAAGATAAGTACTCATTTTTGCTTACATCAAATAAAGTAAAATTTTATTTATCTACATCATTTGCACAAGCACTATGGCAGATTTGCCTATCTCGCCATCAATTCAAGAGCAACTCCTTTCCTTACAACATCAAATTGTAGAAGAAAGAGAGAAGCGTATTGAATTGGAGAGACAGCTCTCGAGTCGTGACGCAAGCGTGACTCTTCGCTATCTTTTGATGACGAAGATGACACTATTCAAAGGGCTGTAAATGCTACATTGCAAGCACAAAGGTCACAAAAAGAATCCAAGATTAGTCGGAAAGCTTTCACATTTCAAAATTATGATGGAAAGAAGGATGCTAGGGTCATTTTAGCTTGGCTTAGTCAACTAGATGACTATTTTTCTGGAGAAAAATTTTCAGAGAATGATAAGATTAAATGTGCAGTCAATCATATGGTAGACAGTGCAGCTTTATGGTGGAGTGTAATAAAGCAAGGTCGTGACAAGCCAGATTCTTGGAAAATATTTCAACGGCTGGTTAAAAAGCACTTTTTACCCTCACAATTCAAGTCCAAAGTTAGGCACCAGTGGGACACTTTGCATCAATTGGAAAAGGAAACTATGTCACAATATGTAGAAAAGTTCTGGAATACTTTATTACAGGTGCAGGTTGTGGATAGAGTCAACGACAAGGATCAAAAAAGGAAGTTCATATCGGGCCTTAGGTCTACCATTAGGGCCGATGTGAATATGTTTCGACTTCATTCACTATCTTCTGCAATATCTTTGGCAACTAATTCAGAACGTAAAAATGGTTTTCCTAAAGAGATTAAAGCACATGAGGGTACTTCTTCTAAACCATTTACTAAATCTTTTTATGCTTCAAAGAAGATGTATAAACCAGGTTATGACAAAGGCAAGGACGAGGCTAAAGGCAACCTGAGTACCAATAAGAAAGTCAATGGTGGCAAATCGAAGACATCTCCTATCAAATGTTTCAAGTGCCACAAAGAAGGTCACATAGCACCGAATTGTCCGGAGCGAACCAAGAATTCAACAGCACAGCAGAGCAGCAGCTCGAGTCAACATGATTGAAGAAGACGACAATGAAGAAGAATCATTCGAGCAAGAGGGTAATTCCGATCCAGACTACTCAGAACAAGAAGGTAAACCTCATGTTCATTCTTTGCTTAAAATAAAAGGAACGATAAATGGACATGAAGTTCTTATTTTGCATGATGATGGTAGTACACATGATTTCATTTCTAAAAAGGTACTTAAAGCATTAAATCTTCATTCTTCACCTACGCACTTTAAAGTCAAAGCAGCATTTACTGGAACAAAGTATAATTGCATGCAAGAGGTGAAAGATTTGGATTTATGCATCAAACCTTTAACAGAAAAGAGGGATTTCTTAGTTGCACCTTTACAAGAAGGGGTAGATATAATTTTGGGTATGCTTGGAGACACAAATACAATCCTATTATAGACTATGACACTCATAGTATTTCTCTAAGGAAGGACAATGAAGATATTATCCTCCAGTGTCAAGTCAAAGGAGAAATGAGTCCTTTGTTGAGTCACACTCAAGCAAAGAGAGCTCTAAGAAAAAGAGACAAGACTTATATGGTATGGGTTAACCAGCTTGATGCTGAGCTGGACACATCCAAAAGACCAAAGTTTGATTTTTTTTATCTCCAAATTTAGTGACTGTTTCATGGAAGATCTGCCTCCAGGATTACCTAAGTCTAGGCCTGAGGATCATAGTATTGACTTATTGCCTAGAAATTCCCCGCCTTGTAAAGCTCCCTATAGAGTCAACAATTTAGAGCAAAAAGAAATCCAAAGCCAAATAGAAGACTTGCTAGAGAGAGGCCTTATTCGACCTAGTAGTTCACCTTTTGGAGCTCCAGTACTTCTTGTTAAGAAGAAGAACGGAACTTACCGAATGTGTGTAGACTATCGTGCATTGAATAAGATTACTGTCAAGAACAGATATCCTATTCCTAGGGTAGATGATCTTCTTGATAAGCTTAGAGGATCAAAGGTCTTTAGCAAGATTGACCTAAAGTCTGGGTATCATCAAGTCCGTATGACTCAATCTGACATTTTCAAGACAGCTTTTAGAACCCAAACTGGTCATTATGAGTTTTTGGTTATGCCATTTGGTTTGACCAATGCTCCAGCGAGACTTTCAGCCGTATGATGAATCGCATATTCCTTAAGTTTCAAAGTTTTGTTATAGTGTTCTTTGATGACATTCTTGTTTTCAGCAAGGATCGACAAGAGCATGAACAACACTTGGAACAAGTGTTCAATCTTTTGAGAAAAAATGAATTGTATGTCAATCCTGAAAAGAGTTCTTTCTTTCAAGAGGAGATTGAATACTTAGGTCATATAGTATCGGCCGAAGGGATTCGTGTAGATCCTAAGAAAATTGAGTGTATTGCTTGTTGGCCTACGCCTAGAAACATACATGATCTTAGATCTTTTCTTGGCTTATGTAGTTATTATAGGAAGTTCGTTCAAGAATTTTGCTTGTATTGCCTATCCTTTGACTGAACTCCTTAAGAAAGCTACAAATTTCAATTGGACTGAAAAGCAAGATAAATCTTTTGCAACACTCAAGAATGCTTTAACACAAGCACCAGTTCTCACACTACCTGATTTTCAAAGACCATTCTTATAGTAGTGACTGATGCTAGTGGCAAAGGATTTGGAGCTGTTCTTATGCAAGACAACCATCCTATTGCTTATCAAAGTAGAAAGCTTAAGCCTGCAGAGCAAAATTATAGCACTTATGATAAGGAATTAGCAGCAGTAGTGCATGCCTTGAAAATCTGGAAGCATTACCTAATGGGCTCTGAATTTCTTATCAAGACAGACCAACAAAGCATTAGGCATTTGCTTACGCAACCTCTTATTTCAGATAGGCATATCAAATGGGTAGCTTTCATTCAAAGTTTCCAACCTATGATTCAATATCAACCTAGAAAAGAAAATGTTGTTGCCGATGCTTTGAGTCGAAGACCAAATATCAACAACATTTCTATAATTGAAAGTGAACCATTTATCCTCATGAAAGAAACTTATGAAGTTGATCCAGATTTTTCTCAAATATGGATTAAATTGCGTGAAAACAATTGGACACCTCACGGAAGTTATTCTCATAATGATGGCTATCTTTTCTTTGAGAAGAGATTGTGTGTTAACCTTACAAACAGCTTGTCTTGGAAGAGATGCACCAACCACCATTTGTGGGACATAGAGGAGTTTCCGCAACACTTCAAGTAGTTTCTCGAGAATTCTATTGGCCTCATTTGAAGAATGATGTAGCTAAGTTTGTAGCTGAATGTAACATTTGCCAAACAATTAAAAGCTACAAAGGCAAAGCTTTAGGATTGCTTATGCCTCTACCTATTCCTGATAGACCATGGGAACACGTGTCTATGGATTTCATTACTGGCTTCCCTACTACCTCCAGTCACCATGACATGATTTGGATAATAGTGGACAGATTTAGTAAGCAAGCCTATTTCATTCCATGTAAAAAGACACTAACTTCTCAGCAAGCCGCGAACATATTTGTTAAGCAAATTTTTGTTCATCATGGACTACCCAAAGTGATAGTTTCTGATAGAGATTCTAAATTTTGTAGTCACTTTTGGGTTGCTCTTTTCTCAAACTTGGACACTAAGTTAGATTTTTCCACGGCTTTCCATCCGGAATCGAATGGACAAACCGAAGTTACAAATAGCACTATCTTGGATATGCTTAGAGCCTATGTTTCCCAGCAACCTAGTGCATGGGATAAGTACATACACCTACTCCAATTTGCTTATAATAATACTCCTCATACTGCTACTGGTCGAGCACCATTTGAGATCATCTATGGAAGAGCATTGCCTATTCCGGCTACTAGACTCTCTCATAAGATTGAAGCAGCCGACCAATATGTTAGAGACTTTGATCGCATTCTATCTAAAGTGCGTGATTGTATTGCAAAAGCTCAAGAGAAGTATACATCTCAAGCAAATAGGAAGCGCAAAGATTTTTCATTTCAAGAAGGTGATTATGTACTTTTGAGAATTGAAAAACGTCGATTAAAGAGTGTGGAAAAATTCCCTGCAGTGAAGCTAGCGCCTAGATATTATGGGCCATTTAAAATCCTTCAAAAGATTAATGATGTGGCCTATAGACTAGAGCTTCCATCTAATTGGAATATCCACAATTCTTTTCATATCCATCTCTTGAAACCTTTTCGAGGAACACTTCCTACTCACCCAACATATGAGGAACCACCTCTTATTGAAGGAGAGGAAGAAGTCTTAGTTCCTGATGCTATCATTGACCAAGAGATAACAACAACAAGGACAGGTAATCAATACTTCAAGTATCTTTTGACTTTTAAGAATCATCCACAAGAATATGCTAAATGGATGCCTGAGAAATTTTTCCGAGTTTACCCTGAAATTCTTCATTCTTTTCAAACCCAGCAAATCCACAATTAAGGACAATTGCAAACTCAAGCAAGAGGGATGTCATGAGAATATATTTTAAGTCCTCTAGAAAAATATTATTTATCCCCTCTTGAGTAATTTGGGGACGCCTAGATTACTCTTGCGTCATGCCGGCTAGGTTAATATCGTGGGTGATACCACTATAAATATTAATACGTGCGGTATATGGCGTATGTTTGAGGCCACCTATGATTATTTCAGTTAGGTTTGTATGGCAGGGTGATTCCTGGGGTACTTACGCCTGGTAGTCATGAGTTGGTGATGATTTGTGTTTAATATTTGTGGGATTAATTTAATAATTAATTGGGCTTATATTTAGGTGATGAAGACTATGGGAATTGAAGAGTTTACTTTGGAAGAAATGTCTTGGATCATCACATTTCATTTTTGGCAAGCATAGTAGCTTGTGACCTTATCAAATGATTTTTCCATTTTGAACTTTAGGAAAGATACATTTATTTATATGGAATTTATTAAAGCCTATGGCTTTACCCTAGTCCCAATTTGACACTCTATTTTTGTTAAAGAAGAGTGCCGTGCTCTCTAAAAAGCACATCTTGTATTTTGGGGACTATGGCCTAATTTTGGTGAAAAAGAAAGCTAATAAAGAAATACTCTTGTGTGGGGAGAGGCCACGCACAAGAGGGGGGAAGATTGCACCCAATATGGTCTTTTTGGAGCTAAGTATTTTTGTTTAAGTGTTTAATTTTACAATTGATTTGATTTAGTTGAAGCTTACAAGCAATGGTTTTTATGATTGAATTAATTCTCTACTTTTCCACAATCAATACCTAGAATAAGATTCCGGTTGCAAACTTCCATGCTTGGAGGTTCAAGTTGACGAATTTCCTGATGGGAAAGGGCTATTGGGACTACATAGAAGGTGATCATGAAGAGGCACTGGAGATACCGGACATAAATCCGACTGCTGCAGATGTGAAAGAGTTTAAAGACTGGAACCAAGGAGCCAAGAAAGTTATGTATTGGCTCTCCATTAGTATACAGGACACCATGATTGGGCACATTGAGGATGCCAAGTCCCCCAAGGAGGCGTGGGACACCTTGGTAAAACTCTATGAAACAAATACTAAGGCACGTAAGATACAGTTGAAGAATGAACTTCATACTGTGGAGAAAAAGAGCATGTCTGTGAATGACTATGCATTGAAGATAAAGGGTATTGTGGAATCCCTTGCATCTATTGGTGTGTCAGTAGATGATGATGATAAGGTGGAAGTCTGTCTACGTGGTCTCAAGCCACAATACAAGGCATTCAAGACGTCTATTCAGACTCGGGAAAACATTCCTAACTTTACAGATTTGGTGTCTATGCTGATTATAGAAGAGAAGAGCTTGGGTGAAGACCAACAGTCTTCACAAAACAAAAACAGTTCAGAGCAACAGGCCTTCTACACAAGTTCAAGTAGAGGATGAGGTAGAGGAGGCTGTGGACACGGTCAAGGAGGTGGCCGAACAGGTAATCAGAATTATGGCCAGCAGCAGCAGCAACAACAGTCCCAGAATACACAACAGCAACATCAACAACACACAGGTGGAAGAGGCAAATTCAGAGGCAGGGGGAGTCAAAGAGGACGTGGAAATTGGTAAAGGCAATATAATGATGCACGTGAATGCTTTTATTGTGGTAAGCCTGGACATGTGCAGGCAGAATGTTATAAGAAGCAGGTTGACATGCAAAATGGGAAAGTGCAGCAGAACAACTATGCATCCTCAAGCAGAAACAATGAGGATAATGAAAGGTTGTTTGTTATGCAGCATGTCGTGAATGCCATGTCTGAAAATGTTGAAGCAGCACAAAAAGATGATGTATGGTATGTGGATTCAGGTGCTTCGAACCACATGACAAGTCATGGGGAGTGGTTCAAGGAGATGAAAAACCTTGAAAGACCAGGTTTTATGGAAACAGGGGATGACACTGCTCATCCAATTGCCCATGTTGGAGATGTGCCATTGTCTATGCAGGATGGCAAAGTGAAGTACCTTGCAGATGTACTTCACGTTCCGAACATAATAAAGAATTTGGTTTCAGTTGGCCAGATGATTGAATAGGGTTTGCAGGTTCGGTTTAACCCTGATGGTTGTTATGTTGAAGATTTTAAAGACAAGTACAGGTTGGTTGCAAAAGGCAACAGAGTGGGCAGAATGTTTACGTTGAATGTAGACATGCCTGAAATGAGTGCTGCGATGTTTGCAAATGGTTCAGGAATTGTTGCAGACACAGACATTTGGCATAAAAGAATTGGACATGTGAATGTGCAGAGAATGAAGTCTATGCAGACTAAAGGAATTGTGACAGGGTTGCCAAAATTTAAAGTGGAAGGTATGCAGAGAATATGTGAAGCATGCCAATTTGGAAAGCAAACAAAGCATGTATTTCCACATAACAGATACGTGAGCAGAAATGCACTCGATGTTGTGCATTCAGATGTATGGGGTCCTATGAAGACCATGTCTATGGGAGGCTGCATGTATTATGTGACATTCATTGATGATCACACAAGGAAAGTGTGGGTATATTTCATGAAGGAGAAGAGTGAGGTGTTCACTCACTTTCAGAATTTCAGAGTTTTGGTTGAAAAGCAAACAGGGAAATATGTAAAGTGCCTAAGGTCAGATGGAGGGGGAGAGTACTTCTCCAATGAGTTCTCTGAATTTTTGAAGAAGAATGGTATTCGGAGACAGTTTACATGTAGATACAATCCGCAGCAAAATGGAGTTGCTGAGTGGAAAAACAGGCACATTGTTGAGATTACGCGAGCATTGATGGAAGAGAAGAATATGCCGCATAGCTATTGGGCTGAGGCTGTTTCTACACAGCAGTATACATCATGAACAGGACTCCAACTGTAGCCATACAGGATGTAACTCCAGAGGAGAGGTTTATTGGCAGAAAACTTGATTTGTCTCATTTGAAAGTCTTTGGATGCATTGCGTATGTGCATGTGACAGATGAGCTGAGAACTAAGCTGGATCCAAAAGCTAAAAAATGTGTGTTTATTGGATATTCCCTTGAGCAAAAGTGATACAGGTGTTATAACCCTGCTACATGTCAGTTGAGGGTAAGCAGGGATGTTGTCTTTGATGAGATGAGCAGCTGGTATGCTACTGAAAAAGAAGCTATTGGGGCTGATGTGAGTGGAAGTGTGGTTGCACAGAATGCAGGTCATCAATCACAGTCTTTGAGTGGACCAGGAGAGTCCTCATCTAGTGGGTCTGTTGATAGACCATGGAGTGGTGGCAGGCTGCGTCATAATACCAGTCCTGCAAATGTGATTAGTACATCACGTAAAGGAAAAGAGAAAGTGGTTGAGCCCCTTGGTATGCCTGACATTTCTGCAGGGCATTCTCATGTTGATGGAGAGTCTAGTGGCTCAGATATGAGCCTTGATGAGGAGCTTGGGATCCCAGCTATGAGAACACCTGGTGTAAAGAAGGCTATGGAAGCCATGAATGAAAAGCTACGATGAAGATCTGGGAGAGTGAAAAACCCTATGCAGAGATTTACATATGATGGTTATGTGGCACATTATTATGAATATATGGCAAAGGTTGTGCAGGTTGTAGAGTCCACATGCATTGATGAGGCTGTTGGAAATGTGTGTTGGGAGAAAGCTATGGATGAGGAGATGGATGCACTATATGGAAATGAAACTTGGGATTTAGTGCAATTGCCTAAAGGCAAGAAAGCCATTGGATGCATGTGGGTGTACAAAGTAAAACATAACAGTGATGGAAGCATAAACAGGTACAAGGCTAGATTGGTAGCCAAAGGGTATGCGCAGACATATGGCATTGATTATGAGGAAACTTTCAGCCCAGTTGCCAAGATGGCAACAGTGAGAGTTGTGATAGCAGTGGCTGCATCAAAGCAATGGTCTTTACATCAAATGGATGTAAAGAATGCACTCTTGCATGGGGATTTGTAAGAAGAGGTGTATATGTTGCAGCCACCTGGTTATGAGGATGTGAGTCACCCCGAGCATGTTTGTAGGTTAAAGAAAGCCTTGTATGGCTTAAAACAAGCACCAAGAGTATGGTCTGACAAGATTTCTGAATACCTTGTCACTATTGGCTTTCATGTAGCCAATGCAGATTTCTCGTTGTATGTGTGTAGATGACTTGATCATTACAGGGGACCATGATGCAAAGATCTTTGATGTAAAGATCTTGCTTAGACAGAAGTTCGAGATGAAGGATGTGGAGGAGCTCAGATATTTCTTGGGCATTGAGGTGATTAGGTCACCACATGGTATTGGATTACTGCAGAGACAGTATGGCTTGGACATGTTGTCCAAGTATGGTATGACAGGCTGTAAGCCTGTCATACCATACTTGGACATGTTATCCAAGTATGGTATGACAGGCTGTAAGCCTATTTCCGTGCCATTGGATCAGAATGGCAAGTTGAGTGCAGATTCAGGAGAGATTTTGGAGGATCCTACTATGTATAGACGCATACTAGGAAGTTTGATCTACATGACGATCACCAGACCAGATTTGAGCTATGCTGTTGGGTTGGTGAGTCAGTTTAGGCAGGTTCCATGGAAACCGCATTTGGATGCATTGAGACGCATAATGAGGTATGTGAGGTCTACTTTGCATTGTGGACTATTCTATGAGACTGGGACAGAGATATGTGTACATGGGTACACAGATGCTGATTGGGCTGGTAGTATCTCAGATAGAAGATCTACCAGTGGCTTCATGTTTTCTTTGGGGAGTGCTGCTGTGACTTGGAGCAACAAGAAGCAGCCTACGGTTGCTCTATCCAGTACAGAGGCCGAGTACAGAGAGGAGCTGCTATGGCAGCATGTGAGGTAGCTTGGTTGAGAAAGCTACTTGCAGATTTGGGTCTATCAGTGTGGATAGACAAGTTGTCATTTTCTGTGACAACATTAGCAGTATACAGTTGGCCAGGAACCCAGTTTTTCATGCTCACACAAAGCATATAGAGGTCCACTACCACTTCGTCAGAGAGAAGGTCTTGGCAAGAGAACTTGGCCTTGTTTATGTCAGCACAGAGGATCAGGTAGCTGACATCTTCACCAAAGCATTGGGTACAGAGAAGCTCCGCAGATTCAGGGCTTCGCTTGGTGTACATGAGATGGAGTTGAGCTCGAGGGGGAGTGTTGAGATATCGAGCTCATCTAGTGAGGCGGCGGTGGACACGACCCGCCTGGGGGATAGGTCCCACACTTACACCACTGGCATGGTTGGTGAGATCTTGGGTGATATGCGGCCATGGGATGACAGGCTGTGTGATAGCCATTCTAGAGACTGGCACAGTTATAGCGCCAGCTCATTTAGTTGGGTTCACACTATAGAGAACCCTTGTATGTATTTGTTTGAGTACCCTTCATATTGTGTGTACTCTTATCTTGTATATGGTGTGTTGAGTGTAGAGTGAAGAAGAAGATTTTCAACCTCTCACCTTGTGTGTTCTCTATTAGGGTTTTGTGAGTGTGTGTGTGTGTGCTTGCAAGAGCTCAAGCTCTCTTTCCCCCTGCATCTTTTAATCCCTGGCCTTGTTAGCCCTCAATTTAGCTTCATGGTTGCGTTGACACTCCTCAACAAGGGCCTTAACTTCCTCAAACTTCTTATTTCCTCTTCATTACTTGGATATTCTCCAACACCCTTAGGGGTTGCTGGTCTCTGTTTTGGCTCCTCATCCGGTTTTGGCACTTGGTCGTCTCCTTCGTTTTATAGTCCTGATGGTGTCATGGTTAGAAGTAGAAGCACAGCCATTGGCATGATATGGGCAGTCGTTGATCAAATGATCAACACCACACTTAACACATGAAATAGTTGGCATGGCGTTGGTCTATGCTGCTATCGGCTGAGTTTGGCCAGCATTAGTCACATTTTTCATAGGACACTCCACTACTCGATGAGGTCCATTACAATGAAAACATTGTATGGGTCCCCTTCTCATAGTCGAGTTTATGTCTTTTCCCTTCCACTATACCGTGGTTTGAAAAATTGGTACTGGCGTGCTATTTTATAAGACATAATACTCTGGTGTGATCTTTGTTGGTTCCTCATAGTAGTTGTTATTAACTTCTACTTCACACATGACTTCACCCTCTTCCAAGGGTTCCTCAATCAACACGTGGTTGATCTTGGCCCCTGTGGTGGTTGTGGTGCTCGAACAGGCGGTGGCAATGGTGACATGTCCTAAATTCTGAACATCCCTCTTGGTAAGTAGGACATATTCGGTCGCTCTGTAGCTAGGTTTTCATTGGTGGTGCTGGTAAGGCTAGAGGCACTTTGGGTGCTGGCAATTGTGGCAAAGGCTGGATCCTCGGATATTTGCACATGGCAGTGTCATGGTTCCCTAGTCTCTGATAGTTATCACAATAAAGTAACTACCTTAGCCTTAGGTGAGGGCATTTAGTGCTCGTATGATTTTGTCTACAGAATGTGCACCAAATCAGTTCTCTCCAGGGATAGAAATGGGCATTTCCTGATGGCAGTGTCATGGTTCCCTAGTCTCTGATAGTGAGCACAATAAAGTAATTGTCTTGGCCTTAGGTGAGAGCATTCATTACTCATATGATTTTGTCTATAGATTGAGCACCAAATCAATTCTCTTTGGGGATAGTGATAGGCATTTCTTGATGCTTCTCTCCCATTCTTGACTTTCAACTTTTCCAGAGAATGGCAGTACTAAGTTCCTCTACTGTCATGTTTCCAACTTCTTGTTCTTGGTTCCGGCGCCCTGGTGACTAGAGATTCGTGATGATGCTACCACCGAAGCTGCCTTGGCGTCTTCTGGTTGCGGCAACTCGCGCATGTTATCCTCATATTTAATTTCTAACTTACAGTACATATCTAGAGTAGTCAGTCCGGCAAACACGAGATAATCATGCATCTTATGATCTTGTACTCCTCTCCAGAAGTAGGGAAACAACTAATCTCATCAGTTAGCCTTTCTCTCAATTTATATCTTGAGTTCAGATGCTTGAGCCAAGAAACGTAATCCCGTTGGACTCATTTTCTTTTTGCTTGATGTTGTGGAGCTATGCCATATGACTCCATCTATCACCACTTTGAGAAAAGCTTGATATGAGTACATTCTTAAGTCAAGTGAAATTGACTTTATCCTCAGGATTCAAGGTTCGATACAATTGGTGGGCCTTCCCTTCTAGGGTCAGGGAAAAAGCATGTACCATGGCTACGTTGCTCACCAGCCCACATGTTTCACAGGTTGACTTAAAAATCTCTATGTGCTGGATTGGGTCCCCATCTCCTGAGAATTTTTGCACAAGCTTTGAAATGATGTGTAGATTCATCTCAGATGGTATGGATTCAAGGGGCAGTGCATAGTTTCCTAACCATGCCTTTGCCCATTTCTACTGCAGCCATATTCAACAGATCCGCCCTTGTGATCGCATTTAGATCTGTGTTGGGATCCACATTTGGCCTTCAAGGAGCTACCCTCCCTACCTAGACCTCATCCTCTTTCTGTGTAGGTTCTTCTATTCAATTCGGGTCTATGGCTGGGTCCGAGCACATCCTCATCACTTGGCTCATCATTAGCAGCCTTAGCTCCCCTTTGTTGAGTTAGAAGTTCCATACTTTGCCAGAATGTGGGATCATTGAACATTTCATGTATATCCTGTTTCGTGTAGAGCCGATCCTCTCCTCCTGCAAATGCCCTAGGTATATTTTGCACTTCTTCTCGTGTTTCAAGGACTTCCTCAACCTTGGGTTCCTTGTTTATGGGTTCTAAGGTTGGGTCCCTCCTTATGTAATTCCCATCCACATGTTATCAGTGACGTTTATAGATGTTTTTGGTTCGTTGGCCACATGGTTGAAACAGATTCCAATTATCAATTTCCCTTTGTTTTGCCATCATTCTTCATGTATCAAGCTCTTGCCTTTTAAAGCCCAATAGTCGCAATTTTCATGTCAATGTCCACTTCCTCCGATGTGGGGAAGAATATTTGACCCATCTGGGTAGCATTTTCCTTGTCCCTTCTAACCGTAGGAGTCATTCCACTAATCATCACTATGTTAGCATTCTTGGGGCTAGAAGTAAGGGATGTTTGGGTTGGTAAGTACGGTCTTAGACCATGTCCTGCGCTTGTTGACGGGCCCATACTCATAGACTATGCTTCATCTTATGTGCCGTGCTTGAGACCAAAACATCCCCTAGCCATATCAAAGATTTCGTTGGACTTCGCCAGGAGAAGCTGGTTTTTCTGCTCCAAAACCAGAGAATCTTAGCTCTTCTTCCATGGATTATTCACTACTGGTTTCTATGGTGGTCAGATTTCCCAAGTTGCAACACTTAATTAAGTGCTTTCTGGCCAAGCAGCCTGAACCGAGACTTCTTTGGTAGGAAAAACGTGGGTGATTTGATGCACTGTCATGAGGGGCAAGGTCGTCTCCAATGAGTTTCCCTGACGTCAAGTGCATGAGAATATGATTCAATAGGCTAAACCACTACTCCAATCATTTACGACCTTGCCCCTGCACTGTCGTCAGGGGCAAGGTCATCTCCAATGAGTTTCCCTGACATCAAGTGCATGAGAATATGATTCAATATGCTAAATCACTACTCCAATCATTATGCTTGGTTTTCTCATCATGAATTGCTAGATCTCCATGAAATAGGAGACTACAATTCACATCATGAAGTAGTAGTCTATGGTGGTTGTGGTAGTAGAATCGGTGGTGGCAATGGTGACATGTCCTGCGTTCTGAACATCCCTCTTGGTAAGTAGGATGTATTTGGTTGCCATGTAGCCACAATTGTTTGCATTGGTGGTGCTGGTAAGGCTAGAGGCATTCTGGGTGCCAGCAATTGTGCTATAGGCTAGATTCTCAGATATCTGCACATGGCAGTTTCATGGTTCCCTAGTCTCTCTAACAGTAAGCACAATAAAGTAACTGCCTTGGCCATAGGTGAGGATATTCAATGGTCATATGATTTTGTCTATATATTGAGCACTAAATCAATTCTCTCCGAGGATGATATAGATGGGCATTTCCTGATGCTTCTTTCCCATCCCATACTTTCAACGTTTCCTGAATGGCAGTACTAAGTTCCTCAACTGTCATGTTGCGAACTTTCTTGTTCTTGGTTCTCGCATCCTAATGACAAAAGACTCATGATGCTGTTACCACCAAAGCTGCCTTCGCATCTTCCAGTTTGCAACAACTCAAGCATGTTATCCTCATATTCAATTGCCAACTTATAGCACGTATGCATCTTATGATCTCATAATCCTCTCCAAAAGTAGGGCAATAACTGATCATTAGTTATCCTTTCTCTTAATTTGTATCTTGAGTTTAGGTGCTTGGGTTGAGAAACATAATCTAGCATGGACTCATTTTCTTTTTGCTTGATGTTGTGGAGCTATGTCACAGAATTTCATCTATCACCACTTCGAGCAAAGCTCGATATAAATACATTCTTAAACCGAGTGTGAAATTGACTTTATCCTCAGGCTTTAAGGTAATACCATTGGTGGGCCTTCCCTTCTAGGGTAAGGGAAAAAGCATCTATCGTGGTTACATTGCTCACCAGCCCACATGTTTATCCTCAGGTAATACCATTGGTGGGCCTTCCCTTCTAGGGTCAGGGAAAAAGCATCTATTGAGGTTACATCGCTCACCAGACCACATGTTTCACAGGTTGACTCAAAAATCTATATGTGTTGCATCGGGTCCCCATCTCCTAAGAACTTTTGCACAAGCTTCAAAATGATGTGTAGATTCATCTGACATGGTCTGGATTCAGAGGCAGTGCCTAGTTCCCTAACAGTGCCTCTGCCCATTTCTGCAGCCTATTCAACACATCCACCCTTGTGACCGCATTTAGATCTACGTTGGGATCCACAATTGGCCTTTGGGAAGCTACCCCCCCTACCTAGAACTTGTCCTCTTCCTACATAGGTTTTTCCATTCAATTCGGGTCTATGGCTGGGTTCGAGCACATCCTCATCACCCGACTCATCTCATTAGTGGCCTTAGCTTGTCTTTGTTGAATTAGAAGTTCCATGCTTTGAAAGAATGTGGGATCATTGAACATTTCATGTATATACTCTCTCGTGTAGAGCCGATCCTCTCCTCTTGTAGATGCCCTAGGTAGATTGTCTAGTTCTTCTTGTGTTTCGAGGACTTCCTGAGCCTTGGGTTCCTCGTTTATGGGTTCTAAGGCTGGTATTTCTACTTCTGTCATTTCCTTCCACATGTTATCAGTGGCATTTCTAGATGTTTTTGGTTCCTTGCCACATGGTCGAAAAAGATTCAAATTATCAATTTCCCTCTGTTCTGCCATTGTTCTTTGTGTATTGAGCTCTTTCCTTTTTAAGCCTAGTAGTGGCACTCAGCTTCAGCCTGTTTCATGTTAATGTCCACTTCCTCCAATGTGGGGAAGAAGATTTGACCTGTCTTTGCAACATTTTCATTGTCCCTCCTAACCCTAGGAGTCATTCCACTAATCCTCACTGTGTTAGCATTCTTGGGGCTAGAAGTTAGGGTTGTTTGGGTTGGTAAGTATAGTCTTAGACCGTGTCCCGCACTTATTAACAAGCCCGTACCTGTCGATTGCACTTCATCTTCTGTGCCGTGTGTGCTAAAGACCCAAAAATCCCCTGGCCATATCAAAGATGCTGCGGGACTTCGCAGAAGAAGCTGGTTTTTCTTCTCCAAAGCCTTAGAATCTTAGCCCTTCTTCCATGGATTCTTCACTACTTGTTTCTCTATGGTGGTCAGATTTCTCCAAGCTACTGCAATGCTCAATTGAGTGCTCGCTGAGTGGCCTGCACCAACACTTCTTTGGTAGGAAGAACCTGGGTGATTTGATGCACTGTTGTAGGGGCAAGGTTGTCTCCAATGAGTTTCCCTGACCTCAAGTGCATGAGAATATGATTCAACAGGCTAAATCACTACTCCAACCATTACGCTTAGTTTTCTGTCAAACTGACTCTTATCGTCCATGAATTGGCAAATCTCCGTGAAATAGCAGACTATAATTCAGGTCGTGAAGTAGTAGTCTATGTTTCACGTCGTGAACTATTTTTGTTTCACGCTCTGAAATTTTAGTTTAGAATTGAATTAATATGAGTCTTGGAGACTCCTATATTGCAAATATGGTCCTCTTTTAACTTTGGTCTGACAATCATTAATTCATGAACTGGCAGGTCTCTAGGAGGTAGCACACCATAGTTCATAACATGAAACACCAGCCAACTACAAGGTTGTTGCTAGGAGCTACCAGTAGATTATTAGCCATGGGTGGGTTAAAGTTTATGACACACATCAATATCTAAATCTTTCAGAATCAACCTTGTATCATCCCCTAGGTGTCATAAAACTCTATAAAAAGGTACATAAACATCTAGAGGCCATTCTTATTAATGTTAATTATCATTTTGATAGAAGAAATCCCCAACCTTCATGACTTTATGGTGAAACTTCCTTAGCCTCCACCCAGAGGAAGGTCACGAAGATACCCCAGGATCCTCAACATATGTAACTTACCCTATGGTTACTTCTCTTTTGAGTAAACTCCTAAATCCCTTTCCTAGTATCTCTCCTACTAACAAAACTGAGGCAGATTGTATATTCTCATGTTACTCTTTTACTGAATTCCCCACTAACCCTCTCGACCCCAAGGAGTTGCCGGCAACTCCTCTATCTTCACCACGACAGCTCGATGAGGTACGTAATCTACCTCCTTGTGTTACTCTTTTACTGAATTCCCCACTAACCCTCTTGACCCCAAGGAGTTGCCGGCAACTCCTCTATCTTCACCATGTTACTCTTTTACTGAATTCCCCACTAACCCTCTCGACCCCAAGGAGTTGCCGGCAACTCCTCTATCTTCACCACGGCAGCTCGATGAGGTACGTAATCTACCTCCTCGTGATGATTTACAAGATTTTGCTAATGAAAATGTCATTGAATCTTTATTAGCATGTAGAATACGAGGTCCTCATCTAAGTAGGAAATCCCCTCCTAAAGCCCAAATTGATGTTCAAAGTGCTAACGTAGATTACCCCATTTGAGCCAATAAGAAGAATCTTGCCAGAGGCCTACTTGAACATGGAATCTATGTGAGACCCCTGCCCCCTCCGCGCACCAGATTCCCAATTGTTGCTGGCGCAGAAGCAGCTCCCTCTTGCATAGGGTAGGGTTTCCCACTTGTCGGGGCCTCGCCCTCGAATGTCCGGGCGGCACGAGACTAAGCTGGTGGTCATTCCGAAAACCGAAACCGAGAAAATTTCCCATGCCCAGAAAATGGGGACGATTCCACCATTTTGAATTTCTTAACGAATTTTTCTAACGAGGTCAAGATACTGAACTAACCTTTATCTGAATAAACCACATAGAAGGGAAACTATTACAGACTTAACTTGAAGGAATCAACGCTTTTTTCCTAATTGAATCAGGCACAGCTGTTGATCTATTCATTTGAGAAGTCTTCAGGTTATTATTTAACTATTCGAGTTCTAAGCGTGTTCTAATTGATCAATTTTATTATTAAAACTCTACTGATTACAGCCACGGCCCAACCACTGGAATTGGTAGAACCAGACAAGTACTCACCCACCCATAATTGAATGCCTTTCTTAACTTTTGCTTTAGAATACAGATACGCACACACTCCTCTTTAAACTTTAATTTATAAAACAATCCATTGACAAACAATTATTGGTTACAGATGTCATAACTCAAAATTTCCATTCCATCCTTGTTTCTCACAAAACAGTATCACTTTGGACTCTCCGTTGAGACTAACAGGTCAGCAACGAGATCCAATAACAAATTATAACAATTTTCTCGTCATCATACATATATATATCTTCCACGACATACGCATGGGTATCCTAAGCACCGCGAGCCCATGCATCGCCTGGTCAGAACCCTCCAAGATCCTCCTTAGGTGTCCTGGCACTTCACTCAGGGACCGCTTCATCGGCCCTCGCCCATCGTACCGGAAGCACACCATTTTACACCATACCCAGGCTGGTCAAGACCTGGGTAGATTTTTGCCCCGTGAGCCGTCCATTGAACACTCCCCGCCAGCTATTGTAACCTAACTTCCCTTAGAAAAACACATATACCAAATGCTCCCTCCAGCATTTTGGCGTAAGACAGTCCTTTAAGAAAACAAGGTTTCTATGCAAGTTTTCAGTTTTGATTTTCTTTTGAATACAATGAGTATATCTTAATTCCGTATGCCAAGACTTATAGATCACAGGTCTGGATTTCCAAGCAGAATTCCTAGTCACACTTTTATAATAAAAAAATTCTTTTATGCATAAAAATCAATAATGATGAAAGTAATACTTTTATAATTAAAAAAATTCTTTTATGCATCATTTGATGCATAAAAATCAATATTGATGAAAGTAACACTTTTATAATTTAAAAAATTCTTTTATGCATCATTTTATGCATAAAAATCAATATTGATGAAAGTAACACTTTTATAATAATAAAAATTCTTTTATGCATCATTTTATGCATAAAAATCAATATTGATGAAAGTAATACTTTTATAAAAAAAATTTCTTTTATGCATCATTTTATGCATAAAAATCAATATTGATGAAAGTAACACGTTTAATAAAAAATTTATTTTATGCATCATTTTATGCATAAAACTTAATATTGATGAAAGTAATACTTTTATAGTAAAAAAAAGTTCTTTATGCATCATTTTATGCATAAAAATCAATAATGATGAAAGTAATACTTTTATAGTTAAAAAAATTCTTTTATGCATAAAAATCAATAATGATGAAAGTAATACTTTTATAGTTTAAAAAAATTCTTTTATGCATAAAAATCAATATTGATGAAAGTAACACGTTTATAATAAAAAAATCCTTTTATGCATCATTTTATGCATAAAAATCAATAATGATGAAAGTAACACTTTTATAATTAAAAAATTTATTTTATGCATCATTTTATGCATAAAAATCATTATTGAAGTAACACTTTTATAATAAAAAAATTATCCAATGTGCATCTTTCTATGCATAGAATTTAAATCTAATGAAAATCACTCTTTTATAAAAAAAAATAATCAATATGCATCTTTCTATGCATAGAATTTAAATCTAATAGAAATAACACTTTTATAATAAAAATATTTCTACTGTGCATTTTTCTATGCATAGAATGAAAATAACACTTTTAGAATACACAAACGATGGGAATTACTCTTTTTGAATAATGAAAGGTAATACTTATTTCACAAAATTTAAGAAAATTTTGCCATAACCTCCTTTGTATGGCTGACCATTTTTTAATTTTTCCTATTCTTAATTAGCTTAAAAATTATCCCCAATTTGTTTAAAGCATTCTAAACTAATCAAATTCTACTTTTAAAAGAGAAACAATATGAAAAGTTTAATTCAAACAATTTGATTACTTAACTGGGATAAAGAAGGGCTGAATTTAAGAATGAGAGAGGGGGAAAGCCTTTCCAGCAAGGCATAGCATTAGATTATCATTTTAAAGATAACCAAAAATTAGAAAACCTTTAAAAGAATAAGAAAAAGTAGGATTCTAACTTACATGAAATTTTGGGAGCTTTCCTTTGGCTTGATGGTTTGAAGGATCTACTCTTGTTTGCAACAAGAGTGGCCACCAATTCTTTAGAAGAGGGAAAGGTCAAAAACTAATGAATTATTAAGAATTTCACAGTTTTTGGCTCTGGGGAGGAGTAGAGTAACAGTGCATAAAACACTATTAAGCTTCAACAAAGCGGGAGGCTTCTATTTATAGGAAAAAGTGAGCTTCTAACCAAGCAAACTGATTCTAGAATTTTCCAGATCAGTTTGGTCAATTTTTGACCATTTTTTGGGTCAGTTTAGCTTACTTTCTGGAACTAGACTTGAATTAGGAGAGAGGAGAGATGAAATATCTCAATTTTTGGGAATTTAAAACTCCACCACACATGTGAAATAGGCGCCTCCTTCATGAGGGGGAATCCCCACATCTGAGGTGTCAAAAATTCATTTTTTTAGTATTTCCTTTGGTCCTTAGTCCACTCTTCATCTTATGTGAGTATTTACTCATTTTTGGGAGGATTTTCTTTATTTCTTCTATTTATCTCCTCCACACATTTGGATGAATCTAATTGGCCCCTCAAAACCTTAATTTAAAATTTTCAGAAAATCTGGACTCCTAGGATAAGGCCTTTTGAACAAATTATAATTGATTTCTAATGCACCTTCTGAAAATCTTTTTGAACTTCTGTTTCTCGGGGGAATTTATTTTAATAAGAAGAGATATTTTTTCATCCAAAAATATCTAAAATTTGAATAATCTCTCTCTAGAATATTTTCTCTCTCTAGGTAAAAACAGGTTGAAACAAGATCTTTTATATATCTGAAGAGGGATTTGATTACAGGAGAAGATACTAGACATCTTGAGAGGCTGGGGAGGAATCTTACATTCTCTTCCGCTTGAAAAAGGCAAGATGTCCTCATCTCACAAACTGGGGGTAATCTCGCAACAGTTCGGCTTCTTTCTCCCAGGTGGCATCTTCAAAAGGATAGAACTTCCATTTAACCAATAATTCTCTCAAAATTCTGTTCCTGAGAACCTTTTCTCGAACATCAAGGATTTCTTCAGGTTGGAGTTCCATCTGCCCTTGGGTTGAAGAAGTTAAGATTTCATCATCAAGCACATGATTTAGGCTTGGTATATACTTTTTAAGAAGGCTGACATGAAATACATTATGTACTTTGAGATGAGGAGGCAGAAGAAGCTTGTAGGCTAAGTCGCCTACTTTCTTTGTAATCAGATATGGTCCACAATATCTGGGGAATAACTTCTTGTACTTCCCAAGAGATAGAGAACTTCTTTTGGGGCGTACTCAAATAAAGACCATACCTACTTCTTCAAATTTTTTGTCTGACCTCTTCTTATCTGCATACTGCTTCTATCTATCCTAGGCACCTTTTATATCTTTGCGAATTGACTGCATCTGCTGCTCCATGTCATCAAGCATCTGACTAGAGGATATCTCGACCCTAATCAATGGGTTGGACCAAGTTAATGGAGTTAAGCAATCTTGTCCATACAAAGCTTTGAAAGGGCTCATCCCAATACTTCTGTGATAAGAAGCATTGTAGGCAAACTCGACTAGGTGCAAATAGCTTAGCCACTTCTTGGGTTCCCTGCCCCACATCATGACCAAAGTATATCTTCGATTACTTAGTTCACCCTTTCAGTTTGACCATCGGTCTCGAGGTGGTAAGCTGTGCTGAGATCCAAGAAAGTTCCTACTGCTTCAAAAAATGCAGTCCAGAATCTTGACGTGAATTTGGGATCTCGATCACTTACTATTCTTTTGGGTAGGCCATGCAATTTGAAGATTTCTTTGAGGAACACTTTGACCACATCCACTGCAGTGTAGGTTTCTTTTACTGGAATCAGATGGGCAACTTTGGTTAGTCTATCAACTACCACGAAGATGGAGTTGTAACCTGATTGCACTGAAGGTAATCCAGTAATAAAATCCATACTGATACATTCCCACTTCATCTGGGGGATGTCTAATGGATGTAACTTCCCAAGCATTTTTACTCTCTCGGCCTGACTTTCTGACAGGTCAGACATTGACGTACATGATTAAGCACATCCTTTTTTAGACCAGGCCAAAAGAAGCTTTTCTTCACATACATGTAGGTTTTGATGAAACCTAGATGTCCTGTAATAAGGCTGTCATGGGCTTCATTCAGAATTTGACCCTTAGTTCCCTCATCATTGGGAATGCACAGCCTACGATTATAATACATAATTCCATCATCCAGGCTGTATCCTTGAACTCGGCTCAACTCCTGTGGAGTTTTGCTTTCCTGCATAAGTAGGGTAGCAATAGGGCCAAAGAATGTATCCTGCATGATCTTCTCTCTTACTTCAATAACCAAAGGATTTGACACTACAATAATTGCAAGCACTTTTCTGCTGAGGGCATCTGCTACCACATTTTCTTTGCCTGCGCGGTACTTGGATTCAAAATCAAATTCTTGCAGGGTCTGCATCCACCTTCTTTGGCGCATGTTGAGATCCTTCTGAGTGAAGATCCACTTTAAGCTCTGATGATCTGTCATCATCAAAGTGAATCTTTGACCCAGTAGTAGGTAATGTCTCCACAACTTCAGGGCATATACTACTGAAAGTAGTTCCAAGTCGTGGACAGCATAATTCCTCTCATGCGTTCTGAGTTTTTGGGATTCATAGGCGACTGCATGAGCTTTCTGCATGAGTGCACCTCCTAGGGCAAAACCACTGGCATCAGTTTACTACCTCAAAGGGTAGAGAGAAATCTGGCAGCTTTAGAATGGGATTGGTTACCAAGGTGGTCTTCAGCTTATCAAAAGCACTCTGGCACCTGGCAGACCATTGAAACGGGATATTTTTCTTGAGAAGATTAGTCAGGGGGAAGCTATGAGAGCATACTTTGGTATGAAAATTCTATAACAACCAGTCAATCCCAAGAATCCTCTGACTTCTTTCACTGTCTTTGGTTCAGGCCAATCTATGACTACTTGGACTTTAGTGAAATCTGGAGAAATTCCATCTTTAGATACTAGAAAGCCCAAGTATTCAACATGGTGCATTTGCTCTTTTTTGTAAAGAGTTGGTGCTTCCTTAGGATCTCAAGAATTCTCTTGACATGAGCTTCATGGTTAGCTGTATTCTTTGAGTAAATTAGAATATCATCAAAGGAAACAAGAACAAAATCATCCAAGTATTCTCTGAGAATGTCTTGCATTAATCGATTGAATGAAGCTGGGGCATTTGTCAATCCAAACGGCATGACAGTGAATTCATAATGCCCATACCGAGTATTGATGGCTATCTTCGGGATAACTTGCTCATTAATCTTGATCTGATAATACCCTGCTTTGAGATCTATCTTTGTGAAGATCTGGGCTCCACTTAGCCTGTCCTCTAGAAGCTCATCAATTCTGGGGATGGGATACTTATTCTTAATTGTCAGCTGATTGAGACCTCTGTAGTCCACACAGAGTCTTAGCGTTCCATCTTTCTTTTTCTGAAAGAGAACTGGGGCACCCCAAGGTGAAACACTAGGTCTTACAAACCCTTGTTCTAACAGCTGTCTAAGCTGTTCCTTGAGTTTGATGGCTTTAGGGAACTGGCATTTTGTACGTGCGCAGGGCTACAGGCTGAGCTCTGGGGGTCAATTCTATCACATGATCTACTTCCCGAATTGGAGGCATCTCTATTAATTCTACTGGGAATAAATCATCATATTCACTTAACCATTCAGGTTCTTTAGCTTTTAACTTTGAGTCTACTGGATTCATTTTGACAACATAAATGAGCTGCTTCTTTCTAAGTCCTTTTAGTAACTTAGAAGCTTTTACTAACTGCAAACTTGGGGATCCTGAAATTCCAATTCTTTGAACTTTATTTCTGTGAAGGTCACGGAAGGAAATAGTTCCATTATGATAGTGAATGTTAACTTGATTTTTATGGAGCCAATCCATTCCAAGGATCTCGTCAAAAACTCCCAAAGTTATAACTCTGAACTAATAGTCAGTTAAATTCCCATCTAGATTGAACTGAATATGATCTGTCTCAAGGTGAGTGAAAAGAATCTTCCCACTTGCCAATTCAACTTGCATAGGTTTCCCTGATTTCTGATCTAAGACTAGCTTACGCAAGCATCCAGGGGAAATGAAAGAATGAGTACTGCCTGAATCAATCAAAAGCTTAAAAGGCTTACCCTAATACTCAGCTAGAGTATGAATGATGGAGAATTGACGGTTTGGCCCTTGGTTTTCAATCGCTGCATAAATCTGTCCTCTTTCTTCTTCCATTACTTCTGCTATTGTGACTGCTCTGGCTGCTGCAGTTTGAAGTGGAACTCTTTCTCTTTGGTTGCTCCAGTTCTGGGAAGGAGTTCTGAGGTTACTCTAGACAGAGGCAGATGGCTAAGCTGAAGTTCTCCTCCTAGGATTTCTCTAATTTGGACGAGATGGACCCTGATTTGACTGATAGGAAGGGGTTGGTCTCTGCACTCTCGGTCCTTGACTTCCCTGCCCCCTTGACATGGCAGGAGTCGGGGAGTCTTTCAGCTAGTGACCAAAACCGTGACATCCAAAACACCGGTTCTCACTTCTGAGCTCATCCTTCTGAATCCTTGAAATAGATGGGGCTCCTGAGAAAGTGTTCTAGGGGAAGGGTCTTCCTTCACTTCTGAATCTTCCCGCATCATGATTCTGAATTGGGCCTTGTTGCCTCTTTGGGGGAGGAAAGTTTGAAGTACTTCTTGAGGTTTGGAATCTTTTAAAGTTAGAGGGTGCTTTCGCGAGACCTTAACAACAAAGGCTTTGGCAAAGTCTTTTGCCATTCTTACTGCTTCGGCCATTGAGACAAGTTTGGCATTCTTTACTAAGGTGTCCAATGGCTCGTTCATTCCTCGAATGAATCTGGCCATCAGTTGCTCTTCATCCAATTGTGGGGAATATTTGAGGAGAAGGGCAAAGGCCTGATGGTACTCATCAATTGTCCGGCTATCCTGCTTTAGTTCTAAGAATTCATTCATTTTGGTTTCCAGGAAGCTCGGAGGACAAAACCTCTTTCTAAGGTAAGCTTTAAGATCGGTCCAGGTCTGGGTATTCCGGTTGAGACGGTTAGTCTCGCAGTGATTCCTCCAAGCGATCTTGGCCGTTTCCACAATCTTTGACCTGGCGAGAGCCATCTTGCTTCTCTCATTGTAGCCAGTTACATCAAAGTATTCCTCCATTGCCTCAATCCACTTTTCCACTACTTCACCTAACTGCTCCCCTTCACCGTTGAAGGGACCAGGTTGGGATCTATGCAGGGCTTTTCGAACATCTGGATCTAACTCTTCGTCATCCGTTAGAGGATCCGGTTGCCTTGCACGGGCCGCGTGCCTCATGACTGACAAAACAAGATTTTTGTCAACTTAACTTTGACAACGGATTTATGATTATTTAATTTTTATAATTTATTCTTTAAACAAATAATTATTTCATCATACATCATGAAACAAGATTTACTCTGATAATTTTATTAACCATATTCACAATCATGAAAACAATTCAGATTTTTTTTTTTTTGCAAAACATCGTTTATTATCAAAAGTTTTCGATATATACATAAAGCATCACGCCTCCCAAAATCACTACCTGGCAATCATATTCGCATAAAGAAGCGAAACTGTGAAGGAGACATACCATGGTACACACGATTCATTACAAAAAGAGGTGCTGTAATTATACTTCTAGGGATAAAGCGGCTAAGAAGCCTAAAAATTAGGCCTAAAATTTTGAAGTTCTTGGGTGAATGATCAAAGAGTTGTACATGCTGAACAAGCCCTAGCCTTATTAGAATCATGGCTAAGGAAATATTTTGCCTGAGCCTCTAACGCTGACTGGTACTGACATTAATACATCGTCCTACACACGAACCACATATACCGACGTCGCTGACTGGTAGTACTGACATTAATACATCGTCCTACACACGAACCACATATACCGACGTCGCTCAAGAGGATCAGGAAAATAAAGACTCTCAAAATGACGTGCGAGTCTCACTCTGCTTACTCGGGTCGTAGCAGAGTTGATGAGGTGCTCGAACGCAAAGGCTATCATATCCTGACTCTCGGAGAGTTCAGGAATGCCAAATAGATTCGGGGTATCCATCTATAAATTTCCAATTCAATTTATGAGTTTCAATTTTTGAAGTTCATTCAACATAATATTATCAAGTGAAAACATTATTTTCCAGATTTACTTTAAAATTTTAAGCAATTTCTATTGCTGTTATGTAAATTTACAACAGCGCTCGAATACCAACTGTGAGATCCCACTGCCCCCTCTGTGCACCGGCGGATCCCCGATTGTTGCTGGTAGCGGAAGCAGCTCCCTCTTGCACAAGGCACGGTTTCCCACTCGGGGCCTCGTCCTCGAATGTCCGAGCATGAGACTAAGCTGGTGGTCATTCCGAAAACCGAAATCGAGAAAATTTTTCCGAAAAACGGGGACGATTCCACCATTTTGAATTTCTTAACAAATTTTTCTAACGAGGTCAAGATACTGAACTAACCTTCATTTGAATAAACCAGATAGAAGGGAAACTATTACAGACTTAACTTGAAGGAACAACGCTTTTTTCCTAATTGAATCAGGAACAACCGTTGATCTATTCATTTGAGAAGTCTTCAGGTTATTATTTAACTATTCGAGTTCTAAGCGTATTCCTATTAATCAATTTTATTATTAAAACTCTACTGATTCCAGCATCGAGCCCATGGGTTAGTCACCGCCCAACCACTAGAATTGGTAGAACCAGACAAGTACTCACCCACCCATAATTGAATGCCTTTCTTAACTTGTGCTTTAGAATACAGATACGCACACCCTCTTCTTTGAGCTTTAATTTATAAAACAATCCATTGACAAACAATTATTGGTTACAGATGTCATAACTCAAAATTTCCATTCCATCCTTGTTTCTCACAAAACAGTATTACTCTGGACTCTCCATTGAGACCAGCAGGTCAGCAAACGAGATTCAGTAAGATTACAATAATTTTCTCGTCATACATATATATATCTTCCATGACATACGCATAGGTGTCCTAAGCACCACGAGCCCGTGCATCGCCTGGTCTGAACCCTCCAAGATCCTCCTTAGGTGTTCTGGCACTTCACTCCGCTTCGTCCGGCCCTCGCCCATCGTACCGAAAGCACACCATTTTACACCATACCCAGGCTGGTCAAGACCTAGGTAGGTTTTTGCCGCGTGAGCCGTCCTTTGAACACTCCCCCGCCACCTGTTACAACCGAACTTCCCTTAGAAAAACACATATACCAAATGCTCCCTCCAGCATTCTGGCGTAAGACAGTCCTTTAAGAAAACAGGGTTTCTATGCAAGTTTTCAGTTTTGATTTTCTTTTGAATACAATGAGTATATCTTAATTCCGTATCCCAAGAGTACTTCTAGATCATAGGTCTGGATTTCCAAGCATAATTCCTCGAATTCTGAATTCTTGATCCTCAAATCAAAATCAAAGGTCTCAACTTAGTTTCAGATTCGGTGGGTGAGTTGATTGAATTTTCCTGAACTGGTCTCATCGTCTTTTCTTGAAACTGACAAAGGAGATTAAGTCGAGGTCATAGTCTGACTCAGGGTTCGAGTATGGAAAGGTTCTCCCTGAACTATCTTTCTCGAAGGGTAATATTTCAATTACTACTTTACTGAATTTCATTCATTGAGTATTTTGCTTAACTGAATTCAAAAGTAAACACGTATTCCTATGAGGAATAAATTAATCATTTATCTAAAATTCTGACTTCGATAGATCTTCTGAATTTTCTCATTACCATCCTAGAGAATATGAAACAGTAGAATTTTCCTTCAGAGAGAATTTACTTATTCATTTACCAATGTTCATGGGATTTAAACAATGATTAAAGAGAACTCTCATTTTGATATAAAAAAAATTTGTATGCATCTATTTATGCATAAAATTCAACTTCTATGAAAATAACACTTTTATATAAAAGAAAATCCTTTTATGCATCTATTTATGCATAGAAATCAAATTTGATGAAACTAACATTTTCATAATAAAAATTTTCTTTTGTGCATCTATTTATGCATAAAAATCCATTTTGATGAAGGTAACACCTTTATAATAATAAAAAATCTTTTATGCATCTATTTATGCATAAAAATCAATTTTGATGAAACTAACACTTTTATGCATGCATAAAAATCAATAATGATGAAAGTAATACTTTTATAATAAAAAAATCTTTTATGCATCATTTTATGCATAAAACTTAATATTGATGAAATTAACACTTTTATAATTAAAAAAATTCTTTTATGCATCATTTTATGCATAAAAATCAATATTGATGAAAGTAACACTTTTATAATAAAAAAATTCTTTTATGCATCATTTTATGCATAAAAATCAATATTGATGAAAGTAACACTTTTATAATAAAAAGCTTCTTTTATACATCATTTTATGCATAAAAATCAATAATGATGAAAGTAATACTTTTATAGTTAAAAAAATTCTTTTATGCATAAAAATCAATATTGATGAAAGTAACACTTTTATAATAAAAAACTTCTTTTATGCATCATTTTATGCATAAAAATCAATAATGATGAAAGTAATACTTTTATAGTTAAAAAAATTCTTTTATGCATAAAAATCAATATTGATGAAAGTAACACTTTTATAATTAAAAAATTCTTTTATGCATCATTTTATGCATAAAAATCAATAATGATGAAAGTAACACTTTTATAATAAAAAAAATTATTTTATGCATCATTTTATGGATAAAAATCATTATTGATGAAAGTAACACTTTTATAATAAAAAAATTATCCAATGTGCATCTTTCTATGCATAGAATTTAAATCTAATAAAAATCACTCTTTTATAAAAAAAATACTCAATATGCATCTTTCTATGCATAGAATTTAAATCTAATAGAAATAACACTTTTATAATAAAAATATTTCTACTATGCATTTTTCTATGCATAGAATGAAAATAACACTTTTAGAATACACAAACGATAGGGATTACTCTTTTTGAATAGTAAAAGGTAATACTTATTTCACAAAATTTAAGAAAATTTTGCCATAACCTCCTTTGTATTGTTGACCATTTTTTAAATTTTTCTATTCTTAATTTACTTAAAAATTATCCCCGATTTGTTTAAAGCATTCTAAACTAATCAAATTTCACTTTTAAAAGAGAAACAATATGAAAAGTTTAATTCAAACAATTTGATTACTTAACTAGGAAAAAGAAGGGCTGAAAGAATGAGAGAGGGGGAAAGCCTTTCCAGCAAGGCACAGCATCAGATTATCATTTTAAAGATAATAAAAAATTAGAAAACCATTAAAAGAATAAGAAAAAGTAGGATTTCTAACTTACATGAAATTCTGGGAGCTTTCCTTTGGCTTGATGGTTTGAGGGATCTACTCTTGTTTGCAACAAGAGTGGCCACCAATTCTTTAGAAGAGGGAAAGGCCAAAACCTAATGAATTATTAAGAAATTCACAGTTTTTAGCTCTGGGGAAGAGTAGAGTAATAGTGCATAAAAAACTATTAAGCTTCAACAAAGGGGGAGGCTTCTATTTATACAAAAAAGTGAGCTTCTAACCAAGAAAACTGATTCTAGAATTTTCCAGATCAGTTTGGTCAATTTTTGACCATTTTTGGATCAGTTTAGCTTACTTTTTGGAACTAGACTTGAATTAGGAGAGAGGAGAGATAAAATATCTCAATTTTGGGGAATTTAAAACTCCACCACACATGTGAAATAGGCGCCTCCTTCATGAGGGGGAATCCCCACATCTGAGGTGTCAAAAATTCATTTTTTTAGTATTTTCTTTGGTCCTTAGTCCACTCTTCATCTTATGTGAGTATTTATTCATTTTTGGGAGGATTTTCTTTTTTTCTTCTATTTATCTCCTCCACACATTTGGATGAATATGATTGGCCCCTCAAAACCTTAATTTAAAATTTTCAGAAAATCTGGACCCCTAGGATAAGGCCTTTTGAACAACAGATTATAATTGATTTCTAATGCACATTCTAAAAATCTGGACCCCTAGGATAAGGCCTTTTGAACAACAGATTAAATGCACATTCTAAAAATCTTTTTGAACTTTTGTTTTGGGAGAATTTATTTTAATAAGAAGAGATATTTTTCCATCCAAAAATATCTAAAATCTGAATAACCTCTCTCTAGAATATTTTCTCTCTCTAGGCAAAAACAAGTTTGAAACAAGATCTTTTATATATCTGAAGAGGGATTTGATTACAGGGGAAGATACTGGACATCTTGAGAGGCTGGGGAGGAATCTTACAAGCGGCGTCAGCCTCTCGCACGGGGTAGGGATCCACACTCGGGGCCTCGCCCACCACGGATATCTAGACAAGAGACTAGCCCGGTGGTTCCTCCGAAATCGAACCCGAACAAACTTCCCTCGCCTGGAAGGCACGGGCGATTCCACAAGGAAAATCATCTAACAAGAGAATTGATCTAACAAGTCAAAGTCTTAACTAACCAAACTGATCCGACTGAACCTGAAAGTCACATGGTCAGATCAAGGAAGAGACTTGCACTTTGGTCCATAGAATCACCGCTTTTTTCCCCCCTTAGCGAGACACAGCCCGCTAATTTTCTCCCACAGAACAAGGGTCTTCCTAGGACTTAATCTAACTAATGTAACTTAATCATAACTATTTGTATCGTAGAAATCCCTCGATCCAGCCTAAACCCAACCGGCCCATGGGCTATAGCCAACCGCCCAACCACTATATTGGTGGGATTCCTTTATAAAAATTTGATTATGTTTTGCCCGGGTACCGAGGAAAAGAGTTCCCAGGCCCCCTAGATGGCACTTCAAGCAAAATTCAAGGTAGTCATACCACTTACACACCCAATATGAAATTGCCATTTTAACAGATTTGGTTGTCTTTAAAACAATCTTTCAATGAAATCATAGTATTACTAATCATAATCCTCCAAAATATTGAGTCCATTGTTTTACAAAATATATCATCCGAACTCTTTGTTGAAGACCAGCTAGTCAACCAACGAGATCCAATATCAAAATTCAGCTCACAAAAGTAATTATTTTCAGTTCATCCGTATACGCATGGGTGTCCTAGCAACCGCGAGCCAGTGCATCACCTAGTCAGAACCCTCTAGGATCTTACTTAGGTATCCTAGCACTTCACTCAGGGACCGCTTCGTCGGTCCTCACCCATCGTCCCAGAAGCAAACCATTTTAACCATACCGAGGCTGGTCAAGACCTCGACAAGCTTTGCTGCAACGATGAGCAACCTCCCTTGACGACTCCCCGCCAGCTGTTGCAACACGTCTCTCCTTAGTTAATCACATACCAAATGCTTCCTCTAGCATTCTGGCGTAAAATAGTCCGTTAAAAGAAAATAGAGGTTCTATGTAAGTAGAATTCCCAGTTTGATATTGGTTCCACAAAACCCTTTTCCCGTGATCCAAATTTTCTTAATGAGAATCATTGATCTCTCATCAGGGTAATCTACCCATCATTTGATTGAATTTTCAACTAGATTCTTGGTGATTTTGGTTAAGGAAAAACTACGCTAATTCAATGGTAGTCTATTCTTTGTGATTTCGGTTAAGGGAAAACTACGCTAATTCAATGGTAGTCTATTCTTTGTGTCAAGAATTAGAATTGGTCTCGAGGTTTTTGCTTGATTCAGATTCGAGAGATTTGAGGTTTTTGCTTGATTCAGATTTGAGGTTTTTTGCTTGATTCAGATTCGAGAGATGGGCAAGTAGTTTACTGGCCCTTCTCACAATCGTGATCTAACCAAAATTATTCAGTTTACTTCTAACTTTGATTCCTAAGGATTTTCTTCAGATAAAAATCTACTGAACTTCTAACCGTAAGGAAAATTCTAACTTTATGAATTTCATTCCTTCCTAAACCACAATAGATTAAGCAATAGTTCTATATGAGAATATCAAGATTTTATAAAAATACTCTTCTTCCATTAATCCAATTTTGGGTATATATCAATTTGGTAATTTATCCACATAAGAATATTCTTACCACCAATTTAATAATCAACATTAAAATACCCTAATTTTTTAGGTGGAATTATGGTGAAAATTTCTCTTTTGTCATTCAAAGTTAATTTAAACCTTTTTCTATTTAAAATACTATAAAAATTCCTCTTTCTAATTAAATACAAATATCCATTTTTTTGAATATGCCAAAAATTTCTCTTTTTGGATTTAAATGATTGAACTCCAAATGTCATGGAAATTCCTCTTTTATCATTTAAATTTTTTTATGCATAGATTAAATTTATAAAAAATACATCTTTTAAATTAAATAAAAATATCCATTATTTTGAATATGTCAAAAATTTCTCTTTTTGCATTTAAATGATTGAATTCCAAATGTCATGGGAGTTCCTCTTTTATCATTTAAAAACTCTTATGCATAAATTTATCATAAATTTCTCTTTTTCTTAATTAAATAATTCTGCGTGCTCCCAAAATTCATGCCTTTCTCCTTAGCATGTGAGTGCATCCTTCTTGATGCACAAATTTTACCTCTAATCCGCTCCAATAACCTCCCAGTCAAAGTTAATGCTACAATCCTTTCTAGAAGTCTGCATAGCCACAAAATATCACCCTCTTGAGGTCCCCTAATGGGCTTTGTTATGTGCCAAACCATGATTGCCTCCTCAAACAACTAAAAATGAGTTCTTTCATAGCCATTTGCATGGCCTTTATGAGCTACAAAGACTGCATGCGTCTCCCTTGCATGCACCACTCAAGGGTGCTTTTCCATTTCGGTTTCTCTCAAGAAACCAAAGTACAAACCAATGTGAAAAATCCAAAGGTTTCCACCAAAAATTTCCTACAATATGGTAGGATTTCCTCTTTTAGTATTATGCATAAAAATAAGATATGTATTTTTTTTCAAAAAAAATTGCCATAGCTTCGCTGCTCTTACTGGATAATTTTTAATTTTCTTAGAAGAATAAAAGTTTGTAATGGAAATATGATAGAAGTTCTACTTTTAAGGTTAAATTTAAACTATGAATTTAAATCATAATTTTAACCATGATTATAAACATAATTATAATTATCCCACTAGATTAAGCTAAATTCAACATTCCTCTTTTCCCAATTATACGAGGATAATCCTTTTCTCATTTAGAATGAAGTAAAGTAGTTTTTTTACTACTCATAAATAATCTAAAGAATTAACCATTATTTTAATAGCATAAAATCATGAAGATATCATTTTCTTAATCTCTAGCTCATCAAGCCTAGAGTTTGGTTTTGGAATAAGAGATTATCTTTGAGAAACATTCTTTTGTTAAAGAATTAGCCATAGAGATGACTATTCTTTTTGAGAGAGAGATTTAGTTAAAGAAAGCATTAAAAATAAGCATAAAGATTAACTTTTTCTTGATTACACATTAAGATTCTTAGGGAAAGCTTGATTTGAATTAAAACAATCATTTTGAAAGCTTCTCAAGCTTGAGAGGGGTTGAGAAGAAGAAAGTCATTTAGAAAATTTAAAAAAACCATAAAATCCATTCTTACCTCTAGAATTGGCTTGATTCTTTCTCTAGTAGTGAAGACCCCAACCAATCAATTGGTTAGCAAGAGGAGAAGAGAACTCCAAGAGTTGTTGAAGAGAGAGAGAAGCTCCAAGCTTCCCAAAAGTAGAGGAAAATTAAGGGATAATAGAAAATATGATTATTTTAATGTAATATTGGCATGGTATAGCTCAAAGATGAGAATAAAAAGAAATGAGGGTCTATTTATAGGGGAGGGAGGCCTCTAACCAAGTCCAACTGGGTTCTAGAGCTTTCCAACTTCAGTTTGACTCAATTTGGACGTGATTTGGACCAGTTTGGCTCCCTTTTTGATCCATTTTGGTCCAAGAGAGAGGAGAGAGAAAATTATCCCATTTTTGGATTAAAAAACTCAAGTAATCATGAGAAAAAGGCACCTCCTTGAGGTGGCATTCTCTCCTTACTGAGGTGTCAAAAATGCATCATTTCTCCTAAATATCTCATTTTTTTCCTAATATCTCTTAGTTTTCAACTAATAAACATTGTACTCAGTCAACTCTTCATCTTATGTGAGAATTTACTCATTTTTTTCCTAATATCTCTTAGTTTTCAACTAATAAACCTTGTACTCAGTCAACTCTTCATCTTATGTGAGAATTTACTCATTTTTGGGTATTTTCTTTTATTCTTTATATTTATCTCATCCCAACACTTGGATTAATCCTATTGGCCCATGGAAACCTTAATTGGACCATAATCTAGAAATTTCTGAAAATCTAGACCCTTAGGCTAAGGTCCCTTATATCATTTTTAATTGATTCCTAATGCACATTGGAGAATTTATTTTAAACTTTTGTTTCAGGGAAATATGTTTTAGATATTAGGAGAATTTTTATATCCAAAAATATCTCAATATTGAATTACCTCTCTCTAGAATTTTTCTTCTCTCTAGGCACAAAAAAGAAAAAAATAATATTTTCTTGCATTCTGAAATAGGGAATGATTACAAGGGATGAAGTTTGCTGATGTCATTCCTTCTCCACTAGGTTTGCTGTAGTAGTCTCTTGCCATGTGTCTTGGCTTTCCACAGTTGTCGCAAGTGAAGGTCCTTCCTCCTACTCAGCCTCTTCCTCGTCCTCGTCCTCGAGAGAATCCTCCTTGGGTGAAGAATGCTTTTTCTTCTCTAGCTGTTGAGTCCGACCATTTCTTCTCTTTGACTCTGGTCTCTTGCTCTAGTAGAGCTCCTTCTATCTCATACAGCTTCAATTCAAGTACATTCTTTAATGTTACTACAATGTTTTCATATTCACCTTTGTCCACACTATTCAGAAGCACTACTAGTGCCTCATCATCTTCTACCTTTTTGCCAATAGTAGCTGACAGTTGTTGCTTAATGCTTTTATATTTGTTCAAGTGTGTGATTAAAGGTTCACTTTCCTTCATATCCAGTTTGTAGAATTGCATTAATAGATTTATCTTTGAATTTTTTGCTTGAGTGCCAAATAATTTATTTTCATCCCATGTATCTTTTACCCATTGTATCCTTGTGATGTGATGAATAATTTCATCATTTAAACTGAGTGCGATAAGTCCTAATTCTTTCTCATTCTTGCTCTTCCACTCATTTTCCCCTCTCACCTCTGGGCATTCATCTCTTCCCTCAACTAGCCCCCACATGAGTAGATACATGGTTTTTGTCTGCCATGTGTAAAATTGCTCCCCACTAAATTTGGCTATCTCTTGTGCCGTACTCATGATGATGTGAAGGGGGTCTTACCTCTTGATCCAATTTCAAGATTCAAGGGCAGTGTGTACCCTTTTACAACTCAATCTAGTGTTTAGGTGATGATTACAACAGATTTATTAGCATAAATTCACCAGAAATTACATTAAACCAAGGGTAACAAATCTGTACGAAATGGTTGGAGTATCAAACCATCTCCAAATTTTAATTTGAAGTTATAGGGATCTATATCAGATACCCAATGGATAATTTCAGTCCTCAATTGCACCAAAATACAGTGATTAGTAATTAATCCTCTATTTTGTGTGCAGAAAATAGAGTATGCGAGGAGTCCAGATCTGGGGCCTTAGAGTTCAAATGAGCTCAAATCCTTTCAAGTCCATCAATAGCAATTAGTCTAGTAGAGGATTAAGCCAAGAAACACAAGATTTGACCAAACATTGAATGCTTAATCTCTGTTTTACCAAAGTCACTTGTGCAGATTTGATGACGAGCTTCGATCTCATTGTAGACTTGATCAAATAAAAAATTATCTTCACCAGCTTGTAGAGCACCCTTGAAAACCCGTAGGGCCAAGAGGAATTATAGCCATTTCATCTGGTGCAGTCAAGAACTCCAATTCTCTTCAAAAAAAAAGGCACAAACATTTTAGCAAAAATCGACAGCAGCGCTTGGCAGTTTGATGATTTGTGTTGATGGGTTGGAGCATGGGGCTTGTGGCTATGTGTGGCTAAAAGCTTGGAGGCTATTGTTAAGCTTAGAGGAAGATCAAGCTTAGAGGGTGCAGAGAGCTTATTGAAAAAGAGGTAAAAAAATCTTAATTATCTACTAATCCTAATTAGCTAAGTGATTAGCAAGATAATGGACTTATAAGATTGATGGATTCTAGGCTAGGCTCTGATACCATGTTAAATTTGCAACAATGTGATGAGGTATGCTGGATCAGATACTAGAAGCAATGTGATGAGGTATGCTGGATCAGATACTAGAATCAATATTATTAGAAAAGAGATTAGAGGATAATTATGATTAGTGAGAAATTAAGTGATAGCTTAATATAGGCATGGATAATCAAAAACTAGCAAATTCTCATTAGGCCAATGCCTCAATTTATAGAGTTTACATCCAAACATCTAATCCCACTGATCTCTCCTTGATTCACTCCACCTCTTTTGCTTGATTCTCTCCACCTCTTCCCAGAATATCTCCACACCTCCTAAATCTCCTCATGCTACCCTTTATTCTCTCCCAGTAGATACTTCTCACCTTTTCATAGCTTCTCTCACATTTGCAGATTCTCTTTTACAGCCTCTTGCTAAGGGCTTGTTCCCACACACCCTATTCACTTGTATATTTCAACAATACATTCCCACTTCATTTGTGGAATCTCTAGGGGTTGCAGTTTTCCTGGCATCTTGACTCTCTAACACATTAAGCATTGCCGCACGTGATCAAGTACATCCTTTTTGAGTCCTGTCCAGAAGAAGCTTTTCTTCACAGACATATAGGTTTTTATAAACCCTGGATGTCCAGCCATCAGGCTATCATGGGCTTCTCTCATAATCCTTCCCTTTATTCCCTCATCATTGGGAATGCATAGCCGATTATTATAATACATGCATCCTTCATCCAATTTGTACCCAAGAACTTGACTCATTTCCTCAGGACTCTTGCTTTCCTACATCAGAAGGGTAGCAATAGGAGCAAAGAATTTGTCCTACATGATTCTCTCCCTTGCTTCACTGATCAATGGATTTGACACCACTGCCACCACATTTTCTTTCCCTCGCTAATACTTGATTTCAAAATTGAATTCCTGGCTAATACTTGATTTCAAAATTGAATTCCTGCAGGGTCTGCATCCATCTCCTTTGACGCATGTTGAGATCCCTTTGGGTGAAGATCCACTTCGGACTTTGATGATCTGTCAACCTCTGTTCCAAAAGATAATGTCTCCATAACTTTAGAGCATAAACTACTGAGAGTAACTCCAAGACATGGACGGCATAATTTCTCTCATGTGTTCTGAGCTTTCTGGATTCATAGGTCATTGCATGACCTTCCTGCATAAGAGCACTGCCTAAGGCGAAACCACTGGCATCAGTAACTACCTCAAAAGGTTTGGTAAAATCTGGCAATTTAAGGACAGGGTTGGTTATGTAAGATTCCTCCCCAGCCCCTCAAGATGTCTAGTTTCTTCCCCTATAATCAATCCCCTTTTCAGAATAGTAAAAGATCTTGTTTCTTCCTGTTTTGGCCTAGAGAGAGAAAATATTCTAGAGAGAGATAATTCAGTTTTTGGATATCTTTGGATGGAAAAATATCATTTCTTATTAAAACAAATTCCCTCGAAAGAAGTTTAAAAAGAAATTCCTAAGGTGCATTAGAAATAAATTATAATCTGCACAAAAGACCTTAGCCTAAGGGTCCAGATTTTCTAAAAATTTTGGATTAAGGTTCTAATGGACCAATAAGATTAATCCAAATGTAGGGAGAAGATAAATTGAAGAAAAAAAAATCCCCCAAAAATGAGTAAATGCTCACATAAGATGAAGAGTGGACTAAGGACCAAAGAAAACATTAAAAAAATTGAATTTTGACACCTCAGAGTGGGGAGCTCCCCTCATGAAAGAGACACCTTTTTTTCTCATCATTATCCCCAATTTTAAATCAATTAAATGAGATATTTCATCTCTCCTCTCTCCTATTTCAAGTCTATTAAATTTTTCTTATTGTTTACTCTCTTGAATTCTAAAAATTGAGTAGATAAGAGTCCTGTACATCTAGATTGGGTTAATTTAAGTTGAAATTAGAATGATAAAAATGAGAAATGGTCAGCCATACAAAGGAGGTTATGGCAAAATTTTCTAAAATTTTGTCGAAAAGAGAGTTTGTTTTTATGTTATTCCAAAAGAGTAATTCCCACCATTTGTGCATTCTAAAAGAAATATTCTAATTACCCCATGCACATATTCACCTATATATATGCATAAATATCACTGATATTAATTATTATGCATAAAAATATGCATAATGGAAATTTTTTATTATAAAAGTGTTATTTTCATTAAAATTGATTTCTATGCATAGAAAGATGCATAATGGAATTTTTTTTATTATAAAAGTGTTGTTTTCATTAAATTTAATTTCTATGCATAGAAAGATGCATAATGGAAAATTTTTTATTATAAAAGTGTTATTCCCATTGAAGTTGATTTTTATGCATAAATAGATGCATGAAGAATTTTTATATCAAAATTAAAATCCTCTTAAATTCTATGTTTAATTTCTATGAGTATTTGATAAATGAATAGGTAAATTACTCTAAGAGAGAAAATTCTATCGTTTTATATTCACACAGATTGTAAAAAGAAAATTCAAGAAATCTATCGAGATCGAAATATTCAGATAAATGATTAATTTATTCTACATTAGAATTCGTAACTAATTTAGAAATCAGTTAAGTGAATATTCAAAGAAAGAAATTCAGTAAAATAGTAACTGAATTATCAAACCTTTTTGAGAAAGATAGTTCAGGAAAAATGTTATCAGACTCGAACCTTGAATCAGACTATGACCAAGACCAAACTCCTTCGTGAGTTTCGAGAAAAGAAGATGTGACCAGTTTAGAGAAATACACTCAAATCTCCCGCCAAATCTGAAACTAAGTTTGAGACGCTTCTAATTGATCTATGGATCAAGGTTAAAGAATTCAAGGAATTTTGTTATGGAATTTAGAATTACGATCATGAAGTTTTGGGGATACTGATTCAAGAAATACTCCTTGTATTCAAATGAAAATCAAATTGAAAACTTGCATAGAAACCCTGTTTTCTTAAAGGACTGTCTTAGGCCAGAATGCTGGAGGGAGCATTTGGTATGTGTTTTTCTAAGGGAAGTTCGGTTGTAGCACAGCTGGCGGCGGGGAGTGTTCAAAGGACAGCTCACGCAGCAAAGCCTACCCAGGTCTTGACCAGCCGAGGTCTTGACCAGCCGAGGTCTTGACCAGCCTCAGCAGTAGGGAGTATTCAAAGGACAGCTCACGCGGCAAAGACTGCCCAGGTCTTGACCAGCCTCGATACGGTTAAAATGGTGCGCTTTCAGTACAATGGATGAGGGCCGACGAAGCAGTCCTCCCTGAGTGAAGTGCCAAGACACCTAAGGAGGATCCTGGAGGGTTCTGACCAGGCGATGCACAGGCTCGCAATGCCTAGGACACCCATGCGTATGTGGTGGAAGATTGTATGATGAACAAATGATTATTGGTAATCTGTTACTGGATCTCGTTTGCTGACCAGCTAGTCTCAACATGGAGAGTCCAGAGTGATACTGTTTTTCTTTTTTTTTAGAAACAAGGGACTGGATGGAAATTTTGAGTTATGACATCTGTAACCAATAACTGTTTGTTCAATGGATTGTTTTATAAGTTAAAGTTTTAAAGAGGAGTGTGTGCGTATCTATATTCGAAAAAGCAAAAGTTAAGAAAGGCATTCAATTATGGGTGGGTGAGTAATTGTCTGGTTCTACCGATTCCAATGGTTGGGTGGTGGCTAACCCATGGGTCGGATGGGGTTAGGCTGGAATTAGTGGAGTTTTAATAATTAAATTGAAATAATAGGAATATGCTTAGAATTTGAGTAGTTAAATAAAAACCTAAAGACTTTCTCAAATGATTAGATCAACGGCTGTGCCTGATTTCGATTAGGAAAAAAACGTTGATTTCTTCAAGTTAAGTCTGTAATAGTTTTCCTTCTATCTAGTTTAATCAAGTGAAGGATAGTTTAGTTCTCTTGACCCCGTTAGAAAATTCGTTAAGAAAATCAAAAAGGTGGAATCGTCCCCGTTTTTCAGGCAAGGAAAATTTTCTTGATTTCGGTTTCGGAATGACCACCAAACTAGTCTCGTGTTCGGACATTCGAGGGCGAGGCCCTGAGTGGGAAACCCTACCCCACACAAGAGGAAGTTACTTCCACTGCTAGAGTAACGGGGAATTCGATGCGTGGAGGGGACAGAGGGGTCTCACAACTGGTATCAGAGCGCTATTGTAAATTTATGAAACAGCAAAAATTACCTAAAATTTTAAAGTAAATATGGGAAATAATGTTTTCACTTGCAAAAATTATGTTTGAAATGAACTTCATAAATTGAAAACTCATAAATTGAATTGGATTTTTAGATGGATACCCCAAATCTGTCTAGCATTCTTGGACTCTCCCAAAGTCAGGATATGATTGCCTTTGCCTTCGAAAATCTCATCAACTCCGCTACAACCCGAGAAAGTAGAGTGAGGCTCGCTCATCACTTTGAGGATCTTTACTTTCCTGATCCAGTAGAGCGACGTCAGTATATGTGGATCTCTGGAGGGCGAAGTATTAACGTCAATACCAATCGTCAGAGACTCAGACAGAATATCTCGCTAGCCATTATCTTGATAAGGCTAGGAGTTATTCATTATGTCCAACTCTATAATCATTAATCCCCAAATTTTAGAATTTCTTGCTGAATTTTTAGACTTCTGAGCCACTTTATTCCTAGGAGCAGAATTATAGCACCATTATCAGTGATGAATCGTGTATATCATAGCATGTCTCCATCGCAGTATCGCCTTTTTATGCGTACGCGATTGAGGTAGTGACTTTTGGAGCCGAGACGCTCTATGTATATATTAAAAACTTTTGATAATAAATGATGTTTTGCAAAAGATTCCAAATTGTTTTCGTGGTTGTGAATATTGGTTAACAAAATTATCAGAGTGAATCTTGTTTTCAAAAATTATGATGGAATATTTATTGTCTAAGAAATAAATCTCAAAAATTAAATAGTCATGAATCTGATGACAAAGTTAAGTTGACAAAAATCTCGTTTTGTCAGAATCATGAGGTGCGCGGCCCGTGCTAGGCAGCCGGATCCTCTTACCGATGAGATGAAGAGTTAGATCCGGATATTCGTAAAGTCCTGCACCGATCCCAACCTGGTCCCTTCAAGGGTGAAGGGGAATAGTTAGGAGAAACAGTGGAAAAATGGATCGAGGCAAAACCGGTTATAAATAATGAGAGAAGCAAGATGGCTCTCGCCAGATTGAAAATTGTGGAAATGGCCAAGGTCGCATGGAGGAACCATTGCAAGACAAACCATCTCGACCAAAATACCCAGACCTAGTCAAATTTAAAGCATACCTCAAGAAGAGGTTCTGTCCTTCGGGTTTCCTGGAAACCAAAATTAATGCGTTCTTGGAACTGAAGCGCGATAGTAGACAATTGAAGAATACCATCAGGCTTTTTCCCTTCTCCTCAAATATTCTCCACTTTTGGATGAAGAGCAGCTGATGGGCCAGATTCATTTGAGGGATGAACGAGCCATTGGACACTTTAGTGAAAAATTCCAAACCAGTCTCAATGGCAGAAGCTGTTAGAATGGCAAAGGACTTTGCCAAGGCATTTGTTGTTAAGGTCCCGCCAAAGCCTGCACCCTCAAACTTTAAAAGGTTCCAAACCCTGGGAAGTGCTTCAAACTTTCCACCCCCAAAGAGGCAGCAAGGCCCTAATCAGAATCAAGATGCTGAGAGATTTAGAAGTGAAGGAAGACACTTTCCTGAGAACACTTTCTTAGGAGCCCCACCTTTTTCAAGGATTCAGAGGGATGAGCTTAGAAGTGAGAACAGGTGTTTTGGGTGTCAGGTTTTTAGTCACCAGCTTAAAGACTGCCTGCTGACTCCTGCCATGTCAAGAGGACATGGAAGTCAAGGACCCAGAGTGCAGAGACCAGCCCCTTCGTATCAGTCAAATCACACGCCAAAATTAGGGCAATCCCAAGAGGACTCCACCTGAGCCATCTGCCTTTGTTTAGAGTAATCTCAGAACTCCCTCCCAAAACTGGGGTAACCAGAGAAAGAGTTTTGCCCCAATCTGCAGTAGCCAGAGCAGTTACGATAGTAGAAGTAGTGGAAGAGGAAAGAGGTCAGATTTATGCCACAATTGAAAACCAAGGGCCAAATCATCAATTCTTTGTCATCCATACTCCAACTGATTATAAGGGTAAGTCATTGAAGCTTTTGATTGATTCAGGCAGTACTCATTCATTTATTTCCCCATGATGTTTGCGTAAGCTAGTCTTAGAACAAAAATCAGGGAAACCTATGCAAGTTGAATTGGCCAGTGGGAAGATTCTTTTCGCTCACCCCATGAGACAGATCGTATTCAGTTTAATCTAGATGGGAATGTAACTGACTGCGAGTTCAGAGTCTTACCTTTGGGAGTTTTTAGCAGAATCCTTGGAATGGATTGGCTCCACAAAAATCAAACTGACATTCACTATCACAATGGAACCATTTCCTTCTGTGACCTTCACGGAAACAAAGTTCAAGGAACTGGAATTTCTGGATCCCCATATTTGCAATGGTAAAAGCTTCTAGGTCACTAAAAGGACTTAGAAAGAAGCAGGTCATTTATGTTGTCAAAATGAATCGGGTAGACACAAAGTTAAAGTCTAAAGAACCAAAATGGTTAAGTGAGTTTGATGATTTATTCCCAGCAAAGCTAACTGAGATGCCTCTGATTCGGGAAGTAGATCATGTGATAGAATTTACCCCCAGAGCTCAGCCAGTAGCCCAGCGCATGTACAAAATGCCATTCCCTGAAGCCATTGAGCTCAAGGAATAGCTTAGGCAGCTGTTAGAACAAGGGTTTGTAAGACCCAGTGTTTCACCTTGGGAGCGCCAGTTCTCTTTCAAATAAAGAAGGATGGAACGCTAAGACTCTGTGTGGATTACAGAGGTCTCAATCAACTGACAATTAAGAATAAGTATCCTATCCCCAGAATTGATGAGCTTCTTGACAGGCTAAATGGAGCCCAGATCTTCACAAAGATAGATCTCAAATCAGGGTATTACCAAATCAGGGTTAATGATCAAGATGTCCCGAAGACAGCCATCAATACTCGCTATGGGCACTATGAATTTACAGTCATGCTGTTTGGATTCACAAATTCCCCAGCTACATTCAATCGCCTAATGCAAGACATTCTCAGAGAATACTTGGATGATTTTGTTCTTGTTTTCTTTGATGATATTCTGATTTACTCAAAGAATGCAGCTGACCATGAAGCTCACGTCCGTAAAGTTCTTGAGATTCTAAGGAAGTGAAAAGATGCAGGGGAGAAGAGAGCTTGAGCTCTTGCAAAGCACACACACACTCACAAACCCCTAAAAGAGAACACACAAGGTGAGAGGCTGAAAATCTTCTTCTTCTTCACTCAACACTCAACACACCAAATACAAGGATAAGAGTACACACAATATGAAAAGGTTCTTAACCAAATACATACTAGGGTTCTTTATAGTGTGAACCCAACTAAATGAGCTGGCGCTATAACTATGCTAGTCTCTAGAATGGCTGTCACACAGCTTGTCATCTCACTGGCCGCATATCACCCATGATCTCACCAACCATGCCAGTGGTGTAAGTGTGGGGCCTATCCCCCAGGCGGGTCATCAGTGTCCACCGCCTCACTAGATGAGCTCGATATCTCAACACTCCCCCTCGAGCTCAATTCCATCTCATGTACACCAAGCGAAGCCTTGAATCTACGGAGCTTCCCTGTACCCAATGCTTTGGTGAAAATGTCAGCGACCTGATCCTGTGTACTGACATAAACAAGGTCAACATCTCCTGCCAAGACCTTCTCTCTGACAATTCCTGAACCATTTGCAAACATCGCAGCACTCACTTCATGCATGTTTACATTCAATGTAAACATTCTGCCCACTCTGTTGCCTTTTGCAACCAACCTGCACTTGTCTTTAAAGTCTTCAACATAACAACCATCAGGGTTAAACCGAACTTGTAAACCCTGCTCAATCATCTGGCCAACTGAAACCAGATTCTTTGTTATGTTCGGAACATGAAGTACATCTACAAGGTACTTCACTTTGCCATCCTACATAGACAATGGCACATCTCCAACATGGGCAATTGGATGAGCAGTGTCATCCCCTGTTTCCACAAAACTTGGTCTTTCAAGGTTTTTCATCTCCTTGAACCACTCCCCAGAACTTGTCATGTGGTTTGAAGCACCTGAATCAACATACCATACACCATCTTTATGTGGTGTTGCTTCAACATTTTTAGACATGGCACTAACAACATGTTGCATAACAAATAACCTTTCATTATCCTCATTGTTTCTACTCAAGGATGCATAGTTGTTTTGTTACAATTTCCCATTTTGCATGTCAGTCTGCTTCTTATAACAATATGCCTGCACATGTCCATGCTTAATAAAAGCATCCACGTGTATCATTATACTGCCTTTGCCAATTTTCACGTGTATCATTATACTGCCTTTGCTAATAAAAGCATCCATGTGTATCATTATACTGCCTTTGCCAATTTCCACGACCTCTTTGACTCCCCCTGCCTCTGAATTGGCCTCTTCCACCTGCGTGTTGTTGTTGTTGTGACTTCTAGGACTGTTGTTGTTGTTGCTGCTAGCCATAATTTTGATTACGTGTTCGGCTATCTCCTTGGCTACGTCCATGGCCTCCTCTACCTCGTCCTCTTCCTAAACTTGTGTAGAAGGCCTGTTGCTCTGAACTATTTTCGTTTTGTGAAGACTGTTAGTCTTCACCCAAGCTCTTCTCTTCTATAATCAACATAGACACCAAACCTGTGAAATTGGGAATGTTTTCCTGAGTCTGAAATAGACGTCTTGAATGCCTTGTATTGTGGCCCGAGACCACGTAGACAGACTTCCACCTTATCAATCACCATCATCTACTGAAACACCAATAGATGCAAGGGATTCCACAATACCCTTGATCTTCAATGCATAGTCATTCACAAACATACTCTTTTTCTCCACAATATGAAGTTCATTCTTCAATTGTATCTTTCGTGCCTTGGTATTCGTTTCATAGAGTTTTATCAAGGTGTCGCACGCCTCCTTGGGAGACTTGGCATCCTGTATGTGTCCAATCATGGTGTCTTGTATACTGATAGAGAGTCAATACATAACTTTTATGGCTCCTTGGTTCCAATCCTTGAACTCTTTCACATCTGCAGCACAGTCGGATTGATCTCAAATATCTCCGGTGCCTCTTCATGCACTCACCTTCTATGTAGTCCCAGTAACCCTTTCCCATCAGAAAATTTGTCAACCTGAACCTCCAAGCATGGAAGTTGTTCTTGTCAAGCTTCTCAGCAACAATCTAGTTTATGCCATCATATGACATCATGCCAAACACACAAATTTACTAGAAACAGCACTCTAGTTTGTCCTACACAAACTGCTGTATTTTCTGCAGTGATATTGTACTACACTCAAATGTCACAAAACCAGTGACCTCAATGTGCATACATACACCCAGTGGCAACTATTTACCTCCTTGTAGCACACACAATGTCTGCACAACCAATCTATCTTCCTGCAGTTCTTGAGACAGAGTTCTGCATAGAATTAATGACTTACCCGCAGTGCTCGGAATTGCCTGCTTTCTAAAAAACGGAGGTCCTCACACGCCCGAAACGCATTTTCGACCCAAAAAATTTTGTCCGATAAGGACACTATAGTTGCCCTATAGATTTACTCCCGCGAAGAAAGCTCCTCAATCAGAGATCATTTGGCCGGTGCCTCCCGTAGAGCTCCCGACAAGGGTGTAGTCGCCAACACAAATAGGGAAGAGTAGATGAAGCTCTTACTCTCGTACCGCTTCTTGTGCTTCTCTTGCTTGCAGCTAAACCCTTAGCATGAACCAGGCTCTGATACCATGAAAAGATGCAGGGGAGAAGAGAGCTTAAGCTCTTGCAAGCACACACACACACTCACAAACCCCTAAAAGAGAACACACAAGGTGAGAGGCTGAAAATCTTCTTCTTCTTCACTCAACACTCACTGAGTTGCTGATAAGAAGAGCCCCTTTTGCTCGCACAGTGAAGGAGACTCTCCAACGATATAGAACAGAGTTAATCTGCACAAAAGACCTTAGCCTATGGTTCCAGATTTTCTAAAAATTTTGGATTAAGGTTCTGATGGACCAATAAGTTTAATCCAAATGTAGGGAGAGGTGATAAATTGAATAATAAAATAAAAACCTCCCAAAAATGATTTAATGCTCACATAAGATGAAGAGTGGACTAAGGACCAAAGAAAACATTAAAAAAACTAAATTTTGACACCTTAGAGTGGGGATCTCCCCTCATAAAGGAGGTGCCTTTTTTTCTCATCATTACCCCCAATTTTAAATCAATTAAATGAGATATTTCATCTCTCCTCTCTCCTATTTCAAGTCTAGTTCCAAAAAGTAAGCTGAACTGACCCAAAAATGGTCAAAAATTGACCAAACTGATCTCGAAAATTCTAGAATCAGTTTGCTTGGTTTGAGGCTCACTTTTTCCTATAAATAGAAGACTCTCCTTGTGTAAAAGCTTAATGGTGTTTATGCACTGTTACTCTACTCCTTCCCTGAGCCATTTACATTGAATTTCTTGATAATTCAATTGTTTTTGGCCTAATCCTCTCCAAAGAAATTGGTGGCCATTCTTGCTTCAAACAAGAGTAGAACCCTCAATCCCTCAATCCAAAGGAAAGCTTAGAACTCCATGAAAGCTAAATTTTCTTACTTTTTTAAATTTTAAATCTATGGTTTTCTTGATTTTCTTGTTTTACAATTGATTGAAGTGAATTCAAATGCCATGCCTTGATGAAAAGGCCACCCCCTTCTCTTCTTTACATTCCAGCCCTTCTTAATCCTAGAAAGATTAGTTAAATAATTAATTAAAATTTTCTTATTGTTTACTCTCTTGAATTCTAAAAATTGAGTAGATTAGAGTCCTATACATCTAGATTGGGTTAATTTAAGTTGAAATTAGAATGATAAAAATGAGAAATGTGCAGCCATACAAAAGGAGGTTATGGCAAAATTTTCCAGAATTTTGTAGAAAAGAAAGTTTGTTTTTATGTTATTCCAAAAGAGTAAGTCCCACCATTTGTGCATTCTAAAAGAAATATTCTAATTACCCCATGCACATATTCACCTATGAATATGCATGGATATCACTGATATTAATTATTATGCATAGAAAGATGCATAATGGAAAATTTTTATTATAAAAGTGTTATTTTCATTAAAATTGATTTCTATGCATAGAAAGATGCATAATGGAATTTTTTTAATTATAAAAGTGTTGTTTTCATTAAATTTAATTTCCATGCATAGAAAGATGCATAATGGAAATTTTTTTATTATAAAAGTGTTATTCCCATTGAAGTTGATTTTTATGCATAAATATATGCATAAAGAATTTTTATATCAAAATCAGAATCCTCTTAAATTCTATGTTTAATTTCTATGAGTATTTGATAAATGAATAAGTAAATTACTCTAAGAGAGAAAATTCTATCGTTTTATATTCACACAGATTGTAAAAAGAAAATTTAAGAAATCTATCGAGATCAAAATATTCAGATAAATGATTAATTTATTCTTCATTAGAATTCGTAACTAATTTAGAAATCAGTTAAGTGAATATTCAAAGAAAGAAATTCAGTAAAATAGTAAGTGAATTATCAAACCTTTTCGAGAAAGATAGTTCAAGAAAAATGTTATCAGACTCGAACCTTGAATCAGACTATGACCAAGACCAAACTCCTTCGTCAGTTTCGAGGAAAGAAGATGTGACAAGTTTAGAGAAATACAGTCAAATCTCTCGCCAAATCTGAAACTAAGTTTGAGACGCTTCGAATTGATATGTGGATCAAGGTTACAGAATTCGAGGAATTCTGTTATGGAATTCAGAATTACGATCATGAAGTTTTGGGGATACTGATTCAAGAAATACTCCTTGTATTCAAATGAAAATCAAACTGAAAACTTGCATAGAAACCTCATTTTCTTAAAGGACTGTCTTACGTCAAAATGCTAGAGGGAGCATTTGGTATGTGTTTTTCTAAGGGAAGTTTGGTTGCAGCAGCTGGTAGGGAGTGTTCGAAGGATAGCTCACATGGCAAAGCCTACCCAGGTCGTCTTGACCAGCCTCGGTACAATTAAAATGGTGTGCTTCCAATACGATGGAAGAGGGCTGATGAAGTGGTCCCTAAGGAAACCTAAGGAGGATCCTGGAGGGTTCTGACCAGGCGATGCACGTGCTCGTGATGCCTAGGACACCCATGCGTATATCGTGGAAGATTGTATGATGGACAAATGATTATTGTAATCTGTTTTACTGGATCTCGTCTGACCAGCTGGTCTCAAGGGAGAGTCCAGAGTGATACTGTTTTTCTTTTTTTTGAGAAACAAGGGACTGGATAGAAATTTTGAGTTATGACATCTGTAAAACCAATAACTGTTTGTCTCAATGGATTGTTTTATAAGTTAAAGTTTTAAAGAGGGCTGTGTGCGTATTTATATTCGAAAGCAAAAGTTAAGAAAGGCATTCAGTTATGGGTGGGTGAGTAATTGTCTGGTTCTACCGATTCCAGTGGTTGGGTGGTGGGGCTAACCCATGGGCCGGATGGGGTTAGGCTGGAATCAGTGGAGTTTTAATAATTAAATTGAAATAATAGGAATACGCTTAGAATTCAAGTAGTTAAATAAAAACCTAAAGACTTTCTCAAATGATTAGATCAACAGCTATGCCTGATTTTGGTTAGGAAAAAAGCATTGATTTCTTCAAGTTAAGTTTGTAATAGTTTTCCTTCTATCTGGTTTAATCAAGTGAAGGATAGTTTAGTTCTCTTGACCCTGTTAGAAAATTTGTTAACAAATTCGTTAAGGTGGGATCATCCCCATTTTTCGGGCAAGTGAAATTTTCCTGGTTTCGGTCTCGGAATGGCCGCTAGACTAGTCTCGTGTCCGGACATTCAAGGGTGAGGCCCCAATTGGGAAACGCTACCCCGCGCAAGAGGAAGTTACTTCCGCTGCTGCTAGTAACTGTCGGGAATCTGGTGCACGAAGGGGGCAGAGGGGTCTCACAGGTTACCAAGGCTGTCTTCAGCTTATCAAAGGCACTCTGACACATAGCATTCCACTGAAATAGGGTACTCTTCTTGAGAAGGTTAGTTAAAGGGGGTGCTATCTGAGCATACCTGGGGATAAAGATTCTATACCATCCGTTTAATCCTAGGAATCCTCTAACTTCCTTTACCGTCTTGGGTTCTGGCCAATATACGACTGCTTGGATCTTTGTAGGGTCAGGAGAAATCCCATCTTTAGACACTATGAATCCCAAGTATTCCACCTGGTCAATAGAGAAATAACACTTGGTCTTTTTTGCAAAGAGTTAGTGCTTCCTTAGGATTTCCAGGACCTTACGCACATGATCTTCATGATCTGCAACATTCTTTGAGTATACCAAGATGTCATCAAAGAAGACATGAACAAAATCATCCAAGTATTCTCTGAGAATATCTTGCATTAGATGATTAAACATCGCCGGGGCATTAGTCAATCCAAACAGCATGACTGTGAACTCATAATGTCCATAGCAAGTATTGAATGCTATCTTCGAGATGTCCTATTCCTTGATTCTGATCTGGTAGTACCCGGATTTGAGATCTATCTTTGTGAACATTTGAGTTTCACTTAATTGATCCAAAAGTTCATCGATCCTAGGGATAGGATACTTGTTTTTAATTGTTAATTGATTCAATCCTCTGTAGTCAATATAAAGTCTTTATGTTCCATCTTTCTTCTTCTGAAAGAGAACGGGCGCACCCCAAGGTGAGACATTGGGTCTGACAAATCCCTGTTCTAACAGTTGTCTTAACCGCTCCTTAAGTTCTATGGCTTCAGGGACTGGCATTTTGTATGCTAGCTGAGCTCCAGGGGTTAACTCGATCTCATGATCTACTTCGCGAGTCGGAGGCATCTCAGTCAGCTCTTCAAGGAACACATGTGCATACTCACTTAACCACTCTGGCTCTTTAGCCTTGCATTTTATGTCTATCAAATTCATCTTAACGACATAAACATCTTGCCTCTTTTTGAGCCCTTTTAACAATTTAGAAGCTTTGACTAATTGCAGTACTACAGATCCGAAAATTCCAGTTCCTTGAACTTTATTCCTGTGAAGGTCAAGGAAAGAGATGGTTCCATTGTGACAATGAATGTCAACCCGATTCTTATGGAGCCAATCCATTCCAAGGATTCCATCATAGATTCCCAAGGGTAGGACTCTCAACTGGCAATCTATTATGTTCCCATCTAGACTAAACTGAATAAGGTCTGTCTCAAGGTGTGTGAAAATAATCTTTCCACTGGCCAATTCCACTTGCATAGGTTTCCCTGATTTTTGATTTAGGACTCAATTATGCAGACATCCTAGGGAAATAAAAGAATGAGTACTGCCTGAATCAATCAGAAGCTTGAATTTCTTACCCTGGTATTCTGTTGGAGTTTGAAGAACTGAAAATTGATGATTCTGTCCCCCTGATGCTCAATTGCAGCATAGATCTGTCCTTTTTCTTCCTCCACTTCCTCAGCTATAGTGACGGCTCTAGCTATTGCTAGAGTCTGAGGTGGAACTCTCTCTCTTTGGTTTCCCTAATTTTGGGAGGGATTTGGAGACTACTTTGCATGGAGGCTGCAAGTTGAGCTGGCACTCTTCTGGGGTTGCCCTGATTTGGGTGCGAGGGACCCTGATTGGACTGATACGAAGGAGTCTATCTCTGAACTCTAGGACCCTGGCTTCCTTGACCCACAGAAGGAGATGGGCAATCCTTGAGCTCATGCCCAAACCCCCCTGACAACCAAAACACATGTTCTCACTTCAAAGCTCTTCCCTCTGCATTCTTGAAAGAGCCGGAGTTCCTGAGAAAGAGCTTCAAGGAAAAGGTATTTCTTCATTCCTGAAACTTCCTATCTCTAGATTCTTATTGGGACCTTGGTGTCTCTTTGGAGGCGAAAGGTTGGAAGAACTTCAATTCGTCATATAATAAACAATCACTTATATATCAGGGAATTTTCCACAAAACATTTCTTTATTTATATAAAGGATGCAATATGTACATAGAGCATCTCGGCTCCAGAAAGTCAAAACCTCCTTGGGAAATGCATAAGACGGTGATATTGGGCTACAGACATGCCCTGATATAAATGTTCCCTCATGCTAAAGGAGCTACTATCTTACTCTTTGGAATAAAGCGGCTAAGAAGTCTATAGATATGGCAAGAAAGTCTGAAATCTCAAGGCGTGGGGTGATACAAAATTACACCGTGGATCACTTTTAGCCTGATCAGTATCATGACCAATGAGATATTCTCCCTCAGCATCACGCGCTAGTCGCAAGAGGCATGGACATACTACCCTACAAACCACTTGTGCTGTCGTCTCTCCACTGGATCTGGGAAATATAAATCCTCGAAATGGCTTACAAGTCTGGCTTGGTTCGTTCGAGTCGTAGAGCGGAATAGGGTGGTTGCAAGATGAGGGTACTCACTTTCGTTCACTCTCTCTAAAATTGGGACATCCATGCATCTCGGGCGGAGTACCTCGATCGTGATAGTGTCACGAATTAAAAGACGACACGTGCCTCCCGAGCCTAAATCGACATATCTCGATCGAGATGCCAAGTAATGCCACGCTCGCAGGTCCGAGTTTCCAGGCATCATCCATGTCACCAATACATGTCACCGCCACCACATTATCTCGATCGAGATATCTATGCCACTCGGATCCACATCAGGGCCACGCTGTATCCCCCCCAGGCATATTTGACTAGCACATCTCCATCGTCCACGTATCTCGAACGAGAAATTTACATCAAATCGCGACCATTCATTGTTCGAGGAAATGGGATACAATCTCCACCGTCCCCATATCTCGATCGAGATACTGAGATCCAATCTTAGCCGTCCAAATATCTCGATCGAGATACAGAGATACAATCTGCACCGTCCAAATATCTCGCTCGAGATACGTAGATGCAATATCCACCATCCAATTATCTCGATCGAGATACGTAAACGCAATCTATACCGTCCATTCACGTACGTTGGAAGATGCGATCTCGGCCGTTTAAATATCTCGATCGAGGTATATAATGAATCTTGACCGTCGAGAAACCTTGTCGTGGTAATGCCTTTAAATCGTGGCCGTCCATGTACCTCGAACGAGATAGTAATATCAAATCTCAGCCGTCGATCCTTCCCCAACCCTAAAATTAGGTGTGTATCTTGGCCGTATGTTGCACTAACCCTAATATCCAGAGCGTTAATCTTGCAAACCCTAAATTGCATGATGTTACCGAACCTCGATCGAGGTTATAAAACCGGAAAACTTTTTTTTTTTGCCTCATTGTCACAAGTCGTTTTCACTCTCCTTGCTCTCTTGATTTGGATTAGCATTAGTGAGCCCATTAGCTTTGTTTTTTAGCTTCATTAGTGCTACTTAGCACTAAGCATTAGACCCTTCACATTAGACCCTTCACATTGGACCCTTCACATTTGGCTTAGGTTTTAGCATGGAGTCACACGAGGAGGGCCACGAGGAGGGCCGCTCTTCTATTGCGGACCTCATCGCGGAGATAGACCGCGAGTTAGCGGCTATCCGTAGGAGTGCTAGAGACACTCTGTCTACATTACATATCGTGGCAGACTTGGAGGCGATGCTTGCGTCCCTTCGTAGCCTTCACGATATTGTTTATGTAGATGAGTGGATAGCCCACCATCGCGCTGCTCCTGTGTCACATGGCCTGACATATCATCAGGTCTATGATCTTGCTCCTATTAGGGATGGAGCCTACCTAGATCTTTTCCTCGATAGTTGTGGGATGAGGCCTGGGGCGGGCAAGCCCCTCACTATTTCGCGGTGTTCGCATCCTCGTATGGCGGCACATATCTATAGTCGATATGTTGCCGCATATGGGAGGATGCCGAACAACCGCCAGATTCCCATATACTTCGCAAAGCAGTTATATGCGGAGTTTGTCTTAGGGGAGGAGGTGGATTACACCAGCCATCGTCCGGGTGGTGGTGCTGGCCGAGGCCGTCTCCAGGACCAGGGTAGGCGACCTCCACCAGCCCTTCGTGTAGCACCTACCACAGATCCTTCATTTGTGCCATTGTCGACAGTAGAGGCTCTTGGCACGCAGGTCGGCATTGACGTACGGAGTACCACGGAGAGCATCCAGCACGTGGTGCGCCTGTTCTCACGATCTATACTGACGACAGATGTGGAGGTATTTACATATATATTACGTCTTAAGTTTTTTTGGTCATTTATCTTCATGTTTATATGTACTTTTCTATATTTTTACATGAGCAGCATGGTTGATTGTGTCACGTAGGTTCCCACACCTACCACTGAGAGGCTCACTCAGGAGTTGGTAGAGGCGAGAGCGGAGATTGACCGCCTGAGAGCTGCATTATAGATGGCAGAGGCAGCTACTGCAGAGGCACAGCATCTGAGAGAGTCCGACATCCAGCAGGTAGGTTTCTCTTGCACGTAAAAGAGTTATAATTAAGGTCCTAAGTTATAAATTTCTTTAAGTAATACCTAATGAGAGACTAATCAATTATTTTAATGCTTTACTTTTTTGCGTAGGCTCGGACCGATGTAGAGAGCTCCAGAGCTGAGGCACAGCATCATCAGATTATGGAGCAGATTGCCCAGCACAGGGCAGAGCAGCTGATGCTGCATGTTCGAGAGTATCGTAGATCCTCGGACGTGACAGTGTCTTACCTACCTTTATATCCACGGCCTGTCATCACAGAGGTTTTTCGACGACCTCTCCCGCAGGATGCACCACCCTTCCTACGTGATGCGTGCTGCTCTTTATGTATCGAGGACATTGATAGTACAGGTGGATATGCCCTGGGATGTGGACATATTTTCCACTTGTCTTGCATCACCCAGGAGCTAGTCCGGTTCTCAGCATGCCCATCCTGCCGTGCACGCGTCGACCTAGCGACGTACAGGGTATTGGGCATCGATGATCTTCACCCAGGCCTTGTTCGAGTAGATGCCAGGACTGGCAGGCCTGTCGACTTTACATCAGCTATGGACTTGGGACTCGACGCCTTCGAACGATAGAGCCCAGGAGCCTGAGGTGCCTCCTGAGATAGAGTGGAGCTCACATGAGTTTGACGCTTACCAGAGAGTCCTACATGAGAGCCAGGTCACAGCATATGAGCGCGTGGGTGGTGCTGGCCCTAGTGGCACGGGTGATGGTGCTAGCAGCAGTGCTGCTTCTCATGAGCAGCGTGTCCTTACAGCAGAGGAGCTTACACGAGCAGAGTGGCAGACACGTACCATTGCAGATTATAGATTTTGGGTTTACAGACAGAGGCGTCTTGCATTAGCACGACGTAGAGAGAGAGAGAGGGCCATAGCAGCTTTTGGGACTCGTGAGCTCCCGAGTACACCAACACCAGCACACGATCCTGCCTTTGAGGCAGACCTCCCCGCAGACATTCGACGACCCCCGCAGCCAGCACAGCCTCCTCGACGTGCACAGCAGCCTCGACGCGCACGTCGACCAGCAGTTAGAGATGACGATTTTGATTGGGTTGCTGTTGATAGTGACTAAACTCAAACTAGCTGGGTTAGCTCACTTACATTGTACTTAGATTTTTGGGCAGTGACTAACCTCAGACTAGCTGGGGTAGCTCATTTTCATTCTGATGTACTTATTTGATGTTTATATCATTATGAGTTTTTTCATTATTGAGTATCATTACATTTTAGTTGATGTTCTTGATTTTATTATATTTTTTAACACTTTGGCTATCATATTGTTTGTTGACAATCTCCATGCCATCGTACCCAAACATGCTCTGATGGGGACCAAACTTTGCAAGCATGGGGGGGCACCCATCCCCATATGCTTGCAAAGTTTGGTCACAATAAGAGCATGTTTGGATTGGTAATTAGCGCCCAGTGCGGGTTTTTGAAGTCTCTTGGTGCTTAAGAGGCCATGGAAAATCCGGGCCTTCCCCATACCATCGTACCCAAACATGCTCCGATGGGGACCAAACTTTGCAAGCATGTGGGGGTGGGCCCCCCCACATGCTTGCAAAGTTTGGTCACAATCAGAGCATGTTTGGATTGGTAATTAGCGCCCAGTGCGGGTTTTTGAAGTCTCTTGGTGCTTAAGAGGCCATGGAAAATCCGGGCCTTCCCCATACCATCGTACACAAACATGCTCCGATGGGGACCAAACTTTGCAAGCATGTGGGGGTGGGTCCCCCCCACATGCTTGCAAAGTTTGGTCACAATCAGAGCATGTTTGGATTGGTAATTAGCGCCCAGTGCGGGTTTTTGAAGTCTCTTGGTGCTTAAGAGGCCATGGAAAATCCGGGCCTTCCCCATACCATCGTACCCAAACATGCTCCGATGGGGACCAAACTTTGCAAGCATGTGGGGGTGGGTCCCCCCCACATGCTTGCAAAGTTTGGTCACAATCAGAGCATGTTTGGATTGGTAATTAGCGCCCAGTGCGGGTTTTCCAAGTCTCTTGGTGCTTAAGAGGCCATGGAAAATCCGGGCCTTCCCCATACCATTGTACCCAAACATGCTCCGATGGGGACCAAACTTTGCAAGCATGTGGGGGTGGGTCCCCCCCACATGCTTGCAAAGTTTGGTCACAATCGGAGCATGTTTGGATTGGTAATTAGCGCCCAGTGCGGGTTTTTGAAGTCTCTTGGTGCTTAAGAGGCCATGGAAAATCCGGGCCTTCCCCATACCATCGTACCCAAACATGCTCCGATGGGGACCAAACTTTACAAGCATGTGGGGGTGGGTCCCCCCCACATGCTTGCAAAGTTTGGTCACAATCGGAGCATGTTTGGATTGGTAATTAGTGCCCAGTCCGGATTTTTCAAGTCTCTTGTTTGGTGCTTAAGAGGCCATGGAAAATCCGGGCCTTCCCCATACCATCGCACCCAAACATGCTCCGATGGGGACCAAACTTTGCAAGCATGGGGGGGGGGGCCCACTCCCACATGTTTGCAAAGTTTGGTCACAATCAAAGCATGTTTGGATTGGTAATTAGCGCCCAGTCCGGATTTTTCAAGTCTCTTGGTGCTCAAGAGGACATGGAAAATCCAGGCCTTCCCCATACCATCGCACCCAAACATGCTCCGATTGTGACCAAACTTTGCAAGCATGTGGGGGGGACCCACCCCCACATGCTTGCAAAGTTTGGTCCCCATCGGAGCATGTTTGGGTACGATGGTATGGGGAAGGCCCGGATTTTCCATGGCCTCTTAAGCACTAAGAGACTTGGAAAACCCGCACTGGGCGCTAATTACCAATCCAAACATGCTCCGATTGTGACCAAACTTTGCAAGCATGTGGGGGGAACCCACCCCCACATGCTTGCAAAGTTTGGTCCCCATCGGAGCATGTTTGGGTACGATGGTATGGGGAAGGCCCGGATTTTCCAAGGCCTCTTAAACACCAAGAGACTTCAAAAACCCGCACTGGGCGCTAATTACCAATCCAAACATGCTCCGATTGTGACCAAACTTTTCAAGCATGTGGGGGGGGACCCACCCCCACATGCTTGCAAAGTTTGGTCCCCATCGGAGCATGTTTGGGTACGATGGTATGGGGAAGGCCCGGATTTTCCATGGCCTCTTAAGCACCAAGAGACTTGGAAAACCCGCACTGGGCGCTAATTACCAATCCAAACATGCTCCGATTGTGACCAAACTTTGCAAGCATGTGGGGGGGACCCACCCCCACATGCTTGCAAAGTTTGGTCCCCATCGAAGCATGTTTGGGTACGATGGTATGGGGAAGGCCCGGATTTTCCATGGCCTCTTAAGCACCAAGAGACTTCAAAAACCCGCACTGGGCGCTAATTACCAATCCAAACATGCTCCGATTGTGACCAAACTTTGCAAGCATGTGGGGGGGACCCACCCCCCACATGTGGGGGGGACCCACCCCCACATGCTTGCAAAGTTTGGTCCCCATCGGAGCATGTTTGGGTACGATGGTATGGGGAAGGCCCGGATTTTCCATGGCCTCTTAAGCACCAAGAGACTTGGAAAACCCGCACTGGGCACTAATTACCAATCCAAACATGCTCCGCTTGTGACCAAACTTTGCAAGCATGTGGGGGGGACCCACCCCCACATGCTTGCAAAGTTTGGTCCCCATCGGAGCATGTTTTGGTACGATGGTATGGGGAAGGCCCGGATTTTCCATGGCCTCTTAAGCACCAAGAGACTTCAAAAACCCGCACTGGGCGCTAATTACCAATCCAAACATGCTCCGATTGTGACCAAACTTTGCAAGCATGTGGGGGGGACCCACCCCCACATGCTTGCAAAGTTTGGTCCCCATCGGAGCATGTTTGGGTACGATGGTATGGGGAAGGCCCGGATTTTCCATGGCCTCTTAAGCACCAAGAGACTTCAAAAACCCGCACTGGGCGCTAATTACCAATCCAAACATGCTCTGATTGTGACCAAACTTTGCAAGCATGTGGGGGGGGACCCACCCCCACATGCTTGCAAAGTTTGGTCCCCATCGGAGCATGTTTGGGTACGATGGTATGGGGAAGGCCCGGATTTTCCATGGCCTCTTAAGCACCAAGAGACTTGGAAAACCCGCACTGGGCGCTAATTACCAATCCAAACATGCTCTGATTGTGACCAAACTTTGTAAGCATGTGGGGGGGACCCACCCCCATGCTTGCAAAGTTTCGTCCCCATCGGAGCATGTTTGGGTACGATGGCATGGAGATTTTCAACAAACAATATGATAGCCAAAGTGTTAAAAAATATAATAAAATCAAGAACATCAACTAAAATGTAATGATACTCAATAATGAGAAAACTCATAATGATATAAACATCAAATAAGTACATCAGAATGAAAATGAGCTACCCCAGCTAGTCTGAGGTTAGTCACTGCCCAAAAATCTAAGTACAATGTAAGTGAGCTAACCCAGCTAGTCTGAGTTTAGTCACTATCAAGATAGAGATCTAGTCAGCAGCACCCTCTCTAGCTCTCAACTGCTCTAGAATGCTCTCATGGTTATCCACTCGAAGCCGAAAACGAGGGTGAGAACTGTGTTTTCGGCTCTGTACTCGAACAAGAGTGAGCCTGGTAGCAACCACTAGATGAGAGAACTGAAATGCCTCTAACTCCCACTTCCACTGCATGAAGTCGAATCTGCTGGTAGAACCGGCCTGCCACAATCATGCTATGGGCGTCATAAGAAAACCCATGATCATCCACTGTATCCTGGTCAAGCATGCACTTTGGCCTAGTGCAACTCATCAGATAGTAGTCTACTCCCTCGCTATTTTCCTCACTGGCAATAACAGCAAATACATCACCCTCCTGTAGCAAATCTGTCAGGTCATCATAACTGACCATGAACGCAGGACCTGTGTGCTCATCCGACACCGCTGGTGGATGTGAAGGATGCTCGGGGGAGAGGAATGTCTGTATCCATGCATCTGCCCATCCTCTCGAGGCACAATGTGACCAATCGCCATCCATACATGCTCCACAGAAGCATGCAAACCGTCGTGTGTAAATCGTGGGGTCTGCCATGCACGTGCTCCTGATGGAATGTAAGCCCAAGGTGCCAGGTACTGTGTCACAATCATGGGAGGCTCTACGGTCAATCATGCCACCATCCACATGCCAAAAAAATCTCCTGACAATCCGAGCATCACGTTTGGGGTACGATGATGCTGCACTCCCACACAAATGTTGGGAGCACCACTCGACTATGTGGCCCGCATCTCTGAACCGCTGAGCATCCTGTCGCAGCTGATGACGCCTCAAGGCACGTTTCACACACGCGCCCGCACCATCATGCTCACCCTTCCCATGACCAGTCTCAAAGAATGACCAAATCACTGGGATACTAGACTGCACATGCCACCTATAAATCCATAAAAGATAGTCTTAGTTATTGTTTTCTTTAAGATGTTCTAGTGAATTTAGTTTAATTGTAAATGTAAGAAAGCCATAAGTACTACCTGTAGAGCCAATAGAATTGACGTGATGACTTGAACTGTGCGCCACAACCATCCGACCAAACCCATCGCTGGACACGTCTGATCCCACAATCTCCTAAAAAATCGTCATGGAGACGAAAACAGTGTTGCACAAAATGTGCATCATGTGAACGATCATCACTGATATAGAAATGATACTCTCGAATAATGACACGGGTCTCGGGGGTACTCGCTATCCCATCTACATGAGCCTCTGCATGTCGATAGCTAATGTGGACCAAAATAGCAACGTGGTGAGGTAAGCAATACATACGTTTAGGACACAAAAAATCAAATTAAGTAATGTAGCTCAAACATAAAACAAATATTACAAAATATAACCATTACCTGCTCTGAGAAGTAATACTCAGATTGTATCTCCTGAAAAGGTGTGAAAGTGTAGTTCTCTGCAAAATCAATCACAGAGACGACCACACCAATAGGAAACTCTGCTAGGCATGCTCGGAACTGATGATCCTGCCACTTGGCACAATGACTGTGCCGTATGTAGGGGTAGATCTGCTCCCTAAATGTGGCTGTGAAGTGACAACGTGGTGTATGTTTGTCCACGAGCTGCAACTTCCTGGACTGTCCACCACTCTGGAGCTGGTGTGTCACATACTCATAACGTTGCCATGCCACTATCTCTTGGTCACTTGCATCAAGATCTACCTTCTGTAGATGTGCAAGTGAACCACATGATGTGCAATTGCTCTCCACACAAGGCATCCTATGGAACTGGGCATCCTCCATGCGTGCACACAAAAGAGAGTGGATGAAATCACGTGGACTACGAGGCAACTCTCTATGCCCACTAAGAGAACGGAACACATCATAAAAAAGTTTGAACTCAACATGGTAGCGACAACAACATGTGTCACGCTGACGTAGTACCTCACAAACCAAGGCTTACACCCCTCAAATGACCTTTGCCCAATTTTAAGCTCTGGATACGAAGCCACAAACTGAGAATACAACTCAGTTTGGGTCATTTCAAGAAAGCAAGCACCGTGCTCAATGAACACTCCTCTTGTCACTCTCTTACGCAAAGCTTTCTTGAAAACTGGCGATGCACGACAATTCTCCTCCCAAAAACTTTCTATCAAGGTTCTAGTGGTTTCATCTAGTAGGCGATCATGCCTAGCTACACGACCACTACTCGCCCACATAGCACCAACCTCATTGGCATCTAAACTTTGTCGCCTAATAGACCCAATTCTAAGTGCGTGTGGTGCTATGGAAAGGATGCGAGATGTGGCACTAACCTTACCCTTCATTTGGGAGCTACTTATGGCTGCCACAATAGCCCGTCTCGAGCAGCCAAAGCGTCCGCAGAGTTCCTCTTCTTGTTAACTATATAGGAATGACGAACACTTTGTAGCACCGCCATGCCAGCTCTCCTCTCTCTTCGACCTCCAATGTCGGAAAGCGCCCTGCAGGTTGCCATGTTGGGCAGATCAATCAAAGCATCAAGCACACATGCCTGTGATGAAGACGTGAGGTCTTTGAAATAGGAATGGAAGATTGCATGGGCACGACGATGTGCCCCTGCTGACTTTGATAGTTCTTTCCTATCCACACGAAGGGCGCCCAAAGGAGGGGGGGTGGGTTCTTGTAGAAGAGAGGACTCAAGAAGGGCGGGTTCATGTGGATTATCTAAACTAAGGGGTAGTGGGGGGGAAGAGGGCGAAGGGAGAGGAAGTGGAAGAGGAGGAGCAAGGCTTGGATCATCGCCAACAACGGAAGGTGTTGCTCGTTGACGTGCTCTCCACTCTCTCTTTCTCTCACGAGCTACCCTTCTCCTCCTCCTCCTCTTGAACTTGGTGGATGGGGGGGAGTCTAGTCCTATCACGTTTCCGACTCCTACGACTTTGAGAACCCATTCTCAAGGAAGCTAAGAGAGAAAATATTATAAAGGCTCAATGATGGGATAGTACTAGAGATAAGTGTGGGATAGTACTAGAGATGTGTGATTATATAGGAAAAATAGGTTATCCACTTCAAATCTCATTGGATTTCCTATCTAAGATTGATTGGATAACTAAGATAAACATAAAGATAATTAAAGATAAACTATTATCCACTTAAAAATTAATATTATTTATAATATTTATTAATAAGTCTAAATATTTATCATTACTAGATATATAAATATATCTTTAAAGATATCTTTTATTTTATAATTATATAACTGCTTTTTTTAAATAAAGTATTTTTTTTAAATTTTATTCAAAGGTTTATTCTACATAAAAAATTTTCAAGAAATATAAAATTAAAAAATTTATTTTTTTTAAATTAATAATATGATCTTTAATAATATTTTTATTGATCTAATCCCAAAATATAATCCTTTAAAATTAGTGATTTTAAATTCTTTTATTTAATAAGTTATATATATTTTATTATTTAAATTTCTATATTCTATTTCTCTAAATTACTAAATTAACTTTTCCAAAAATATGTTTTTGAAAAAAGAGGGGAGGTGGGAAGGAGATGCCACGTGTCACAAGCGTGCATGACACGTGGCATTCTCTTGACATGTGGCACTATTATGGTTGATGTGGCAATTCCATGATGTGGCATGCCATGTCACCATGTGCGAGGTGGCATGCAAAGGTGGCAAGATGATGTGGCATTAATGATGACTAGGATGATGAGGTGGGGAGTCAACTAGGTTGACCATGTTGACATGGAGGGTGGAGGTGGCAAGCTGCTTATGTGGATCCTCTCGATGCTCACGTGGACATAAAGTGGCATGCATATATAAGGTTTGTGCCTACCCAAGCCTCACACATGGAATGAAACCTAAGATGTGAAGTTTACCAAGCCTAGATTTCCAAACCTAACTAGGATTGGTTTTAGACTTGAAAAGGGGAGAGTGGACACAATATGGGAATTTTCACTTGGGAGGATTGAAAATGGACCTTCCCATACTCAAATCAAGCCAAATTTTTTTTAATAAATTCATGGCAACAAGAGTATTGATCCCTTGAGTTTTTAGATTGAAAGATTCAATATTTAATTTTCTAGAATTAAATTACTATTGATTTAATGGGCCTCTGACAGTCATAATAAATTTTCCAAAGTAAATCTACAAAAATCAAACCGTTAGATTTGTAATTTTACCTTATACCCACATTATACTAATCTTTCCCAATCTAATCATCACTAGATCCATACAATTTGAGCATTTTAAATGGTAGATGTGGTGGGAGGATAAAATAGTATGTTTTTTAACAATTCTAATATCTTTTAAATAATATAGAAAATAGTAGAACACATCAAAAATTACTCGATAAATCAAGTTAAGCTCTATGTTATTTGTATTTGTGATATGCAAAGTGGGAACATCATATGAGTAATAATGTAAAAGTTATAGGCAATTTACTCACATTCACTATACCTGTCTAAACCTAGGAGGGACAGGGCCTGTATACAAACTTGGTTCCCAAAGAAAAGGGGATTTGCAATTATTGGATATTCGATCAGATTATAGTTTTAGGTACCCAACTTTGCATATGATGTTTCATTAGAAGACCTTGAAGTGAAACTCCTTGGCTAACTATGAGAGATTGGCTATTCTTCTTGAAAAAATGCCTGTTTTCCAGCTAAAGCCAAGGGCGCCCACGACATGAAACTAGATAACCTCATCTTGCAACCACCCAATAGATGATATGCTTGAAGGCGAAAGCAGTCATATCCTGTGAGACTGAGTGAGATCGAGAATACCGGATAAGCATGGACCTTCCATCTATAAAACCAAATTCTTTGATTAAAAATCTTCATTAATGAAGCTTAAGGAATGAAAATACAATACGTAAATGCTCTTTCTGAGTTTTTTATTATATATTTCTGATAAGAATTTGTTTTTCCTTATTAGCTTTTCACAAAGCTCTGATACCAGCTGTGTGAGACCCATGTCCCCTTCGAGGATGCTGGAGGTGGAACCAGCATCAGCCTCTCGCGCGGCGTAAGGATCCACACTTGGGGCCTCGCCCACGGATATCCGGACAAGAGACTAGCCCGGTGGTTCCTCTGAACCGAACTCAAAAAAACTTCCCTCACCCACAAGGCACAGGCGATTCCACCAGGAAAATCATCTGACGGGAGAATTGATCTAACGAGTCAAAGTCTTAACTAACACTTCTCATAGTCGTGGTCTAACCAAAATTATCCGGTTTACTTCTAACTTTGATTCCCAAGGATTTTCTTCAGATAAAAATTTACTGAAATTCTAGCCGTAAGGAAAATTCAAACTATATGAATTTTATTCCTTCCTAACCACAATAAATTAAGAAATAGTTCTATATGAGAATATTGGGATTTTATAAAAAATACTATTCTTCCATTAATCCAATTTTGGATATATATCAATTTGGTAATTTATCCACATAAAAATATCTAAGAATATTCTTACCACCACCAATTTAATTATCAACATTAAAATATCCTAATTTTCTAGGTGAAATTATGATGAAAATTCCTCTTTTGTCATCAAAGTTAATTTAAACCTTTTTCTACTTAAAAAACTATAAAAATTCCTCTTTTTAATTAAATACAAATATCCATTTTTTTCAATATGCCAAAAATTTTTCTTTTTGCATTTAAATGATTGAATTCCAAATGTCATGGGAATTCCTCTTTTATCATTTAAAAATTCTTATGCAAAAATTAAATTTATCAAAAATTCATCTTTTAAATTAAATAAAAATATCCATTATTTTGAATATGTCAAAAATTCCTCTTTTTGCATTTAAATGATTTAATTCTAAATTTCATGGGAGTTCCTCTTTTATCATTTAAAAATTCTTATGCATAAATTTATCATAAATTTCTCTTTTTCTTAAATAAATAATTATGCATAAATACAAAAAAGTATTCTTTCCTAAATATTGTCAAAATCATTCTTTTTGCTTTACATTTCTAAACCTACAATATGGTAGGAGTTATTCTTTTAGTATTATGCATAAAAATAAGATATGTATTTTTTTCTAGAAAAATTTACCATAACTTCGTTGCTCTTACTAATAATTTTCAATTTTCTTAGAAGAATAAAAGCTTGTAATGAAAATATGATAGAAGTTCTACTTTTAAGCTTAAATTTAAACTATGAATTTAAATCATAATTTTAACCATAATTATAAACATAATTATGATTATCCCACTAGATTAAGCTAAATTCAACATTCCTCTTTTCCCAATTTACTAGGATAATCGTGTTCTTGTTTAGAATGAATTAAAGTAGCTTTTTAACTACTCATAAATAATCTAAAGAATTAACCATTATTTTAATAGCACAAAATCATGAAAATATCATTTTCTTAATCTCTAGCTCATCAAGCCTAGAGTTTGGTTTTGGAATAAGAGATTATCTTTGAGAAACATTCTTTTATTAAAGAATTAGCCATAGAGATGACTATTCTTTTTGAGAGAGAGATTTGCTTAAAGAAAGCATTACAAATAAGCATAAAGATTAACTTTTTCTTGTGATTAAACATTAAGATTCTTAGGAAAAGCTTGATTTGAATTAAAACAATCATTTTGAAAACTTCTCAAACTTGAGAGGGGTTGAGAAGAAGAAAGTCATTTAGAAAATTGAAAAAAAAACATAAAATCCATTCTTACCTCTAGGATTGGCTTCTTTCTCTAATAGTGAATCCCCCAACCAATAAATTGGTTAGAAAGAGGAGAAGATAACTCCAAGAGTTGTTGAAGAGAAAGAGAAGCTCCAAGCTCCCCAAAAGTAGAGGAAAATTAAGGGATAATAGAAAATATGATTATTTTAATGTAATACTAGCATGGTATAGCTCAAAGATGAGAATAAAAAGGAATGAGGGTCTATTTATAGGTGAGGGAGGTCTCTAACCAAGTCCAACTGGGTTCTAGAGCTTTCCAGCTTCAGTCAATTTGGACGAGATTTGGACCAGTTTGGCTCCCTTTTTGATCCAGTTTGGTCTAGGAGAGAGGAGAGACAACAATATCCCCTTTTTTTATTAAAAAACTCAAGTAATCATGAAAAAAAGGTACCTCCTTGAGGTGGCATTCTCTCCTTATTGAGGTGTCAAAAATGCATCATTTCTCCTAAATATCTTATTTTTTTTTTACTAATATCTTAATTTTTAACTAATAAACCTTGTACTCAGTCAACTCTTCATCTTATGTGAGTATTTACTCATTTTTGGGTATTTTCTTTTATTCTTTGGATTTATCTCATCCCAACACTTGGATTAATCCTATTGGCCCATGGGAACCTTAATTGGACCATAATCTAGAAATTTTTGAAAACCTAGATCCTTAGGCTAAGGTCCCTTATATCATTTTTAATTGATTCCTAATGCACATTGGAGAATATATTTTGAACTTTTATTTCAAGAAAATATATTTTAGATATTAGGAGAATTTTTATATCCAAAAATATCTCAATATTGAATTACCTCTCTAGAATGTTTCTTCTCTCTAGGTAAAAACAAGGAAAAAAATATCTCAGTATTGAATTACCTCTCTAGAATGTTTCTTCTCTCTAGATAAAAACAAGGAAAAAAATAATATTTTCTTGCATTTTGAATTAGGGAATCATTATAGGGGATTGAGGTAAAAGCTTATTCATTATTTAGGTTGAGGAGGAATCTTACAATCCAAGTGGCAACCATATGTGCCATATCCTCTCCAAGCCCCAATTCCCGACTTAGTGGAGTTACTAGCGGAGTTACTAGGTGAAGGAACTTTATGGGAAAATGTGGCGAGGCACACCAAACTAGCAAACCCACACTTGGACAACTTTCTAAAAATCTGCATCGTCACATTTATGATCAGTTAATATTTCCACAGGTGGGGCAAGCAGCATCCAGTACATACATGGGATGGATACACAATAATAGTTACAGATGATACCAACCCACACCTAGTGGAATTTGGAGCTCCAATTCTTAGATCCTAGTATCTTTTTCATTGAGGGTCATGGAGATGGCTGCCTCACGCAATTCCCTAATTGCTGCTAATTCTGTATATCTTCTTTCAGCTTCCTTGTGAGATGTCCTGGAGGTGGTGGCATAAACATAAGCCTCCTTGACTTTCTTAAGATGCTATTGTGCCAAGGTTTGGCTCTAGTTGATATGTTCAAGTACCTATTGGTGGATGACCAACATTTGATCCATTGAGTTTCTCAACTTCTCTGCATGTGCGTTGTTTATCTGTTCTTTTTCTGCCTAGAGGTTAACCACTTTATGTTCCGAGAGGCAGCAAGTGCTTCCTTAAGCTCGTTGATTGTTTGCGTATATCCTTCTTCTTTAGCTTGGAATGTGCGTGTGCATCCCTTAGCTATTGTGTGTGTTGCACCTCCTTCTCTTTTGGTGTGTGCCACCTCCTTCTAGAGAGTTGTTCCTTTGCTTGATCAACTTGCATTTTAAGCTCTTCATTTTCCTTGGTAGTTTTAACTATGGTCTTGCTTAATAGCCGATTTTGCAATGGTTTGCATCCTTGCTTCCTATTCTTTGGTTGCCTTTAAGCTTCCTATTCTTCATTTTCCTTGGTAGTTCTAACTATGGTCTTGCTTAATAGCCAATTTTGCAATGGTTTGCATCCTTGCTTCCTATTCTTCGGTTGCCTTTAAGCTTTTAAAGATGACTTCTTTGTGTGTGGCATCCCCATTTGGAGAAGATGTGGGCCGAGAAGGCACGGGAGCGGCTAATTGATCTTTGAGAGCTTGTACCTAGCTAGTCTGTTGTGTCTTGGATTTGCTTCCACAACTCTATGTTTCTATCATGCAACATATGAGTGGTCAACGGGTGACAATGCCATATCCTTTGTTCCTATGACCATATATTTGAACTTGTTGACGCTGAGCCGTCTGAGTCATGAAATTGGTGCTGTAGGAGAATATCCAATCCTTCCATGCTTTCCTCAAGGAAGGTACTTGCATCCATGGGCATCTCCATACAATCGAAGAACGATCTTGCACCTTGGATGTTTTCAGAGTCCAGTATCCATCTCTTACTTGGGCTTGGACCTTTTACGCTTGTCAGCCTCTGGTACTTGTTCTTCCCGAGAAGCTTCTGGGTGTTTTGATGAAGGCTTCTTTGTCCTCACCTGTGTTATAGTTCCTTGTGGTGGTGGCGATTGTTGTTCTCCCTTTTTGTGAGATCCCCCGCCCTGTTGAGATTCAAGCTCGATGTCAGTGTGAGGTAGCTGCACTATGTGCTGGCATGTTAGGTAGGAACATGTGTGAGACATAAATGACCGCGTCCAGCTGGTCATAGAGTGTGGACATTAGCTAGGGTTAGATGTGTGTGGACACAACTCATAGTGTGTTATGTGTATTATGGATTATGGCTTTATGCATTGTGTGTGAAGGGAGATGGCTTCCCTCTATGGTTAGGGTTTGCAATATACATTAGGGTTTGTTCTTGTGTGTGTCTCTCCTCTCCCTCTACCTATTTTTCAACATGGTATCAGAGCCTTGTGCTGTCTATTAGGGTTTATGAGTGAGTGAGAGAAGAGGGAGAAGAAGCTGTGAAGCTTGCCATTAATGCTGTGAAGCTTGGAGCACACCGATTACTATCAGGTCTGAGAGCTTGGCCTACCGGGTAAGGTCTTCTAAACATGCTTGAGCGGATTGCAAGTGATTCAGACAGAAACAAAGCAAATTAGGGCACCCCAAAGAAAAGAAAAATTTTGGTTTTTTGAAAGCTTTCCATTAAAGCTTGGAAGCGGTGATGTATGGTGGAAATACATGTAAATCTGGCAAAGACACATGTATCTGACAAGGAGGAATGTATTGGCAACTCATATGCAAGCCTTAAACTGATTTTGGAGCAATTTACATGCATTTGAATGAGTGAAAATTTTTGGTTTTTGAGCTCTCACAAAACAGAGAAAAGGAAGTCAAAATTTGATGCATTTGGAGCATGTTTTTGGCAAAAATCAAAGCATTGATTGGTTACACACTTGCCTAGGTGTGTTGGGGACTCAATCCCATCATCAATTAGTACTACAAACACTCCCAAATCCCTCTACAGTAGGTGGCGCATTCTGCACAGAGAAACGGGGCATATTTTTGATATTTTTGATACGAGGAGGTCAAATTTCACTTGGGTGCTTGATTAATTCCACAATTGACTTAGCAATTGGTTGCTACACACACTTGAGAAGGAGGCTATATGATTGGATTGATCAATTATCATCAATTGAGCTGCGAATGAGCTGATTAAACAGGCTATCTATTGGTTGCAGAGAAACAGAGTGAGCTTAATCGATCAATTACTCACTGGTCTTAAACAATTGGACTAATTCCTTTTACATGGAGTTATTGGACATCATTGGTAAGCTAATGAATGCCTGGTTGCTCAATTTGGACAAGGATTGAAGAAATAAGAGCAAAATTACTACTGGTTTTTCTGGTTTTTTCCAAAACAGAGAAAGGGGTTTTACAAAATTGATATGTACACATGTCGGATGGTGTTGATATTCAACATTGAGATTGTTTAGGTGTCAATACAAGTTTTCCATACTTGATTGAACCATTACATTGCAATTTGGAGCCTTGGAGAGTGCATCAAAGTAGGGTATCTTGGACTACGTGAGCCAGTTCATTTTGGATGCATACAGGTTGATGTTCTACATCAAAATTGAAGTTTGTTGACTACTTTGGAGTATTTGGAACACTCATTGGAGTGTGGTTGAGCTGAGGAAGGCTCGTTTATAGATTTGGAATTGTGCGGAAGGTGTATTTGAATTGAGCAATATGTCGGATAATCCAGTACAGATTGTTGGTGAAAAGCTGGATATGAAGAACTTCCAGGCATGGAAGTACAGGATCAAAAGTTTTGTGAAGGGAAAAGGCATGGAAGAACAGGTGCTGAGCCAGAGCCGGAACTACCCCGACAACCTACACAGCAAACAGGTTATAGCTCATAATAAGCAATGGTCAGAAAGAGCATTCAAAGTGTTGCATTATCTGTCTATATGTATTTCGGATGCTATGCTCATACACATACATGATGCTCAGAATCCCAAGGATGCATGGGATACATTGGTGAAGTTGTTTGATACAGACACTAGTGCTCGCAAGTCTCAAGCGACAACAACAGATACATAATGTGAAGCGGAATAGAAGGAGCATTCATGATTATGTACAAGAGATAAAGAAGTTTGCAGATGCATTGGCAACCATAAAGGCCCCCATGCCTGATGATGATTTGGTGGACATTACCTTGCGTGGTCTAGGCAAGGAGTATAAATCTTTTGATACATCCATCTCGGTTCGGAGTACAGGTTTACCAGACTTTGATGAGTTGGTTTCACTCTTGCTTGTTGAGGAAATCAAACTTAGTGATTCCTTTCTGGATGCATCTACTCGCCATGATGATAATGGCAGAAATCAAGCTTTCTATTCTCAGAGAGGTTTTAGAGGCAGGGGGAGATTTGCATCACATGGCCATGGTAATGGTCGTGGATGGCAGGACAGGTCACCATAACAGAATTTTCAGCCTTCATATGGTGCTAGAGGTGGTCGTGGATATACACCTCAGAGAGGCAGAGGTAATCCTCGTGGTAGAGGACGTTGGCAAGGCCAACAAACATCTATGCAAGATGTGGAATGCCATTACTGTGGGAAATTTGGTCATATGGCAAGAGATTGTTTCCGCAAACAGAATGATTTGAGAGGGGGTAGAGCACAACATGGTGGTGGAAATTATGCATCAAGCAGTAATGATGGCAGTGCAAATCACTTGTTTGCCATGAAACATGTTGTGGGATCTATGATGACAAATGCTGAGAATGATGATACTTGGTATATGGACTCTGGAGCATCAAACCATATGGTTTGAGCATATGAAGCCTATGGATGTGAAAGGCTATGTGGAGACAGGAGATGATACTCAGCATGCCATTACACATGTTGGAAGTGTACCATTGGTTATGCACAATGGTCAAACAAAATCTATGTCAGATGTATTGTATGTGCCTTCTATCACAAAAAGCTTGGCCTCAGTTGGTCAAATGGTGGAACAGGGATTACAGGTTCGTTTCAACGAGCATGGTTGCTTCGTTGAGGATTTCAAACATGGATGTAGAGTCATTGCTAAAGGCAAGAAAGAAGGCAGGTTGTTTAAGCTAGATGCTGGGATTCCTGAGTTAAAATCAGCCATGTTCTCTAAAAGCAGAAATGTGGTACATGACATTGATATGTGGCATAAGAGGATTGGACATGTCAATATACAAAGGTTAAAGAACATGCGGACAAGAGGCATTGTCAGTGGGCTGCCTAGATTCAAGTATGATGGGAATATGCATGTTTGTGAAGCCTGTCAGTTTGGAAAGCAGGCAAGGTTGTGGTTTCCTAGAGAAGGAAATATGAGTAGCAGGCCACTTGAGATAGTACATAGCGATGTATGGGGTCCTGCACAAAACCCATCTATTAAAGGCAGTTTATATTATAAGACATTCATTGATGATTTCAGCAGGATGACATGGATATACTTTCTCAGAGAGAAAAGTGAAGTATTGGAAAGGTTTATGGATTTCAAAGCATTTGCAGAGAAGCAATATGGCTCATGGATTAAATGTTTGAGGATAGATGGAGGTGGTGAATACACCTCAAATGCTTTTGAGCATGTCTTGAGAAAGCATGGTATAAGAAGACAATTGACTTGCGGGTATACACCTCAGCAAAATGGTGTGACTGAGAGAAAGAATAGTCATATATGAAGTGGCTAGGGCGATGCTTAATGAAAAGAGCATTCCATATTATTATTGGACAGAAGCATGTGCTACTGCAATGTATATACTAAATAAAACACCTACAGCAGCCATACATGGAAGCACGCCAGAGATGCGGCTTACAGGTTATAGGCCATACATTGGACACCTCAAAGTTTTTGGATGCATAGCTTATGTACATGTGCCTGACGAGAGAAGGAGGAAGTTGGATCCTAAGGTAGAAAAGTGTGTGTTTGTTGGATATGCACAAGATCGAAAGGCATATAAATGTTACAATCCACAAACTAGACAAGTGGTTATCTCACGAAATGTGGTGTTTGATGAGCTTGCTAGTTGGTACAAAGAAAAGGATGAGGGTGTCATTGAGTCACTTGAAGCTAATGTGCATGTGAACTTGCCACAAGCAAGTTCTAGTTCTACTACTATGTCTGGGCCAGTAGAAGCTGAGAGTAGTACTGTACGTCCATCGTCAGGACGTTTGAGGCATGAGAGTGTGAGCACTAGGAGTAGTGCTATGGATAAAGGAAAGAAGAAGGTTGAAGGAATTGGAATTACAGGTTATGAGTCATCAAGTTCAGAGAGTTACAGGTTATGAGTCATCGTCAGGACGTTTGAGGCATGAGAGTGTGAGCACTGGGAGTAGTGCTATGGATAAAGGAAAGAAGAAGGTTGAAGGAATTGGAATTATAGGTTATGAGTCATCAAGTTCAGAGAGTTTGGATGAGGAGCTTGGCATACCTGTTTTACGCACACCTGGTGCTGTTGAAATATACAAGTGAATAGGGTGTGTGTGGGAACAAGCTCTTGGATAGAGGCTGTAAAAGAGGAGATGTAATTGTGAAAGAACCTGTGAAAAGGTTAGAAGAATCTACTGGGAGAGAATAATGGGTAGCATGAGGGAATTTAGGAGTGTGGAGTTATTCTGGGAGATAATCAGGGAAAAGAGAAGAGGTGGAGAGAATCAGGCAAGAGGTGGAGATATTCAGGGAGTGGATCATGGAGAAATCAAGGGGATTCGATGCTTGATGTAAACACTATAAATTGAGGCATAGCCCTTATGAGAATTTGCTGGTTTTTGAGTATCCATGCCTACATTAATCTATCTGCTAATTATTCACTAATTACGTCTTAATCATTTCTTAATCACTTTGTTAATCATGTTGATTCTAGTGTATGATCCACCTTAGCTCATCATTTAGCTCAAATTTCAACATGGTATCAGAGCCATGCCTAGAATCAACCAGATTTATGAGCCCATTAGTGAATTAATTAGGATTAGTAAAATAATTAGCAAAAAATCAATTTTTTAGTAAGCTTTCACTTCTCCCCTTCACCCCCAGCCAGTGGAGGGTCTCTAGCACTTAGCACACATCACATTAGGTCTTGAGATTTTAACACAAGCTAGCTAACACTCTTAGCTTCATGCTCAGCAAGACGGCGCATCAAACCGCGTAGAAACGAAGGAGAAATCACGAAAATCGCTGGCGCCTATTTTTCTGAGTGAATTGGACATTGCTACTTGCTCCAATCAAATTGCTTCAATTCCTCCTAGCCCAAGGGGTTTTCAAGCATGCTCTACAAGCTGGTGAAGACAAAAATCAATTTCATCAAGTCTACAGTGAGATCCAACCTCTTCATCAAATCTGCAGGTGACTTTGGTAAAACAAAGATTAAGCTTTCATTATTTGGTCAAATCTTGTGTTTCTTGGCTTAATCCTCTACTAGACTCATTGCTATTGATGCCTTTGAAAGCATTTGAGCTCATTTGAAGTGGAAGGCATCAGATCTGGACTCCCGCATACTCTGTTTTCTGCACACAAACCAGAGCATTAATTTGCTAATCAGTGATTAATCAGTGCTAATCACTGTATTTTGGTGCAATTGAGGGTTCAAATTAACCATTAGGTATCTGATACAGATCCCTATAACTTCAAATTTCAAATCGGAGTTGGTTTGATACTCCAACCATCTCGTACAAATTGGTTACCCTTGATTCAGTGTAATTTCTAGTAAAATTGTGCTGATAAAATTGTGAAAATCATCATTTTGCATTCAACCCTTGGTTAATGCCTGTAAATCTCACTCAAATTCAAGATTATTCACAGCCAGAGTTGCGTGCATGAGAATGAATGCTATACACATTATGTATTGGGCACATTTTATCAGTGTAAAAATGGGAACAGACACTGCCCTTGTCCAGATTAAGGCAAGAGGTAAGACCTCCCGCATAAATTTGGGTTTGCATTGCATAATGATACAAAATAAACATAAAAAGCCCAAAGGAACTGTCAGCAAAACATTGAAACATGTTGCTCACATGGAGCAAAATGACCTGACGGACGAGCTCATGGCCCCAGCCATGAAAGAAGAAGAATATCTCTTCCCAAGAAGAGGATCCACACCAAGAAGAAGACCTGAAGGAAGACATGGACACGAGAAGAGAAGCTACCACAAGAAGAGAAGCTGCCCCGAGAAGACTGGAAGAAGAGACGGACGCGTGGAGAGATGCTGCCACGAGAAGAAGACTGAAGAAAAGAGAAGATGTGAGGCTCCAAAGAGTGAGGAGCCATGTGAAAATCTCTGAGAGAGAGAGAGAGAGAGACCCCACAACCCAATGTAACCTGCCCCAATAAAGTAAAACCACCTCTGAGCCACCGATGATGTAGGCCAAGTGGTAGATGTATGTGTGAGCACTTTAGTCAAGGTCGCGGGCACTTATAGTAGCCTTGGACACACAGAGAGAAAGAGTGTCGCTTTAGGGACTTGAGGCACTGGTCGCGGACTGTCAAGTAAGAAAGAAACTTGATACAGGGTCCAGGTGTGCTGAGATAACTTGACGGGAGGAGTAGACACTGGTCGCGGACTATCAAGTAAGGGGAGGCAAACTTGGTATAGGGTCTAGGTGTACTAGGATTATTCACTTGAGGGGAGGTGTTGAAATATACAAGTGAATAGGGTGTGTGTGGGAACAAGCTCTTGGATAGAGGCTGTAAAAGAGGAGATGTAATTGTGAAAGAACCTGTGAAAAGGTTAGAAGAATCTACTGGGAGAGAATAATGGGTAGCATGAGGGAATTTAGGAGTGTGGAGTTATTCTGGGAGATAATCAGGGAAAAGAGAAGAGGTGGAGAGAATCAGGCAAGAGGTGGAGATATTCAGGGAGTGAATCATGGAGAAATCAAGGGGATTTGATGCTTGATGTAAACACTATAAATTGAGGCATAGCCCTAATGAGAATTTGCTGGTTTTTGAGTATCCATGCCTACATTAATCTATCTGCTAATTATTCACTAATTACATCTTAATCATTTCTTAATCACTTTGTTAATCATGTTGATTCTAGTGTATGATCCACCTTAGCTCATCATTTAGCTCAAATTTCAACAGGTGCTAGGCAGGATAGATATGTGCCACCACAAATGCTAGAGTGGCAGGTGTTTAGAGTGATCCACATGCATTGCGGAGATCCCAAAGGGTCAGATATCCAGTTTGTGACAGGTTGACATACTGTGATTTTGCTATGCATTATGCATATATGACGTCTTTAGTGAAGCATGTGGAACCTACATGCTATACAGAAGCTATTGGAAAGCATGTATGGGAGAAAGCAATGGATGTTGAGATGGACGCATTGGTTCATAATGACACATGGGATTTGGATGCATTACCATAGGACGAAAATGTCATTGGTTGTAAATGGGTTTACAAAGTGAAATGCAAGTCTGATGGTTCCATTGAGTGACATAAAGCAAGATTGGTAGCTAAGGGTTATGCACAAACCCAAGGTTTGGACTATGATGAAACATTTAGTCCAGTGGCAAAGATGGGAACAGTGAGAGCAGTCATTGCTATGGCTGCAGCTAATGGTTGGGAAATGCATCAAATGGATGTCAAAAATGCATTTCTAAATGGTGATCTACAAGAAGAGGTTTATATGGCACAGCCAGAAGGTTATGTACACCCAAAGTATCCCACTCATGTATGCAGATTGAAAAAGGCTTTATATGGTCTGAAGCAAGCACCTCGTGCGTGGAGTGATAAGATGAGCAGATATCTTATCTCCCTTGGATTTCAGATTTCTACAGTAGATTCTTCACATAGATTCTTCACTCTATGTGAAGAAGACAGATCATGGGATTGTTTTACTTGTCATCTATGTGGATGACTTGATTATCACAGGTGATCATGGTACAGATGTGATGCACGTCAACAAGAAAGCATTGAGTGGGCAATTTGACATGAAAGACCTTGGTGAATTGAGATACTTTCTTGGAATTGAAGTGATCAAAGGCCATGCAAGTACATGGTTAGTGCAACGCCAATATGCATCAGATATGTTGGCAAAATATGGCATGACAGGGTGTAAGCCTATGAGTACACCTTTGGAGCAGAATGTGAAGTTGCGGGCTGATTATGGTGAGGAGCTAGATGATCCATCTATGTACAGAAAGATGGTTGGTAGTCTCATTTACATGACTATCACATGCCTGGATTTGAGTTATGCAATGGGGCTAGTAAGCCAGTTTATGCAGAGCCCCAGAAAACCTCATTTGGATGCAGTGAGACGCATTATGCGATATGTAAAGACCACTGCACATTATGGTCTACTTTATGAGAGTGGTAAAGGCTTGGATATCCATGGCTACACAGATGCTGATTGGGCAAGTAGCTCATATGACAGGAGGTCTACTAGTGGTTATGCCTTTACACTTGGAAGTGCCGTGGTGAGTTGGAGTAGCAAGAAGCAACCTAGAGTTGCTTTATCCAGTACAGAGGCTGAATACAGGGGTGCAGCCATTGCTACTTGTGAAGGAATTTGGTTAAAGAGTCTCTTGGCAGATTTGGGTGAGCCTATTGATGGCAAAGTTGTCATTCATTGTGACAACATGAGCAGTATACAGTTGGCCAAGAATCCAGTATTTCATGCGAGGACCAAACACATAGAGGTCCATTATCACTTTGTCAGAGAGAAGGTGCTGTGGATGGTACAGTTGATCGACAGTATGTGAAGACTGATGAGCAAGTGGCAGACATCTTTACAAAGCCACTTAGCAGGGAGAAGTTTGAGTACTTCCGTACTATGTTGGGAGTACATGGGATGAGCTTGAGGGGGAGTGTTGAGAGCCTTGATATCCCAAGCTCATCTAAATCTTCATCTATGGCAGTACATCATGAGCTTGAGAGGGACTGTTGAGATTCAAGCTCGATGTCAGTGTGAGCTAGCTGCACTATGTGCTAGCATGTTAGGTAGGAGCATGTGTGAGACATAAATGACCGCGTCCAGCTCGTCATTAGCTAGGGTTAGATGTGTGTGGACACAACTCATAGTGTGTTGTGTGTATTATGGATTATGGCTTTATGCATTGTGTGTGAAGGGAGATGGCTTCCCTCTATGGTTAGGGTTTGCAATATACATTAGGGTTTGTTCCTGTGTGTGTGTCTCCTCTCCCTCTACCTATTTTTCAATAGCCCCTCCTCCGCGATGCCCCCTCCGAGGGCACTGGCGGCGAAAGCAGCGTCAGCCTCTCGCACGGGGCGGGGATCCACACTCAGGGCCTCGCCCGTGGATGTCCGGACAAGGGACTAGCCCGGTGGTTCCTTTGTAAAACCAAGCCCAGAAAAACTTCCCTGCCCGGAAGGCACGGGTGATTCCGCCATGGGAAATCTTCTAATGGGGAAATTAATCTAACGAGTCAAATTCTTAACTAGTTAAACTGATTTGACCAAACCTGAAGTCACATGGTCAGATCAAAGAAGAGACTTGCACTTGGTCCATAGAATCACCACTTTTTTCCTCCTTTAACGAGGCACAGCCCCGCTGATTCCCTCCCACAGAACAAGGGTCTTCTTAGGACTTAATCTAGCTAACGTAACTAATTGTATCTTAATTGTTTCGCACAAATCCTTGGATCCAGCCTAACCCCATCTGGCCCATGGGTTCAGCCCATGGGTTAGCCAACCACCCGCGAACCACTGTATTGGTGGGATTCCTTTATGAAGATTTGGTTATGTTTTGCCTGAGTACTCAGGAAAAGAGTTCCCACGCCCCCTAGTCGGCTTTTCATGAAAAAATTAAGGTAGGCATTCCACATACACACCCAATATGAAATTGCCATTTATAACAGGTTCGGCTATCTTTAAAACAATCCTTCAATGAAAATCATAATATCTTTAAAACAATCCTTTAATGAAAATCATAATATTACTGATCATCATCCTCCAAAATTCTGAGTCCATTATATTACAAAATATGTCATCTGGACTCTCCGTTGAAGACCAGCTGGCCAACCAATGAGATCCAATATCAAAATTTGATCCACAAAAGTCATTCTTCTTAGTCCATCCGAATCTTCCTCGACGCATGCATGGGTGTCCTAGCACCCGCGAGCCCGTGTATCACTTGGTCAGAACCCTCTAGGATCCTCCTTAGGTGTCCTAGCACTTCACTCAGGTACCGCTTCGTCGGTCCTCGCCCATCATACCGAAAGCGCACCATTTTAACTATACCGAGGCTAGTCAAGACCTCGGTAGGCTTTGCTACAAGAGCGACGCCTCGACGACTCCCCGCCAGCTGTTGCAACAAACCTCCTCTTAGTAAAACACATGCCAAATGCTTCCTCTAACATTCTGGCGTAAAATAGTCCTTTAAATGAAAAACAAAGGTTCTATGCATATAAAATTTCCGGTTTGAGATTAGTTCTACAAAACCCCTTTTTCCATAATTCCCAGTTTCATAATGAGAATCCTTGATCTCTCATCAGGGTAATCTACCCATCATTTGACTGATTTCCCAACTAGATTCTTGGTGATTTTGGTCAAAGGAAAACTAGTTTAATTCAACGGTAGTCTATTCTTTGTATTTAGGAACTGGAAATATCTCAATACTGAATTACCACTCTCTTGAATTTTTTTTCTCTCTAGACAAAAACAAGGAAAATAATATTTTCTTATATTCAGAAACAGGGAATGAGTACATGGGATTGAAGTAGAGCTTATTCATTATTCAAGGAATCTTACACTTTTCTTGGGACGCACCTATTTCACCTGAGGTTGGCAGATTTGAGAGTACTGGGTCACATAGAGGGGAAAGGTTTTTGAAAACCAAGGTGGCAGGGCTGAAAGGTGGTGCTGGGATTACTGACTCTAGGACCACGGATTATGAGGACAATTTCCTTGTGTGAAGCTTATGCTTTTAATTCCCAATTGGGGGTCAAGGCTGGTGGTTACCTTCTCTGGTTTTTTGTGTTCTGCCATCGCTGCGTGATATGAAGCAATGTCTTTAGACACCTCCTCTTTCTAGGTGCTTGGTCTCTTCTTCCACTTGTTAGAGGTTGCCGCTCATCTTCTTGGGTTTTCGTGGCTTCTTATCTTCCTTGGCTTCTTTGGTTATTTCCTTTAGGATCTCTTTTGTGTCTTTAAAGACAGCTTGTCCTTCTTGCAAAGCTATTGTGAGATGTGCCAGATCTGCCACCATGACCTCTTGTTGTGTCTGGGCTTGTGATGCTTCCTGTTCCTAAGTTCCTTGGGGCAGTGGAATGTTGTCTGCATGGCTAATTATTTTGGTGAGAAGGTAAGGGTTGCACACCTTTGACTAGTGGGACTTTGTCATGAACCATAGAGCCTGATTTCCACATGTACATAGGGGCCCATGGGCAAAAGGAGAAAGTGACTATAAATAGGGCTTGGGGTACATTGGTAGGATCTTTTGACACTTTTACTAATTTTGGTCATCTTGTACCTTTGGGCTCCATCTATGGAGTTTTGGCCTTCCATGGTCAAGTTCATGGCTAACTTGAAAGCCATCCTCTTGGTGAGAGGTTAAACACACTTAGGCTATTTGTGCATCTTCTCTTGCTACATGCACTTATAGATTTTCTCTCTCTTGTATATTCATGTGATGAGCCATTTGATAACTAATCTCATGATTAATGGATACTAGATTTTCTCTCTCTTGTATCTTCATGTGATGAGCCATTTGATAACTAATCTCATGATTAATGGATACTAGATTCTTGCTTTGATGTGTTTGATTCAATATTTTGCTCTAGGCCCATTGATGTGATTATGGGATGTGATTGGTTGGCTTCTCTTGGTGATTTTCACATGAACCTTCAACAAGGTGTTATGAGCTTTTCACATGATGGACAGCTTGTGGTATTGGCTAGAAATACACCAAAAGAGCTTTCTTTGATCACTCCAAAGAGACTCAAGAAGGAACTCAAAACTCTTGGTACAGTCTATGTGTTGCATGTCACTCAAGAAGGGATGGATAGCAATGGACAACACATAGACAAGGATATGGCAGCTCTTCTCAAGGATTATGAGGACATTTTCCAAGTGCCAAAGAGTTTGCCACCAAAAAGGGAAATCGACCATGCCATTGTACTTGAGCCGACGAATGCAAAGGTTGTGAACAAACCTCCAAAAAGGGAAATCGACCATGCCATTGTACTTGAGCCGACGAATGCAAAGGTTGTGAACAAACCTCCTTACCGGTTGTCAAAGGTGGAAAGGGAAGAAGTGGCAAAGCAAGTGCAAGAATTGCTTTCCATGGGTCTCATTCAACCCTCACAACAATCTCCGTTTGCATCTCCCATTCTATTGGTGAAGAAGAAGGATGGTTCCTTTCGTATGTGCATAGATTACCGTGATTTGAATAAGGTAACCATCAAGAATAGGTACCCCATACCTCGCATCGATGATCTTCTTGATGAGCTAAAAGGGGCAAAGCCACCAAGATTGACTTGAGATCGGGATACCATCAAATAAGGATGAAGGAGGGTGATGAAGAGAAGACATTTAGGACCGAAAGAGGATTGTTTCATTTCATGGTTATGCCTTTTGGTCTCACGAATGCCCCGGCCACCTTCCAAGCACTCATGAATAGGGTGTTGGCTCCTTTCTTGTTCAAATTTATACTTGTGTTCTTTGATGACATATTGGTCTATAGCAAGAGCAAAGAAGAGCATTTGGTACATGTGAAGCAAGTTTTTGAGGTCATGAGGGAGCATAGATTGTTTGCAAAGGAGACCAAGTGCACTTTCATGGTGAATGAGGTTGAATACCTTGGACACTTGGTGGGAGAAAATGGCATTAGGGCTGATCCAAAGAAGGTGGCATGTGTCAAAGAATGGCCAACCCCTACTAATGCAACTAAATTGAGAGGAATTTTGGATCTATCTTCTTTCTATAGAAGATTTATGGAGCACTATGCATCAATTGCGGCACCTCTTACCGATCTACTTAAGAGGGAAGCTTTCTTTTGGGATGCCATTGCCGACAAGAGTTTCAATGAGCTCAAGGCTTTACTTACATCACCTCCTATTCTTGTTTGTCCGGATTTCTCAAAGACATTCTATGTGAGAGCAGATGCAAGTGGAAGAGGTCTTGGGGTAGTTTTGTATCAAGAGCATGGTGTCATTGCATTTGAGGGTAGGAAGCTTTCTGAGAAGGAGATGGAATTGCATGTGTATGAACAAGAGATGTTGGCTATACTTCATGCAATCAAGAAATGGCATCACTATCTTTATGGTGCTCATTTCAAGGTGAGAAGTGATCATAGGGTGCTGAAATTTTTCCTCTCTCAACCCAATCTTTCTCCCAAGCAAAAGAGATGGTTGGCTACGCTTCAAGAATATGACTTTGAGATATCCTATACTCCGGGAAAGGACAATGTAGTAGCGAACGCATTGTCTAGAATGTGGGCTTGCACCTTGACATCAATTATGGAAGTGTATAGTGAATGGATAAAATGGATACAAGAGGAGTATCTTGTCAATGAGAGTGCTGCCCATATTTAGAAAATTACAGCAAGGAGATGGTGAAGAATTTCCTCATTATAAGCTTCGGAATGGTCTACTATGGCACAAGGATAAGGTGTATTTGGTTCCAACCTCATCCTACATTCCCAAGGTGCTTCATGAGATGCATTCTTCACCACTTTCGGGTCATCTTGGTGTTCTCAAGACATTTGACAAAGTGAGCAAAAGCTTCTATTGGAAAGGCATGTGGAGGGATGTCAAGAAGTTTGTTTTGGAATGTGTGTCATGCCAAAGGAATAAGGATAGTCACCAATTGCCAAGTGGTTTACTTCATCCTTTACCTATTCCAAATGGAAAATGGACTCACATTTCCATGGACTTCATCACGGGCTTGCCAAAGACGAAGCATGGATGGGATCAAGTATTTGTGGTGGTGGATAGACTCACCAAATTAGCTCATTTTATTGCTTCCAAGACTACTTATGGGGCCTCTCACATTGCCAAGCAATTTATGGAGCATGTATTCAAGATACATGGTTTGCCACTCAACATAGTTTGTGATAGAGATACCAAGTTCATGGGCACTTTTTGGAGGACATTGTATGAGAACTTGGGGACTCAAATCACTCCTTCTACAGCCTATCACCCTCAAACGGATGGGCAAATGGAGTGCACAAACAAATGGCTCGAAGTGTACTTGAGGCACTATTGTCATGACATGCAAGCATCATGGGATGAATGGCTTTACCTTGCTGAATCTTGTCATAATTCAAGCAAGCATTTGAGTATTGGGATGTCACCTTTCGAGGCTCTTTATGGGTATCAAGTGCATGTGCCATCTATCGCCTTCCATGAGGATAAAATGGTTAATCCTTTAGCCAAGGAAGAGTTGGAAAGGATGAGATAGCTTCTTCAATTATGCAAGGATAATATGAAGAAGGCACAAGAAGTCATGAAGGCAAATATGGATGAGCATAGATGCAAAATGGAGTTCAAGGAAGGTGATTATGTGTTGCTCAAGCTTCCTAAGAGCCGTCACAATATTCTCAAAGGGTCTTCCAATTCCAAGCTGGCACATAGGTACTATGGACCATATTTGGTAGTCAAGAAAGTGGGTGATTTGGCTTATAAGCTTGACCTACCTCCTTCTACAAGGATTCATAATGTGTTCCATGTATCCAACCTTAAGAGGTTTATGGGCTCTCTTCCTCAAGAGATTGAAGAGTTACCACCGATGGATGAAGAAGGAGAGATTATCTATGAGCCGGAGAGGATTGTGGACAAGAGGACAAGGGTTTTGAGGAACCGGAACATTGATGAATTCCTTGTGAAATGGAAGCGCTTGCCCATAGATGAGGCTACTTGGCAATCAATGGAGTATGTTCAACAACATGGTTTACTTGATGGAAGTATTCCTTGATAAAGTGGCATGATTATTATGTGAAGAATGGGCATATCATGAGGAATTATATGTGCTGTAATTTCTAGACAGCTTTGGTTGGATCTATTGTTGGGGTTACCAATGTACTCCAACACACTTGGAAGATCATTTGGTTTGATGACAAATATGTGGGACCCTTTTGGGTGGGGCTACACATCATTTTCAGCTCATTTTTATGGAGGTTTCATGAAGAATTTCAAGGGAAGCTTCATCGACAACATGGCTGCCATAACAGTCCTACATGCTATTTTTGGAGAAGGAGTTTGCCGGCTTCACTACAGTTGGTTTCCCTATTCCAAATGTATTCGAGGCACATTTTTGAAGACCTCTTTACTTCCCATGGGTTTACATTGAGATTGCGATTTAATTGTAAATATCTTGTATGATTTTGAGGACAAAATCTTTGGGAAGGGATGGTTTGTCATGAACCATAGAGCCTGATTTCCACATGTACATAGGGGCCCATGGGCAAAAGGAGAAAGTGACTATAAATAGGGCTTGGGGTACATTGGTAGGATCTTTTGACACTTTTACTAATTTTGGTCATCTTGTACCTTTGGGATCCATCTATGGAGATTTGGCCTTCCATGGTCAAGTTCATGGCTAACTTGAAAGCCATCCTCTTGGTGAGAGGTTAAACACACTTAGGCTATTTGTGCATCTTCTCTTGCTACATGCACTTATAGATTTTCTCTCTCTTGTATATTCATGTGATGAGCCATTTGATAACTAATCTCATGATTAATGGATACTAGATTCTTGCTTTGATGTGTTTGATTCAATATTTTGCTCTACAGGATAACTACGCAAATTAGTTTGTGCCATGAAATTAGCAAACTGTAGTTCATGACGTGAAAGGTTAACTTGTGAAAGGTTAAATCGTGTTCATATTAAGACGAGAATGAAAGGTTAAATCATGAAATGTTAAGACGTGGTGAAAGGTTAACCCATGAAAGGTTAAATCATGAAATGTTAAGACGTGAAAGGTTAACTCGTGAAATGTTAAGACGTGAAAGGTTAACCCGTGAGAGGTTAACATGTGAAAGGTTAAATCGTGAAATAGCAGTTTCGTGAACTAGCAAGGTATCATTCTTCACGGTTTAAACTATGTGATGTGTGTCAAGTGAGTTGCTCTATTTCGTGATCAATTCATCATTAGGAGGTGGATGTAGAACATCAGTTTATTTTGTGTGAATATGCAGATGGGGTATTACTTTCGTGAAATAGCAGAATGCTATTTCACATGTTGAAATCCCACATTTTTTATGAGTGCGAGTGCAAGAAACAAAGCACATGGAAAGATAAAAGCATATATGTAAAAAAAGGGAAAGGACTAAAGTAGATGCAATTACATGTTCTTTTAGAACAAGCATTTCAAGCATAAACTCAAATCACCGATGATTGAAGCAATCACAAGGCATCGAGCTCCTACCTGAGACAAATGTGGTGATATGGAGTGATGACCACAAACGAGCACAGTAGGAGAAAAGCTGAGAGGATGGAGTGCACACGATAAAGGCCAACGAGTAGTGGGCGAAGAAGACTACTTGAAAAATGATAAAATGAAAATGCACAACAGAGAAAAGACGTGGTGATTATGTTCTAGCCCATCGATCTTTATTAGGCATGTCACATGTATGCAAACGATTTGCATAAGGTTTTTGACTGTTTCATGGCATGAACTGTCACGAGGTGGTTCATGACATGAAATAGCCTGAACTGTTTCATGGCGTGAAACAGCTTGAAGCGGTTCAAGACGTGAAACAGTCTCGCGTGCAAATGTTGATACCTTATGGAGTCCTATATGCTCAAGCATTCCAAGGCCACATGATATGCATTTAGAAGAGTAGAATTGTAGACGTGAAATGTATGAACATGTTTCACGGCATGAAATGCATACCCCTTTACCTTATACCCATTTGGAGTTATTGTTTGAAAAATGAGAAAAAAAGCGGTGATTCCATGGACCAAGTGCAAGTCTCTTCTTGATCTGACTATGTGACTTCAGGTTCGGTCATATCAGTTTAACTAGTTAAGACTTTGACACGTTAGAGTAATTCCCCATTAGAAGATTTTACCCTGGCGGAATTGCCGTGCCTTCCGGGCGAGGGGAGTCTTCCGGGCCCAGTCTTGAAGGGACCGCCCGGGCTGGCCTCTTGTCCTGGACATCCATGGGCAAGGACCCGAGTGTGGATCCGCGCCCCGCGCGGGAGGCCGGCACCGCTTTCGCCACCGGGGCAGGTGCACCGTGGAGGGGGCAGGGACCTCATAGCTGGTATCAGAGCTTTGTTGAAAGCTAATAAGGATAAACGAATTCTTATCAAAAATTGATAACAAAAACTTAGAAAAAGCATTTTTCATAATGTATTTCATTCCGTAAGTCTCATTAATAAAGAATTTTCAATCAAAGGAAATTTTTTTTAGATGGAAGTTCCATACTTATCTGGTATTCCTGACCTCACCCAGTCAAGACATGACTACGTTTGCCTTCGAACATCTCATCTCTTCCGCTGGAACTCAAACAAGCCGAGTCAGACTCGCATGCCATTTTGAGGACTTACATTTTCTTGACCCAGCGGAGAGACAACAGCATACGTGGCAGTATGTCCACGCCTCTTACGACCGACGTGCAACACTGAGGCAGAACCTCTCATTGGCCATGATTCTGATAAAGTTGAAAGTGGTACATGGTGTCATTCTATATCATTCAACGTCTCGAAATTTCAAACTTTCATGCCAAATCTACAGACTCCTTAGTTGCTTTATTCCTAAAAGGAGAAGATAATAGCTCCCTTGGCAGTAAGTGAACGTTTGTATCAGGGCATGGCTATGGCCAGTACCTTCGTCTTATGCGTCTCCCAAGGAGATTTTGATTTCTCGAGCCGAGCTGCTCTATGTACATATTGCAACTTTTATATAAATAAAGAAATGTTTTCTGGAGAAAAATTCTTTGTTGTATGAGTGATTGTTTATGGACGAACTGATAAAGAAGAATCTATTACCAGACATATGTCATAGATCTCCAATAAGATCATTTATCTTGTTTAAGAAATTGTTTTCCGAAGCCTCTAAGTATTAGGATCTCATGGATGATATCAAAATAAAAATTTAATAATATATCATTTTTGGCAGAATCATGAGATGAGGAAACCGTGGCCGTCAGCCAGACCCTCTCTCTAAAGATGATGAGCTTGACCGCGACATTTGTAAGGCTCTTCATAGAACTCAGCCAACCCTTTAAAGGAGAAGGGGAGAACCTCAGAGAGGCTATGGAGAAATGGGTGGAAGCTATGGAAGAATATTTTGACGTCACAGGCTACAATGAGCGGAGCAAAATGGCTCTTTCCAGGCTGAAAATAGTGGAAACAGGGAGGAACCATTGTGACACCAACCGTCTGGACAGGAATACTCAATCCTGGAACGACCTTAAATCCTATTTGAGGAAGAGATTTTGTCCCCTTGGGTTTTTGGAAACCAAAATGAACGAGTTCTTAGAGCTAAAGCAGGGGAGCAAAACCATCGAGGAATATCACCAGGCCTTCGCTCTTCTACTCAAATATTCACCACCTCTAGATGAAGAGCTTCGGGGAATGAACGAACCCTTGGATACACTGGTCAAGAATGCCAAGCCAATGTCCATGGCTGAAGTTGTCAGAATGGCAAAGGACTTTGCCAAACCTTCATCGTGAAAGTCCCGCCAAAGCCAGCTCCCTCATCCTTTAAAAGATTTCAGACACCGGGAAGTTCTTCCAACTTTCTGCCTCCAAAGAGACACCAAGGTCCTAATCTGAATGTGGAGAATGGAAGCTTCAGGAATGAAGGAAGTCCTTTCCCCCGAAGTACATTCTTAGGAACTCCAGCTCTCTCCAGATTACAAAGGGAAGAGCTTCAAAGTAAGAACAAATGCTTCGGATGTTAGGGATTTGGGCACCAGCTCAAGGATTGCCCATCTTCTTCAGTGGGCCAAGGAAGCCAGGGTCCTAGAGTTCAGAGACTGACTCCTTCATTTCAGCCCCCGCGCTAGAATCAGGGTAACCCAAGAAGAGTGCCAGCTCAGCCTGTAGCCTCCATGCAAAGTAGTTTCCGAACTCCGTCATAGAATTGAAGTAACCAAAGACAGGGAGTTCCACCTCAGACTGCAACAACCAGAGCAGTCACCTTAGCTGAGGAAGTAGAGGAAGAGAAAGGACATATCTATGCAGCAATAGAGCATCAGGGGAATAACCGTCAATTCTCAGTCCTCCAGACTCCAGCAGAGTACCAGGGTAAGCAATTCAAGCTTTTGATTGATTCAGGCAGTACTCATTCGTTTATTTTCCCGGGATGTCTGTGTAAATTAGTCCTAAATCAAAAATCAAGGAAACCTATGCAAGTGGAATTAGCCAATGGGGCAAGATTCTTTTCACTCACCTTGAGACTGACCTTATTCAATTTAGCCTAGATGGAACCATAACAGAGTGCCAGTTCAGAGTCCTACCCCTGGGAATATATGATGGAATCCTTGGAATGGATTGGCTCCAAAAGAATCATGCTGACATTCATTGTCACAAAGGAACCATCTCTTTCCTTGACCTTCACGAGAGTAAAGTTCAAGGAATTGGAATTTCTGGATCCCCAGTGCTACATTTAGTCAAGGCTTCCAAATTATTAAAAGGGCTCAGAAAGAAGCAAGCTGTGTATGTCGTTAAAATGAATCCAGTAGACATAAAATGCAAGGCTAAAGAATGAGAGTGGTTAAGTGAGTATGCATATGTGTTTCTTGAAGAGATGACTGAGATGCCTCCATCTCGTGAAGTAGATCATGAGATCGAATTAACCCCCGAAGCTCAGCCAGTAGCCCAACGTGCATACAAAATGCTAGTCCCTGAAGCCATAGAACTTAAGGAATAGTTAGGACAACTGTTAGAATAGGGATTCGTCAGACCCAGTGTCTCACCTTGGGGTGCGCCCGTTCTCTTTCAAAAGAAGAAAGATGGAACGTTAATACTCTGTATTCACTACTACAGAGAGGACTGAATCAATTAACAATTAAGAATAAGTATCCTATTCCTAGGATTGATGAACTTCTGGATCCGTTAAGTGGGACCCAAATGTTCACAAAGATAGATCTCAAATCCGGGTACTACCAAATCAGAATCAAGGAGCAGGAAATCCCAAAGACAGCATTCAATGGAATTAATTAAAAATGATTTAGAAGACCTTATCCTAAGGGTCAAGATTTTCTGAAAATTTTGGATTAGGGTTCTTATGGACCAATAAGATTAATCCAAGTGATGGGATAAGATAAATCCAAAGAATAAAAGAAAATACCCAAAATGAGTAAATGCCCACATAAGATGAAGAGTTGACTAAGTACTAGATTTATTAGTTAAAAACTATGAAGTATTAATAAAAAAAATGAGATTTTGGAGTAATCATTCATTTTTGACACATTGGTAAGAAGAAGGGGGCCCTTCAAGGAGGTGCCTCTTTCACATGTGTGGATGAGTTTTAAACTCAAAAATGATAGGATATTTTTATCTCTCCTCTCTCCTAGATCAAACCAAATAAAAAAGGGAGCTAAACTGGTCCAAAACTTGTCTAAATTCAACCAAATTGAAGCTGGAAAATTCTAGAACTCAATTGGACTCAGATAGTGGCCTCCCTCACCTATAAGTAGACCCTCATTCTTTTGTATTCTCATATGTAAACTAAACTATGCCGGTATTACTTCAAGATAAGCTTATTTTCTATTATCCTCTAAAAACCCTCTACAAATTGAAGAGATTGGAGCTTCTCTCTCTCTTCAATCTTCCTTGGAGACTTCATCAACATACCAAACCAATTGATTGGTTGGGGGCCTCTATTTTGATCAAAGAATCAAGCAATCTAGAAGGTAAAATGTGGTTTATGGTCTTTTTTCTTTAATCTCCAAATGTTTCTCTCTTCTCAACCCCTCTCAAGCTTGAGAAGCATTTAATTGAATGGCTTTTGAATACAATTGAAGTTCTTTAATGAATTGTAATGATAAAACACATAAATTTTCATTTATGCTTAAATTATAATGTTTTTTTAAGCATGTCTCTCTCTCCCCCAAAGAATGGTCATTCCTATGACCTATTCTATATTCAGATTAAGCTTCTCATGAAGCAGTTCTCTAATCTAAAAGTAAATTCTATGCTTGTCAAATTGAGCCCAATTAAGTGGCTTTTAATGCTTTTATGCTATTTAATTTATGAAAAATTTAAGAATCAAGCCCATAATTGGATATTGATCCAATTAATGGTTATTCTAATCATAGGGATATTACTAAACTTTATGCTTTCAAATTATTTGAGAATTATCAGTAATAGCAGCGGAGCGATGGTAAAATTTTTAAAAAATTAACACATAAATCATTTTCATTCATAATATGAAAAGAGGACTTCCTACTATATTCTAGGATTAATCATCCTATATTAGTTGAATGATTCTCATTATAATCATGAAAAATTTAATTTCTATGTATAAATAGTTAATTAGGAAAAAGAGTAATTTCTAATAATCCATTTTTATGTTAAAAGAGTAATCCCCATGACAATGGAAATCCATATATTCCAATGAAGTAAGAGAAAAATTGTGATGCTAAAATAACGTATATTTTATTTAAATTTTAAGAGAAAATTTAGTTAAATTTATCTTTTTGCATAGATAAGTTTAAATGATGAAAGAGGAATTCCCACCATATTGGAATTCAAATATTTCAATGAGGAAAGTGTAACTCCTAGTGTAAAGGAATTAATAGACATTTTTATTTAAATTTTAAGAGAAAATTTAGTTAGATTTATCTTTTTGCATAGATAAGTTTAAATGATGAAAGAGGAATTCCTACCATATTGGAATTCAAATATTTAAGTGAGGAAAGTGTAATTCCTAGTGTAACGGAATTAATGGAGATTTTTATTTAAATTTTAAGAGAAATTTTAGTTAAGTTTATCTTTTGCATAGATAAGTTTATATGATGAAAGAGGAATTCCCACCATATTGGAATTCAAATATTTAAATGAGGAAAGTGTAATTCCTAGTGTAAAGGAATTAATGGAGATTTTTATTTTAATTTTAAGAGAAAATTTAGTTAAATTTATCTTTTTGCATAGATAAGTTTAAATAATGAAAGAGGAATTCCCACCATATTGGAATTCAAATATTGGAATGAGGAAAGTGTAACTCCTAGTGTAAGGGAATTAATAGAGATTTTTATTTGAATTTTAAGAGAAATTTTAGATAGATTTTATTTATGGTAAAAGAGGAATTCCCATGATAATTGGATTACACTCATTGAAATGAGAAAAATAAGGATTTCAAGTTTATTAAAAAAAATATGTATTGATATTTTAGTTAAAAGAAGAATTTTTATGATATTTAAGAAAAGATGGATTTGAATTAATTTTTAGTATCAAAAGATGAATTTCTACCATAATTCTACCTAATGAATTAAGGTTGAGAAATTATGTGAGAGAAGGAATATATTTGGATATTTTAATTGGTTAATTCACTAAATGGATATTTACCCAAAACTAGATGTTTATCTGAAGAGAATCCTTGTTGAACTAAACCGAATGAATGTGGTTAGATTATGAGAGGGACGGACAGTGAACCTACTTATCCCACCTCTCGATCTGAATCAAGTAAAAAAACTTCGTGACCAATTCCAGTTTCTAATCACAAAGAATAGACTACCGGAACTAAACTATTTTTTCCTGACCGAACTCACCGCCAAGAACCTAGTTGGACAATCAGACTGAATGATGGGTAGATTACCCTATTGAGAGATTAAGGATCCTCATTTTGAAACTGGGAATTATGGAAAAAGGTTTTTTGGAGCCAATCTCAAATTGGAATTTTACTTGCATTAGAACCTCTGTTTTTTTATTCAAAGGAGTGTTTCATGCCAGAATGCTGGAGGAAGCATTTAGCTTATGTCTTTCTAAGAGGAGGTTCGTTGTTTGGAATAGTTGGCGGGGAGTCATCAAGGGACGTCGCTCGTGGCAAAGCCTACCGAGGTCTTGACGAGCCTCGGTACGGTTAAAATGGTGCGCTTCCGGCACGATGGGCGAGGACTGACGAAGCGGTCCCTGAGTGAAGTGCTAGGACACCTAAGGAGGATCCTAGAGGGTTCTGACCAGGCGATGCACGGGCTCGCGGTTGCATACGTCGAGGGAGATTTTGGATGGACTAAAAGGAAAGATTTTGGGAACCAAATTTTGATACTGGATCTCGTTGGTTGGCCAGCTGGTCTTCAATGGAGAGTCCAAAGGATATTATTGTAATACAATGGACTCGAAATTTTGGAAAATGATGATCAGAATTATTATGATTTTTATTGAAGGTTATTTTTAAATCCAGTCGAATCTGTTATAAATAGGAATTTCATATTGGGTGTGTACGTGGTATGCCTACCTTAATTTTTGCATGAAGGGGGCCTGGGAACTCTTTTCCTCGGTACCCAGGCAAAAACACAACCAAATCTTTATAAAGGAATCCCACCAATACAATGGTCGCGGGTGGTTGGCTAACCGATGGGTCAGATGGGGTTAGGCTAGATCAGAGGATTCCTGAGAAACAACTAGATATGATTAGTTACGTTAATTAGTTTAAATCCAAGAAGTAGAGGAAGAGAAAGGACAGATCTATGCAGCAATAGAGCATCAGGGAAATAACCATCAATTCTTAGTCCTCCAGACTCCAGTAGAGTACCAGGGTAAGCAATTCAAGCTTTTGATTGATTCAGGCAGTACTCATTCTTTTATTTCCCTAGGATGTCTGCGTAAATTAGTCCTAAATCAAAAATGAGGGAAACCTATGCACGTGGAATTAGCCAGTGGGAAGATTCTTTTCACTCACCTTGAGACTGACCTTATTCAATTTAGCCTAGATGGGAACGTAACAAAGTGCCAGTTCAGAGTCCTACCCCTGGGAATATATGATGGAATCCTTGGAATGGATTGGCTGCTCCAAAAGAATCAGGCTGACATTCATTGTCACAAAGGAACCCTCTTTCCTTGACCTTCACAGGAGTAAAGTTCAAGGAATTGGAATTTCCGGATCCCTAGTGCTACATTTAGTCAAGGCTTCCAAATTATTAAAAGGGCTCAGAAAGAAGCAAGCTGTGTATGTCATTAAAATGAATCCATTAGATATAAAATTCAAGGCTAAAGAACCAGAGTGGTTAAGTGAGTATGCAAATATGTTTCCTAAAGAGCTAACTGAGATGCCTCCATCTCAGTGAACTAGATCATGAGATCAAATTAACCCCTGGAGCTCAGCCAGTAACCCAACGTGCATACAAAATGCCAGTCCTTGAAGCCATAGAACTTAAGGAATAGTTGAGAGAACTGTTAGAACAGGGATTCGTCAGACCCAGTGTCTCACCTTGAGGTGCGCCCATTCTCTTTCAAAAGAAGAAAGATGGAACGTTAAGACTCTGTATTGACTACAAAGGACTGAATCAATTAACAATTAAGAATAAGTATCCTATTCCTAGGATTAATGAACTTCTGGATCGGTTAAGTGGGACCCAAATGTTCACAAAGATAGATCTCAAATCCGGGTACTACCAGATCAGAATCAAGGAGCAGGACATCCAAAGACAGCATTCAAAACTCGTTATGGGCATTATGAGTTCACAGTCATGCCGTTTGGATCGACTAATGCCGCGGCGACATTCAATCGTCTTATGTAAGATATTCTCAGAGAATACTTGGATGATTTTGTTCTTGTCTTCTTTGATGATATCTTGGTATACTCAAAGAATGCTGCAGACCTTGAAGATCATGTGTGCAAGGTCCTGGAAATCCTAAGGAAACACCAACTCTTTGCAAAGAAGAGCAAATGTTCTTTCTCTGTTAACCAGGTGGAATACTTGGGATTCATAGTGTCAAAGGATGGGATTTCTCCTGACCTCGCAAAGATCCAAGCAGTCGTAGAATGGCCAAAACCCAACTCAGTAAAGGAAGTCATGGGATTCCTAGGGTTAACCGGATGGTATAGGATCTTTATACCTAGGTATGCTCAGATAGCATCCCCCTTAACTAACCTTCTCAAGACAAGAGTACACTTTTTCAGTGGACTACAATGTGTCAAAGTGCCTTTAACAAGCTAAAGATAGCCTTAGTAAACGAACCCTGTCCTTAAATTGCCAGATTTTACCAAACCCTTTGAGGTAGTTAGTTACTTATGCCAGTGGGTTTGCCTTAGGCGGTGCTGTGATATGCAGGAAGGTCATGTAGTGGCCTATGAATCCAGAAAACTCCGAACACATGAGAGAAATTATGCCGTCCATGACTTGGAGTCACTCTCAGTAGTGTATGCTCTGAAGTTGTGGAGACATTATCTTTTGGGACAAAGGTTCACCACGATGACAGATCATCAAAGTCTGAAGTGGATCTTCACCCAAAGGGATCTCAAGGATGCAAACCCTACAAGAATTTGATTTTGAAATAAAGAATCGGCCAGGGGGAAAGAAAATGTGGTTGTAGATGCGCTCAGCAGAAAAGCCTCCTTGCTTACAATAACAGTGGTGTCAAATCCATTGATCAATGAAGCAAAGGAGAAAATCTTGCAAGACAAATTCTTTGCCCCTATTACTACCCTTCTGATGCAGGAAAGCAAGACTCCTTAGGAAATGAGTCGAGTTCTTTTTAACTAGATGAAGGATGCATGTATTATAATAATCGGCTATGTATCCCCAATGATGTGGGAATAAAGGGAAGAATTTTGAGAGAAGCCCATGATAGCCTGATAGCTGGACATCCAAGGTTTATAAAAACCTATATGTCTGTGAAGAAAAGCTTCTTCTAGCCAGGACTCAAAAAGGATTTACTTGATCATGTGCGAAAATGCTTGATGTGCCAAAGAGTCAAGGCAGAGAGAGTCAAGATGCCAAGGAAACTACAGCCTCTAGACATTCCACAAATGAAGTGAGAATGCATCAGTATGGACTTTGTCACTAGATTACCTTCAGTGTAATCAGGTTACAACTCCATTTTTGTGGTAGTTGACAGGCTAACCAAAATTGCCCATCTGATTCCAGTGAAAGAAACATACTCTGTATAGTGGATGTTGCCAGAGTTTTCCTTAAGGAAATCTTCAGATTGCATGGTTTACCCAAGAGGATAGTAAGTGACAAAGATCCCAAATTCACATCGAAATTCTGGATTGCATTCTTTGAAGCAGTAGGAACTTTCTTGGATCTCAGCACAGCCTATCACCCCAAAAAACAGATGGCCAGATAGAAAGGGTAAATCAGGTAATAGAAGATATCCTTCGGTCATGCGGCAGGGAACCCAAGAAGTGGTTAAGTCATCTCCATTTGGTCGAATTTGCCTACAATGCTTCTTATCATCAGAGCATTGGGATGAGTCCTTTCAAAGCTTCGTATGGACAAGATTGCCTTACACCGTTGACTTGGTCTGACCCATCAAACAAAGTCAAAATGTCCAGACAAATGCTTGATGACATGGACCAGCAAATGCAATCAATCCGTAAAGATATAAAGGCAGCCCAAGACAGACAAAAGCATTATGCAGATAAGGTCAGAGAGAGTTTGAAGAGCAAGATATGGTTTTCATTTCAGTACGACCAAAGAGAAGTTCCTTATCCTTAGGGAAGTACAAGAAGCTCTCTCCCAGATACTGTGGGCCGTATGCTATCATAAAGAAACTGGGCGATTTAGCCTACAAACTTCTTCTGCCTCCCCATCTCAAGGTACATGATGTATTCCATGTCAGTTTGCTTAAGAAGTATGTACCTAGCCCGAGTCACATGCTTGATGTGATGAACAATTGATCTCTCTGACTCAAGGCCAGATGGTACTCCAATCTGAGGAAATCCTTGACATTCGGGAGAAGATTCTCAGGAGCAGAGTCCTCAGAGAATTCTTAGTAAAGTGGAAGTTCTTCCCTCTAGAAGACGCCACCTGGGAGAAAGAAGAAGAGTTGGCGAAGTATTACCCTCACTTTGCAAGACGAGGACATCTCGCATTTTTCAAGTGGGAGAGGATGTAAGAGTCCTCCTCAGTGTGAATAACAATAAGCCTCTACTTCAATACCTTGTAGTCATTCTATGTTTCTGAATACAAGAAAATATTATTTTTCCTTGTTTGGCCTAGTGAGATAAAAAATTTTAGAGAGTGGTAAATCAATATTGGAATATTTTTGGATAAATAAATTCTATAGATATCAAAAAAATGTTTCCCTCGAATAGAAAATCAAAATAGATTTTCCAAGGTGCAATTGGAATTAATTAAAAATGATTGAGAAGACCTTATCTCCTAAGGATCAAGATTTTTTGAAAATTTTAGATTAAGGTTCCTATGGACCAATAAGATTAATCCAAGTATTGGGATAAGATAAATCCAAAGAATAAAAGAAAATACCCAAAAATGAGTAAATGCCCACATAAGATGAAGAGTTGACTAAGTACTAGATTTATTAGCTAAAAACTATGAAGTATTAATTAAAAAAATGAGATATTTTAGAGTAATCATTAATTTTTGACACATTGGTAAGGAGAAGGGGGCCCTTCAAGGAGGCGCCTATTTCACATGTGTGGATGAGTTTTAAACTCAAAAATAATAGGATATTTTTATCTCTCCTCTCTCCTAGATCAAACCAAATCAAAAAGGGAGCCAAACTGGTCCAAAACTTGTTCAAATTCAGCCAAACTGAAGCAAGAAAATTCTAGAACTCAGTTGGACTCAGTTAGTGGCCTCCCTCACCTATAAATAGACCCTCATTCTTTTGTATTCTCATATGTGAACTAAACTATGTCGGTATTACTCTAAGATAAGCTTATTTTCTATTATCCTCTAAAAACCCTCTATAAATTGAAGAGATTGGAGCTTCTCTCTCTCTTTAATCTTCCTTGGAGACTTCATCAACATACCAAACCAATTGATTGGTTGGGAGCCTCTACTTTGATCAAAGAATCAAGCAATCTAGAAGGTAAAATGTGGTTTATGGTCTTTTTTCTTTAATCTCCAAATGTTTCTCTCTTCTCAACCCCTCTCAAGCTTGAGAAGCATTTAATTGAATGGCTTTTGAATACAATTGAAGTTCTTTAATGAATTGTAATGATAAAACACATAAATTTTCATTTAATTATAATGTTTTTTAAAGCATGTCTCTCTGTCCCCCAAAGAATGGTCATTCCTATGACCTATTCTATATTCAAATTAAGCTTCTCCTCATGAAGCAATTCTCTAATGTAAATTCTATGCTTGTTAAATTGAGGCCAATTAAGTGGCTTTTTAATGCTTTTATGCTATTTAATTTATGGAAAATTTAAGAATCAAGCCCATAATTAGATATTGATCCAATTAATGGTTATTCTAATCATAGGGATATTACTAAACTTTATGCTTTTAAATTATTTGAGAATTATCAGTAATATTAGCGGAGCTATGGCAAAATTTTTGAAAAATTAACACATAAATCATTTTCATTCATAATATGAAAAGAGGACTTCCTACCATATTCTAGGATTAATTATTCTAGATTAATTGAATGATTCTCATTATAATCACAATTGACTTTTTTCTATAAATAGTTAATTAGGAAAAAGAGAAATTTTTCGTAATCCATTTTTATGTTAAAAGAGTAATCCCCATGACAATGGAAATCCATATATTCCAATGAAGTAAGAGAAAAATTGTGATGCTAAAATAACATATATTTTCTTTAAGTTTTAAGAGAAACTTTAGTTAAATTTATCTTTTTGCATAGATAAGTTTAAATAATGAAAGAGGAATTTCCACTATATTGGAATTCAAATATTTCAATGAGGAAAGTGTAATTCCTAGTGTAAAGAAATTAATGGAGATTTTTATTTAAATTTTAAGAGAAAATTTAGTTAAATTTATCTTTTTGCATAGATAAGATTAAATGATGAAAGAGGAATTCCCACCATATTGGAATTCAAATATTTAAATGAGGAAAGTGTAATTTCTAGTGTAAAAAGGAATTAATGGAGATTTAAATTTTAAGAAAAATTTTAATTTTAGATAGATTTAATTTATGGTAAAAGAGGAATTCGATTGACACTCATTAAAATGAGAAAAAGAAGGATTTCAAGTTTATTCAAAAAAATAGGTATTGATATTTTAGTTAAAAGAAGAATTTTTATGAAATTTAAGAAAAGATGTATTTGAATTAATTTTTAGTATCAAAAGATGAATTTTCACCATAATTCTACCTAATGAAATAAGGTTGATAAATTATGTGATAGTAGGATTATCTTTGGATATTTTAATTGGTTAAATCACTATATGGATATTTACCCAAAACTAGATGTTTATCTGAAGAGAATCCTTGTAGAACTAAACCGAATGAATTTGGTTAGATTATGAGAGGGACGGACAGTAAACCTACTTATCCATCTCTCGATCTGAATCAAGTAAAAAAACTTCGTGAGACCAATTCCAGTTTCTAATCACAATGAATAGACTACCGGAACTAAACTAGTTTTTCCTGACCGAACTCACCGAGAACCTAGTTGGACAATCAGACTGAATGATGGGTAGATTACCCTGTTGAGAGATCAAGGATCCTCATTATGAAACTAGGATTTATGGAAAAAGGGTTTTTGGAACAAATCTCAAATTGGAATTTTACTTGCATAATTGGAACCTCTGTTTTTTTATTCAAAGGACTGTTTTACGCCAGAATGCTGGAGGATGCATTTGGCTTATGTTTTTCTAAGAGGAGGTTCGTTGTTTGGAAGAGTTGGCTAGGAGTCATCAAGGGACGTCGCTCGTGGCAAAGCCTCCCGAGATCTTGACCAGCCTCGGTACAGTTACAATGGTGCGCTTCCGGTACGATGGGCGAGGACCGACAAAGCGGTCCCTGAGTGAAGTGCTAGGACACCTAAGGAGGATCCTAGAGGGTTCTGACCAGGCGATGCATGGGCTTGCGGTTGCTAGGACACCCATGCATACGTCGAGGGAGATTTTGGATGGACTAAAAGGAAAGATTTTGGGAACCAAATTTTGATACTGGATCTCATTGGTTGGCAGCTGGTCTTCAATGGAGAGTCCAAAGGATATTATTGTAATACAATGGAAAACATCAGCTCGATGGTGGTGGGATGATCTTAGCTACTAGGCCAAGTTTGAAGTCAAATGGAGCAGGGCAGAAACATGTAATTCACTCGCACATACGATTTAGGCACATGCAATTTTGCACAAAATGTTGGTTAATTACAAGCTTTTTGGCTCATTTTCTCTCACACAAAGCTTGAGACCTCCAACCCCATTGCTGCCAGACTTGACCAGAGTACTTCTAACTTACTTTTGACCACTGTGCGATCAATTTGCAGCACTTCCAAAGTGCATTAAGAGATTTGGAGCTCGAACTTTGCTACATGTCTGCTGGCTAGCTACAGTTTGGTTTACATAGGGCTATTATGGGTTGAGATACTCCCCACTTCTGATTGTTAGTGGTGCGGGCAGATCCCTCGCTACTTGTATTGGGCAGAGGTCAAGTAGGATTCCCTCTTTGTTGCATTTATAGCTCTCGAGCTGCCAAGGTTCTACCAAAAGTTTTTCCTGCACATTTTAAAAATCAACCAAGCTTCGCATATTCCCTTCTTGAATTGTAGCGGAGGTATATATTGCCATGATTGAAAAAATGTATGGGAAGTAGACCATTTCGACGCGGGCTGCTTCCCATACATTTTGGCCATTGCCAAGGCCAATGCAAAAAATAGGTGGATAATAGTATTAAAATAAGGCCATGAGTAGGTGTTAGAAACAAACCCATTTAGAAATATCAAATCATGCATCCTCACAAACACTTATCAATCTAGACTTCAAGATATTTCATTTAGAACCATAAGCTAAAGGAAAAATGTTTACAAGATATATTCCTAATCATTGTAATTAGTGTTCAAGCATGGAGTCATCAGCAATAAATAATTAAATAATGAGCCACGGACGATCCCACAAATGTAACCCTTTAAGGTTATGTGTATGTGTTGCTTACTCAAATGTAACCCTTTAAGGTTATGTGTATGTGTTGCTTCCTCAAATGCTGGAATTAAAGGTTGAGTAATGAGATTCAAATAAAACTAGGGGCTAGAGGATATTCTTTAAGGTGAAGAGAGTTTGTATACCTAAGGATCTTGGTGGATTGGGCATCTTGGATATGTAGTTACATATAAAAACCATAAGTGGCAACAACCAACTAGGTACATTTGTTAGGTAGGAATAAAAGTGGACTAACATGTTGAATCAGTTAGCCTCAACCTTTCATGTAAAGACCAAAGGTACTTGAAAGCTTGCAATCTTACCACACTGTGTTTTCGTAGAAGCGTTTGAAGGATTGTTGTTGACGGAGGACGTGCAGATCACCGCCCCATGCCTTAGCTTTGGAAATGGCCAAAATGTTTAAGAAGAAACCCACGTCGACGCGGGCTGCTTCCCATGCATTTTAGCCATTTCCATTGCCAAGGCCAAGGCATGGCCTTGCCATGGTAGGGTTGGAGGCTTCCCACGAGGAGGAAGAACCAAGGATTCAAATCTTGAAGCAAGTGACTCATCTTATGCGCCAGCCAAATTGGGCATTAGCAAAGAGAGCATCACCACCATGCATCAAACAAGGCCCATCACCACCACATGCGCCAAAATATATGGGAAGCAGCCCGCGTGGCCATTGCCATGGAAAAGGCATGGACATGGCAAAGTAAGTAAGGCCATGGATTGAATGGTTGTTAGCAAGTGAGGCCATGGATTCAATGGTTGTTAGCAACCTTCTATGCTGGCGTAAGCAATAAGGGCCCATTCACTGTCAGGGCCATGCAATAAGCAAAATATACGGGAGGCAGGCCGCATCGACACAGGTTGCTTCCCATATGATTTAGTCAAGGCCAAAGATTATGATCATATACACACTGATTGCGGACCAACGGGCAGCATCCAACTCCTCAAAGCGCCCCGTTGCTTCCTCTTGGGCACGTCTGGCATGCGGTAGCCTCTCTTTCTTCAGCCTCTTTGATTCTCTGAAGTCTGATTTTGCCCATGATGTTGAGTCCGACCTGCTAATTCTTCCAAACAGTCCAGTTGATTCCGACTTGTGATGCTGATTCCGTCAATGAGAATTCCGACCTGCTTATTTTGAATAGTCCAGCAAATTCAGTCCATGTTGATTCCGTCCATGTTGATTCCATCCATGCTGATTTTGAACAGTCCAGCTGATTCCCTCCATGTTGACGACATGTTGATTCCGTCCATGCTAATTCCAAACATTCCAGCTGATTTTGACTTGTGATGCTGATTCCGTCCAGCTAATTCATGATACTTGACCTTTATGTTCTTATATGGTTTGTATGCTCCATGTGCCATGTTTACTTTATGGACCTTTTATTCAAGAGGACACTACTTCAACAATGCTTGTGCTCTTGGAGATTCTGAAGACCAAAGACAAAGACAAAGACAAAGACAAATCTTGTTACAGTTGCATCCTTTCCAAAGAGTTCAGTACTTCATGGTGTTGGGAATTCAACAAAACAACTGCATATTAGATATTGTTCATGGTGTTGGAAAGCAGCCCGCGTCAACGCGAGCTATTCCCAACATCATTGTGCAAAACATACATGCCATGGTTGTTCTTTTGTTGCACTTGGATCATCAAGTTGCATGTAGGCTTTAAGCTCTTTACCATAGTATTCTTATTTCCATGTCCGTGTCCCTTGGCTGTAAGTACAATATTCTTATGTTGGGAAGAAGCAGCTCACATTGTTGCGGGCTACTTCCCAACATCATTCGTCATTGGTCATGGTTGCCAAAAAAAGCTACACTAAAATCAGTTCGTTCCATGTTGGTAACGCTATGGGTGGCTTCTGTTTGCTTTGCATGGTTTCTTGTAGTTCTATTGCATTTGCAGCATCATTGACACGCCCTTTTTGGAAACTTGTTTACCTCTGTGTGAGTGTATGCACATGCAAAACTTTCAGTGTTTGAATGTGACATTTCTTTTGAACTTCCTCTACTTCAAGGCCAAGCAAAATGAGGGAGGTTGTAACAATCTTGATAGTCAAATACTCTTCAAATGCTCACGCGAAGTCCAGTGTGTTTAATTGTAATTCTCAGAGGATGTTGCGTTTTTGTCAGATGCTCACCCTAAGTTCAATGGCCACTCTACTTAGCTTGGCCATGGCCACAAATCCAATTAGTGGAAATTCAAAACCAAGCAAATACAAAGGAGGGAAGGCATGGCGACCATACAAAACTTGGCGACCTCAAAAACAAAATGAAGGAAAGCATGGTGTACCTGTTGGACCTTGCGAGCTTGATGGTAATGGAGGACCTCCTTGGAGGCAATCGACCTCCTTACAAAGAAATGTACATGTGCATCCTCTCAGGAGGACCAGTGCAGAAAATGGAAAGAAGCCACCACAAAGGTTGCCGCCGAACAATGCAAGCATGAATCGCAAAAGTTTTGGCGAAATAATAATCATGCCATGGAGGGAGAGATTCCTTGCTTGGAAACTTAGCTAGCATGGTGGGATGTTAGGGCCTTCCATTGGGTTTCTGATGCAAAATGATTATGGATTGTTTGTGCTGCCCCGACAACAAATTTGGCCAAGGTAAAGCACTCTAGCATGAGAGCAAGTGTGGGATTCAAAAATCACATTTCCTTATATGAAGTTGTTGGTGCAGACTTGTCCTTGGCAATTTTGCAAAGCTCAAACTACCATGCATTTCTTACGAGAAAGCACTTAGGAACTGGTCCACAGCTAGAGGTCCACAGCTAGAGGGCATATGAGAGACAAGTTTTGCAGGCGGGGAGGTTGCTACATTCTCTAATAAAAAGCTTGCTGATTTGGAAGAGGCGGGCATTAACTCTCTTGAGATGGAGCAACACAAAAAAGAGAAAGAAAAAAAAAATAGTTTTTTCACAACTCATCTCTAGTGTTGTGTCCCATGTTGTGTGGACATAATGTGGCTAGTGTTAGAGGCTAGTCAGACAATTCTTATAGTAGTGTGAGCTGGTCAAGTGGCTATAAGTTGGGATTATGGCTTATTTGTGAGTAGCTTTAGTTGTGGAGCTCTACCTTGGAAGTGGGGCATCCCAGGTCCCAGCTAGTGGTTAGCCCACTAGTGGGCAATGCCTGTGATAATCATGATGGCTAGGGGTGCCTGGTATGGGGTGCACATGCTTATGGGCACATGTTTACCAGGGTTGTGCCAGTGTCTAGCTCGGTGGGCTTACCACCGCGTGTGGTTTGGAGCCTACGGTTGGGTGGTGAGTGCTAGCCAAAACCTTATTCTTTCCCTATGTTTAATCAGGGTTAGAATGTGCGAATGCAGTGGTGTGAGTGAGCTTCTCAAGAAATTATCACTGAGTGTTGGTCATGGGCAAGCACACACAAGTAAGTAGAGTCTTGGTTGAGGTGTTACATTTGGTATCAAAACTCAGGACTTATGCTTGGTTTAATGCCTTAAGTTTGGTCTAAGAGAGACAAAATGGTTTTGGTCTTGCTTGATAGGTTAAAGAAAAGATTTTGTATATGCCTTACTTTTGTTGAAGAGAGAAAATCTTTATGTGCACATTGTGTCGGAATTATAATCTAGTGTTAAGCATATTTTTTCTTAATGCTTGGTGGCTTTATTGGTTTTTTGATGGGAGAAAAGACTAATTATTAACCATAGCGTTGTGGTTTATAATATAAAGGATTTAATATCTATGCTTTTTTTCTTGGAGGAGAAAATCGTAAACGCAATGTTTAGTTTGTACTTCAAAGAGCAATAGATATATTTATTTCAAATATAAATCCTTTGTTGTTTACAACGTTGAAATAGCCAGCAAAAAACAAATCGTTTTACTCTCTTTTCTCCTATAAGTTTGTCAAACAAATAAACCATATATTTAACCTTTTCTTTGAAAAGAAGTGAGAACCTTTGCCATCCTTTGAACCCAAAGACAAAACTCCTATAAAACTCAAGTAAATGAGTTTTTTACATTATTTTTTGCTTCTTAAATTTTTCTAAACTCACAAAAGGTTTCCAAAAACAAAAACCAAATAACCTCAAGGTTTAACACCTAAACCACCATTGAAATCTTTTGTTTGGAGTGAAAGTGCGTATTTTTGCTTGCGTAACGAGCTAAGGAGTCAAGTGATTTGACACCGTTATATATGTTAAATTATTTATGGTTATGTGGTATGTTTTTATACACTTGGATGTGTATATATTGGTCACACAAGTGTTGAATTTATTTGTGGTTTGTGCCATGAGAAGAAAATTAGAAGTAGTGCCATGAGAAGCACATGGATTTTGGTTGTTTTTGAAAATTTTCGAGCTTGAAGTTATGGGGAGGTTATGGCAAAATTTTCTCAAAATTTTTATGCATTCAGTTTGAAAAATTATAAAAGAAACTCGAAGATTTATAAGGGTATATTGGTTAAAGAAGATGACTTATTGATATAAACCAAAGCCAAACTATTTAAGTTGTTTGGTAGAAGAATTAAAGTTACACTTGGTGATATGGGATATTGTCTAAGTTGAGACAATCCTGAGTTTTGTTAATTTGAAATAGTATTCCTATTTGGAATGGTTTGCTCTTTGGAAAGGAAAAGGTCTATGTACCCGATGCTGATGGTGCGAGGAGTTGCATCATGTTTGAGTGTCATGAAACACCTTCTGTTGGGCATTCGAGTGTACTAAGGACTGAGCATTCGGTAAGAATAGATTTCTTCTAGCCAAAGTTGAAAGTTGATGTTGAACAATATGTTCGAAATTGCCAACAATGCCAAGTAAAGACGTAGTGGCAGTTGGAAATACTTGAAAAGAAATGGCAGTGTATATCCATGGATTTTGTGGTTGGATTACCATGGACTTTGAGAGGAAATAATGCCATTTGGGTGATCGTTAGTCGACTCACGAGATTGGCTAGGTTCATTCATACAACAAAAGAGAAAATCTCAACTATGTAACTTGCTCATTTATTCATTAAGAAGTTGTTTAGTCTTTATGGCTTGCCAGTTGATATTGTCATTGAAAGCTCACAAGACATTTCTAATGTGAGAAAGTGGACAGTGAGTTGAGTATGAGTTTGTGTAAATCAAACCATGCAAGACATGGTGCACGCATGTCTTTGTGAGATAGTTTGATTGGGAAGATTACCTTTCGTTAGTAGAGTTTACTTACAACAATGCTAAGCATTCTACTACTAGAGTCTATGTATGGAGCTTTTTTATGCTTATGTATGGCTTTCAACCTAGAGTCTCGTGGATGATTGGCTTAGAGAAAGTCTATGTAGATGCAGCGGTTGTCTTGAAACATTAGAAAGAGATGTTGCAGTTTGCAAGAGAGACCAAAATAGGACATAATTTTATGCTAATTAGAACCAAACACCTCGAGTCCTAGAAGGAGGACAATGGGTTTACTTGAGAATCCCAAAAGAATCTCAGGTAATGAGGACTAAAAAAGTCTATAAGTTGTCTCCAAGATTTGTTGGATCTTATTTGATCTTAAAAAAGATTAATAAGATCTCGTACAGATTACATCTTCCAAATGATGTACATGTGCATTCTGTCTTTCATGTTAGTAAACTAAAAGAGATAATAGGTACAAGAGATAACTTAGCATCTGATCAACAGCTTGCAAGACTGAAAGAGATTTTCGGTGCAAGAGATAACTTGGTGTTTGACCAAGAACTTGCGAGATTTCAGGATCTATCTGTTTATGTTCCCCATGAGTCAGTCTCGATTGTTTATCGTAGGAAACGGATCCGGACAGTTTCTGAGTGGTTGATTAAATGGAAGGATTGTGTCGATGAAGACAACACTTTGGAGAATGTTGCTTCACTTTGACGCCAGTATCCAAATTTTGCCTCTCATTAGGATGGCGAGAATGTTATGTCTCGTGTTGTGTGGACATAACATGGCCAGTGTTAGAGGCCAGCCGAATAGTTCTTATAGCAGTGTGAACTGATCAAGTGGCTATAAGTTGCGATCGTGGCTTATTTGTGAGTAGTTCAAGTTGTGGAGCTCTACCTTAGGAGTGGGGTATCCCAAGTTCCAAGCTAGTTGTTATCCCACTAGTGGGCAGTGCCAAGTGTCCTCAGCAGTCTAGCAACAACCTTTGGAGTGAAATAAAGAGGAGTCTAAGCACCATCACCAATATTCCTCACAAGTACACTTTCAACTCTCATCTCCAACAATAAACGAATGTACATTTCCACTTGCATCAGTCCACCAACGTCCTGGCTCCATCTTCCATTCTCATAGCTTCAACCTTGTCCACTTCCTCTCGCATGCCAGCAGCTGCAAATATATTACTCATGCAGACATATGCAGCAGCATCCTTTTCATCCAATTGTACTGCATGTTCAAAGGCCAATCTTCCAAGCTTCACATTTCCCCATTTTCGACAAGCACCCAACAGAGCAGACCAAAGCGGAAGACAATCAGAAGGTGGCATCTTCTCAATCACTCCTACTGCCTTGTCGAAGTGCCCTGCACGGCTGAAAAGATCAACCATGCAAATGTGGTGCTCTAAAGTTGGGATGATGCTATAGACTGTGCTCATAGTCTCAAAGTACATTTGCCCCTTGTCCACTAGACCTGTGTGACTGCATGCAGTAAGCAAAACAACAAATGTGACCAGATCTGGCTCTTTACCTTCTTGTATCATTTTGTTGAATGAGTCAAAAACAGTTTCAACCTTTCCAAGCTGGGCATATCCTGTGATTAGTGCATTCCAGGAGACCACATCCCGAACTGGAAGCTCGTCAAACACTTCTTGTGCTTTTGCAAGTGCACCACATTTGGCATACATATCCACCAACGCATTGCCAAGCACAATATCTTTTTCCAATAAGCCCTGCCTGACAACCTCAGCGTGTACCTCTTCGCCCTTCTCAGTTGCTCCTATGCTTCCGCAGGCTTTCAAGATGCAAATAAAGGTGACTGCGTTTGGGGAGAGACCCTCCTCTCGCATCCGTCCAAAGCAGTTCAGAGCCTCATCACCATGCCCATGTTGGGCATATCCTGCAATTAGCACACTCCAGGAGACTACATCCCGAACTGGAAGCTCGACAAACACTGCTTGCGCTTTTGCAAGTGCACCACATTTGGCATACATATCCACCAATGCAGTGCCCAGCATAATATCTTTTTCCAATAAGCCCTGCCTGACAACCTCAGCATGTATCTCTTTGCCCTTCTCAGCTGCTCCTATGCTGCCGCAGGCTTTCAAGATGCAAATAAAGGTGACTGCATTTGGGGAGAGACCCTCCTCTCCCATCCGTCCAAAGCAGTGCAGAGCCTCATCACCGTGCCCGTGTTGGGCATATCCTGCGATTAGTGCATTCCAGGAGACTACATCCCGAACTGGAAGCTCGTCAAACACTTCTTGCGCTTTTGCAAGTGCACCACATTTGGCATACATATCCACCAACGCATTGCCAAGCACAATATCCTTTTCCAATAAGCCCTGCCTAACAACCTCAGCGTGTACCTCTTCACCCTTCTCAGCTGCTCCTATGCTGCCGCAGGCATTCAAGATGCAAATAAAGGTGACTGTGTTTGGAGAGAGACCCTCCTCTCGCATCCGTTTAAAGCAATTCAGAGCCTCATCACCATGCCCATGTTGGGCATATCCTGCGATTAGCGCACTCCAGGAGACTACATCCCGAACTGGGAGCTTGACAAACACTTCTTGTGCTTTTGCAAGTGCACCGCATTTGGCATACATATCCACCAACGCATTGCCAAGCACAATATCTTTTTCCAATAAGCCCTGCCTGACAACCTCAGCGTGCATCTCTTTTCCCTTCTCAGCTGCTCCTATGCTGCCGCAGGCTTTCAAGATGCAAATAAAGGTGACTGCGTCTGGGGAAAGACCCTCTTCTCGCATCCGTCCAAAGCAGTTCAGAGCCTCATCACCATGCCCATGTTGGGCATATCCTGCGATTAGCGCATTCCAGGAGACTACATCCCGACTTGGAAGCTCGTCAAACACTTCTTGCGCTTTTGCAAGTGCACCGCATTTGGCATACATATCCACCAATGCAGTGCCAAGCACAATATCTTTTACCAATAATCCCTGCTTGACAACCTCGGCATGTACCTCTTCACCCTTCTCAGTTGCTCCTATGCTGCCGCAGGCTTTCAAGATGCAAGTAAAGGTGGCTGCGTCTGGGGAGAGACCCTCCTCTTGCATCCGTTCAAAGCAGTTCAGAGCCTTATCACCATGACCATGTTGGGTATATCCTGCGATTAGCGCATTCCAAGAGACTACATCCCGACCTGGAAGCTCGTCAAACACTTCTTGCGCTTTTGCAAGTGCACCACATTTGGCATACATATTGAGTAGGGCAGTGCCGACATAAATGTTCTTTTCAAGCAACCCCCTTTTGAGAATATCAGCATGTATTCTGCTGCCTTTGCACAGGTTCTTTTGCTTGGCACAAGACTTTAGTAAGGCCACAAGACCAGTATCCTCTTGAAACTCCTTGTGGTTGCGAGCTTTGTGGTGGGTTTCCTTGGCCTTCGTCATCCGCTTATCCTTCCGCACACAGAACTCTCGTTGCAGTCCTCTTCTTCTGAGCTCCTCTTGGACCCAAGATGGATTGTAGCAGTCATCCATCCACAGCGACTCCTTTGTCGATTTGTGTTTGAAGTCTGGGAATCTTGGGCTTCTCTGTGATGCAAAACAATACTCAGGAAAGCCAAATAGGTTTTTGTGTCCTCTCATGTAATTGTAAAACAGTGCTTACCTTGCTGTTCCGATTGTCCCACCATTGGGAGGGATCCCCGAAGTACTCCTTCCATAGGAAATCCATGTCTGTACATGCCATAGGGAGAGCCTTAAGTGGGGTTGTTAAGTAGTGAGCTCTTTGTTGGGGTTGTTAGCTCTGCAGGGCCAGAATTTGTATTACCCTTATGTAATTGTTTTTTTAAAAAAAACTTACGTTTCTAAGGTCTCATTTCATCATTCAATTCATTTGCTCCATAATGTTTTGCTACCCTATGTGATATGTCTGGAGGCACTTAGGGTAATTTATAGGTTACTTGGTTGTTCTCAAGTTTTTTTTTGGGAAGTTTATGAGGTAATATATATAATTATTATTGATCCCAAAAAAAATAAAAGTGTGGAGACACTCGTACCTAGATCACCAATCACCAATTAAGAGTTGCAAAGAACTCCACACATTATGGAACGTTGCACAACCTTGGACTCAACCTCCTAAGTATGCAAGGTTGCGGTTTCCTTGAACATGCTCATGGGCTTGTAAGATAAAATGAAACTAGTTACAAAAAGGTTGTACAAGCTTTAACCTCGCAGTGGGTGAAAGAGCATGGCATTGAGATCAAAGGAGTTTAAAGCTCAGTAGCCTCCAATGGCCAAGAGACCAAAGGACAAACAACCTATTAATGCCACAAAAAATGATGGGCATAAACAAAATGCTAAAGCTCCAATTCTAAAGAAGTTGGAAGCTACAAAAGATGCTGAAGCATCAACGCCCAAGGTTGTCGTGGGGCAACAAGCGCAAACAAACAAAAAACCTGCTATTAGTGGCAAAAAGAAAGTCCGCTATTGCCGCATTGGTAAGGGTGATGACAAAGTGAAAATCCAAAGTGGATCTGACACTGATACGGCCTCAAGTGCCTCATCCAAAAAAGAGGGCCTTACGCTTACATGTCCCATCAAAAGCTCATTGGACACCAAAAAAACACGTGAATTAACCTAATCTTGTGTTAGAAAAGCTCAAATGGAGCATGCAAAGAATCAGTTGAAAGTGTTCACGTACAACTAGAACCTGTGGTAGGATAAATGCAAGAATATAAACTGTCAACACCTCTTGAACCAATCCATGAGCTCTTACCCAAACCAACTTTGAAACCAACACAAACACTTGAGGAAACCAATGAAGACCTTGTGGGGGAAGAGAATTGAAACATGACCTTTCCTCCAAGTAGAAGCTTAACAAATTGCTTAATTAAATTCACTACAAAAATAGTAAAGAAGAGAGATGAACAGGAACACTTGAACGGAAATACTTTTCAACACAAGACAAAATTTATTGAAGACAAACTTATTGGGTGCAATCTCCCCCTAAACATGTGTGGCTCCTTCTCCCACACACGGTATTTAAATCCTATTATTAAAAATAGACCTTGGAGCCAATAATAGAGTAGCTTTCCAAAATTGGGCTTTCCTTTTACAAAGAGTAATCTTTGACCAATGTCTAAGGTATTCAAGTTATAAAACTTTTGCCCATCATTATGTACAATGGGCGTAGCTAATAAATCAACTTGTGTGCAAACACACAGTACAACATAATTTAACTTGTGCGCACATGCACACTACAACAATGTACTGCCATATGAAAGGCTACAACAATAATTAATCAAAACCCTGTCACACAGACACATAATAACTTTGCGATCACATTACAACAATGTACTGCCATATGAAAGTCTATGACAATAATTAATTAAAACCCTATCACACGGACAAAGGAATAACTTGGTGATCACATTACAACAATGTACTGCCATATGAAAGGCTACAACAATAATTAATCAAAACCATGTCACATAGACACACAATAACTTGGTGATCACACCACCATCAAGAAAACATCAAATAAATATTCTACATTTCGACATCACCTATGCCTCTCTTTCACCTACTCACAAAATAATCACGTCAGTGCCGCATAAAGCTACGAACAAATCAAACTACACACCTACATGGTGCCCCACTAAGATGTAAACATAAATCAAATTACAAACCTAAATGGTGTCACACTAAGCTGTAATGTAAATCACACTAATAATGATGTAGGCCCAAACGTGCACATGTCGACTTTGGTGTTTCACACGGTATCACCTACAACACTTAGGTTTAGCCCCACTCTCACGTATGCCATGCATCTAAAATAATAGAATTCACCCATGACATAATGACTTCTTGGGTGTCCCCAATGGTCATTCTTGGGTGTCCCCAATGGTCATGGAAGGTAGTGTGCTAACATCCCTCCCGCATGGATTAGACTGACCTAAGTTGCTTGTTTGATTATAAGAGGTGATGAGGCCTAAGTGACTACGAAAAAACCATAAAACCCAGAACATACTCTTTCTCATTAAATAAGACAGACCGATCAAGTGAACGCATGTGAAATAGGTCTACATGTCCCATACCACGAAGGTATATTCCACATACAAATGTATGTTGATATAAGATAAAAGACATAGATTTGTCTGGTATATTCATGTGAAATAAATCTAGTGTCCCATACCACCACTTCTTAAGAACAGAAGTTTGAGACGAAGTGGCCAGTTCCCTCTGGGACTTACAATCCGACACAAATTTTCTTTATCCTTAAAACAAGACACATATAAATAGAACTAAACTAGAAAGTTTTATTTGATATTTTACAAATGAATTGTTGTGAACTTGAAGCTTGTAAAATATTCTCTGGTGTTTTTCTCAATAACTTGATGATGTGTGATAATCTGTTCTTAGTATTAAACTTATTATGAGTTGCTAAATTCAAAAATTATAATCTTACTATGTCATAATTCTTTATTTCTAAGTCTATTACTAATCTTGCGAAAAAAATCAAAATCTTGTTTGTATAGTCTTGCACTTGAGTTTGAAGGAGTAAAATTTTTTATTTCTTAGCTGAATCTGGCCACTCCTTAAGAACAAAAGTTTGAGATGAAGTGGCCAGTTCCCTCTGAAACTTATAATCCAACACAAATTTTCTTTATCCTTAAAACAAGAAGCAGACAAACAGAACTAAACTAGAAACTCTTGTTCGAGATATTTTGCAAATGAATTGTTGTGAACTTGAAGCTTGGAAAACATGATCTAGTGTTGTTCTCAATAACCTGATGAAGTGTGATAATTTGTTCTTGGTCTTAAACTTATTATGAGTTTCTAAATTCAAAAATTATAATCTTTAGCTATGTTATAATTCTTTAACTCTAAGTCTATTACTAATCTTGCAACAAAGAAAAAAAAACTTGTTTGTTTAGTCTTGAACTTGAGTTTGAAGGAGTGAAAGTTCTTGTTTCATAGTTGAATTTGGCCACTTGAAGCACATGAGGATAGCCTTGACTTGGATTTACTTGAGGAAATTGATAATCTTTTAGTTAGAACTTTACTTGTAAATTATAAATCTTGAAATGGATTGTGTCATAAATAGTTCTAAATCTTGTACTTGAATATATCTTTAACCATGAACAATTCTTAGACTTGAAAAACTATTGAAATGGATTGTGTCATAAATAGTTCTAAATCTTGTACTTGAATATATCTTTAACCATGAACAATTCTTAGACTTGAAAAACTATTGTGGTTGGGAAAATCTTTGACTTGAACACATCTTGAACTTGGCCAAAACTTTATTTGAACTTAAATAGACTTTACAATCAAAACTTATAGATAACTATGTCTATATTCCCTTTACTTGTCTCATCACTAGCTACAATAAGAACTTAATACTTTCTTAAGGTCTGAGAAAACTTATCTGGGTATATGAACTCTAACTTTATCTGAAGTTTATGTGAAAATTTTAGTAATTCTTGTAATTTATGACGGTTTGACTAAATCTTGAACTTAACATGTACTTGACTGCTCTTGAAGTTGAGTAAACTTCTTGACTTGAAATAGATCCAAACTTGAGTTTGGGTCAAATCTTGTCCTTATGATTTGTAAGACTCAACAAGTCTTAAACTTGAGAAAATCCTTGACTTAAGCATATCTTGCAACCATAACGTGCACACAACTTGCATCTTAAATTAGTCCTAAAATGATCTGTTAAAAATCTTGAACTTGAAATACTTTACAAGGGTCGACTTGTTATTGTCTTGGCATAGAAATCATTAATTTTTAATCTTCTAAATTGATCTTGTCTTCTTAACTAACACTTGAGTTTGAATCTCTAAATCAATCTAAAATTGACAACTAGAACTTGTATCTTGTTCTTGGTGTGAATAGTTAAACTTTACTTGTATAACTTGATATCAAGGATTGCTAGTATTGTGTGATGTAGCTGTCAATTAAGGCTAAATCTTCCTGCTAATTTAGGCTATCTAAAAGTTTTTTTAGGAAACTATGGTTTGCTAAGGTTCTTCTAACTAGATCGAGTTGAAACTATGGTTTACTTAGGTTCTTCTAACTAGATTGAGTTGAAACTATGGTTTGCTAAGGTTCTTCTAACTAGATTGAGTTGAAACTATGGTTTGCTAAGGTTCTTCTAACTAGATCGAGTTGAAACTATGGTTTACTTAGGTTCTTCTAACTAGATTGAGTTGAAACCAAAAACAGAGCCTCAAAATTTTCACAAAAGGGGTATTCACTACATCTCTTAGGCTTGTTAGGCCTCAAGATTTTAATCTTGGCCATACGGTGTGAAAGAACAAAATTCAAGTTTGAAGTTTCCGATGGGTTAAAGAGAGCAATAGAAAAAGAAAAATGGGAGGTCCACTTTTGATGTGACAACTATTTTAGCTTATCCAAAAAGGTAGCCCATTCTTACCTCTTAAATTGATATATCAAAGTCGGTAACATCTTTTGCAGGATATTCCCCATTTACACACACCACCTTATGGTTGAGTTGGTGAACCTATCGGCACATTGACACGAAACAATTGTTACTTGGAATAGGGTGAACGTTACTCAACCCATCCACGACACTCCCACATTCAAAGACTGTAGCAGCTCCCATGCTCGTACCTACAAGACTAGACACATTTTTCAACAAATTCTAAGTGTTAAGGAGAACACTAGTGAAGGCATATCAGCTACTAACGAAGGAATTGCATACCTATACACATTGAGATCACACCAAACTTGCAGTATTTGGCACACCGCTTCATTTCATGCAAGAGAGTGGTTGTACAACATGCTCCTACATGGAACAAAAGGGTAAGTCGGCAAAACAAGAGAGTGGTTGTACAGCATGCTCTTACATGGAACAAAAGGGTAAGTCAGCAAGCATGATGGGCCTCTAGATCACCTCGCTTCTTGTACCTGTTATGCTAAGAGGATGGCCCAAGGCCATAGAACCACCATTTACATTCACCTTCTCTGGATCGAGTTCTAGTTTCTGGGTGCCACCATGGGTGCCACCATTTACATTCACCTTCTCTGGATCGAGTTCTAGTTTCTGGGTGCCACCATGGCACTGAGGTGGGGAAAAACCTCAAGGCGCATAAACCTCCATGGCACTGCTGCGTCAGCTCCTCGCAATCTTGCATCTAGGTGATACTGTGCTGTCTTCATGGGGATCCTCGAAGCTTAGCTTTCTATGGCGAAAAAACTTTGGGTTTGAAGAAAACCTATTTATAGCAAAGCCATTAGGAAAAATATGGACTCTCCATTTTGCCCCTTAAGGAGTGAATAAAGAAAGATTGGCCTGACCAATGAGAGAGCTGGGATTCTAGATCCATGTAACATGGATCTTTTTGTCATATCTTTGCCCAAATCTCTTAAGACAATAAAATAAGCACATGGAAGTTTGAAAATCAAATTTTATTTTTTTCCATTTTTTATGTTTAACTTTTTACTTTCCCTCCTTTTGCATTTCATTACCTTTTCATTTTCCCCCTTTTTTTTGGCAGAATTCAACTTTGCCATATCTTCCTGCAACTCTGGTTCTTTCTTCACGAAAATTTGCAATCATGTTGTTCTACACCATAGCTCTCTCCTCCTAAAATTTCATCTCATTTGGACAAAACGTCTGTGAGTTATGCCCGCTTTCTCACATAAACTTTCTCTTCTCTGCACCACAGATAGCTATCTTGATGCGAAGCGGCTTCAAATTCTTGTGAGTAATTATCATATGTTTAGGGTTTAGATTGTCTGGATGTAAGTAATAATCATAGGTAATAATCATATGTTTAGGGTTTGGATTGTCTGGATGTAAGTAATAATCATATGTTTAGGGTTTAGATTATTTGGATGTAAGTAATAATCATAGGTTTAGGATTTGTTTATGTTTTGTCTTGATATGTTGCTGTTTATTTTCTTAGGAGCAAGGTTGTGAGCACCAAGGTTGTGTAAATCAAAGCAGTAAGTTGCTGTTTATTTCTTGTTGTTTAAATCTTTATTTATTGCTTTCAATCTTCTTTGTGCAGTATTGATTTGAAGTGGCATAAAATACCACAGTAATGATCATAGGTTTAGGATTTGTTTATGTTTTCTCTTGATATGTTGCTATTTATTTTTACAGGAGCAACAAGGTTGTGAGCAGTAAGTTGTTATTTATTTCTAGTTTTTTAATCTTTATTTGTTTATTATAATCTTCTCTGCACAGTAATGATTTCAAAAGGCATAAAATACAATAATAAATTATCATAGGTTTAGGGTTTGTGTATGTTTTGTCTTAATGTGAGTAATGATCATAGGTTTAGGGTTTGTGTATGTTTTGTCTTGATGTGTTTATATTTGTTTTCATAGGAGCAACAAGGTTGTGTAAATCAAACCAACAAGGTTGTGTAAATCAAAGCAGTAAGTTGCTGTTTATTTCTTGTTGTTTTAATCTTTATTTGTTGCTTACAATCTAACGTATATATTTATTAATCATGCAGTCTAGCTTTATTAATTTAGATGTCTCAAGGAGGAGGAACATCAGTAATATTCACACAGTGGAGATGTTTAACAAGAGAGATGATGAAGGTAACTGGATCCCTAATCAGTACAGTAAGTTAAATTGGATTTTAATGCGACCAAGTACTGGTGGCAATATCAAGGTCAAGCTCTCAAAGATGTCACAGATCCCAACAAGCAATGGAAAGGTAGAATCGTAGAGTTCATGAGATGCACAAATGGTATGAGTACAATAACAGAGGATTTCATTCAACATGTTCATGCTGCCGTGAAACCATCCACATGCTCTAGAGATGTGCATCTAAGTTGGTTTGTACCATTTGGTTTGTTTGCACATTTGTTTGTATCCTGATGTGCATCTAAGTTGGTTTGTACCATTTGGTTTGTTTGCACATTTGTTTGAAGTAGTTAAGAAAACTAAGATTACTTATCAATGCAAGTGCCCATCTAAGGATTGGATGACTCAGTTATTAGATGAGTCATGGCATCTCAAGAGAACTCACCATGATGATATCATTGAGTGCAAAATTACTGTGTCAGATGTTACCTTTAGGTAAGATTGCAGAATTATTGTGTCTGTTGATTGTTGGTTTTTATTCATAAGTACTTCATTGCAAGACACTGATTGTTGATTTTTTATTGTTGAATGTTGAATGTTGATCGTTGATTTTATGTTTCTCTGTTGGTTGTTTGTTTTTATGACAGGTACTTCATTGCAAGACAAACTTTGTGCATTCGCTTCAAGTATAGGAGGTGGTGACTTCTACGAGGGGAGTGGCTCAGCTTGGACCAAGACATGCGAGATGGCACGCATTCAGTACTCATTGATGTGAATATTCTTTGGGAGGGTCATGACCCTTTTGGCATTAATGTAGAAAGTCATTGGCCCCTTAGTTTTCTGAGGCAGGAAATCCAACTCATGTCTAATGATCCCCCTTGTAATTTTTATTTTAAGTTGGATGGTAGGAAGGTTGGGAGTCAAAGTGAACATTGCAAAACATGCAAGCAATGTGTTGCTCCACACATCCTTGAAATTGTAGAGTCCATGTAATTCTTATTCTTTCAAGTGAATACTAAAAACTGTTTCTCAAAAAGTGTTGTAAATTTAATTTTATTTCATTTTCATAAATTGTAGTGGTTTTTTTAAGTCTACTGTGTTTCGAACCCATTAATATATAAGAATATAAAGATAAGTATAAGTAAGTACAATTATAAATATAAGTATAGATATATATTTAAGTGTAACAATAATATAATTAATTATCCTAGAAATGTAAACATGATTTATGATTTCTTATATTTTAATGAAATGTCATTAATTTTAAGTCTATGGATATAAGTATAAAAATAAATATAACTTTAAGTATATATTTAAGTGTAAATAATAATATAAGTAACTTTGTAAATAATAAAATATAATAATATGTAACAAGAAATAAAAGTATGATTTATTATTTATTATATTTTATTGAAGTGTCCTTTATTTACTAAAGTATAAACATAAGGTATTAAAATAAATATAAGTTTATAGATATTTTAGGTACAATAATAAACATAAGTATAAATTGCATCCATCCAGTCTTACGAAACCCAAAGTCATGACAAACCCCTAGCTTCATTGAGTGCCATCACCTCCTCATCATGAGTTTTAATGAAATAAATATTACTCCATTAAAATTTTAATAAAATATATATTACTTTATTAAAGTTTTAATGAAATAATATATAAACTTATATTTATAAGTATAAATAGGGTTTATTTTCATTCGCTTCTATTGCATTCTCTATCTCTCACTTTCTATCCACCTTGCTTGTTTCTCCCTTTACGCCTTCACCATGGCTTCCCATCTCATGATGCGTTCGCGCATAGTGTGGATGAGTGAAACCCATTACGGTGAGATGTGGGACCAGATTTACCCTAGGTTTTGTCAGAGTGTTGAGCTAGAGAATATATTTAGGACTCTAGATCCCGATAGCTCAGTGCTTGCATTTTTTGTGCGGGATGTGATGATATCACATTTTTTATCCCTGACTCCACTGCTCGATGGATACCCCTAGAGTTCCTCTTCTCCATGAAAAGTGGTGACAACCATAGAAAGTTTGTGCAAAGAGCACTTGCACATGTTCCCCCCTCTTCTGATCTACCTCTATGCCTCTCACTTTTGAGGAGGCAAACCCGATGGATCTCATCGAGAGCGAGATATTACCTTTGCTATTTATATATTATGCTCTAGTTTTGAAGAGGAGAATGATGAGGAGCTAGTGGTGCCTCTTCTCACCTATGAAGAGAAGGAGCCAGAGGAGACAGTCCTGGACAAGTAAGAAGAGGAGGCACATAGCTTGTCTTTGGACTTGTCGACTATCCACCAAGAGGAAGCCCATCCTACTGAGAATGCAAAACTTGCATCATTCAGTGCCATCACTATAGATGGTGTTGAGTACTTGCTCATGCAGGATGTCCTTGAGGTCTTGGATTTGAGGGAGGAAGAGCTCTACTGCCACCTTGTCCGGGATGCTAATGAAGACCTCATTGACTTTGACACTGTGGATGTCCCTCCACAAGTAACCGAGATTGGCCGATACGATGGCACAAGCATGGATGATGTCTCTGCAATCATCCACATTCAAAGAAGTGTGCTGCAAAAGCTGCTCCTAAGTATGATGTCTCTGCAATCATCCACATTCAAAGAAGTGTGCTGCAAAAGCTGCTCCTAAGTATGATATCTCAAATGCAAAATTTGAGAGGCTACAAGAAGAGCTCTTTGGACCTAGACCACACATTGACCTCTCAAACCCTATACATGGTGATAGAGCGATCCCTGGGGCAGAGCTAGATGCATCGGACGGGAAACAAAATGATGAGGCTGAGAAGGTACGTTAAAAAAAAAATCTTCCTGAAAATTTTGGTGCGGGGCCTCAGGGGCCTAGGGACAGAGTTTCAACTTGCATTTGCTCATTTGAAACACTTGACTCTTGGGTTTTCCACTTGCTTCCCTATCTTTCTTGAGTTATCAACCGTTCAGCATGTTTCTCTCTACCTGATGAATTCTCAAATCGTGCCTTTCTAACCTCACATATGACCTTGTGTATTGCTTGTGATCCATTGGACATAGGTTTCTTCTCCTCTAACCTTATTACTATCTTTCTATACCACCATAGAAGTAATTGGTTCATTGGATTGACATCATAGATTCCACCTCCATGAGCAGTTGTCTTTTGGAAAGCACATCGTGCTTGCTAATGAGATCGCTCCATGCCCTGTGTAGACCATATCGCTAAACTTCCTTCATTTGCAAAGTAAGGACCATGAGCATGCAATATATGCTACATCAATAAACAACGTAATCATAGTTAGTCTCTAAAACCATATAAATTAATTGTAATGTCACACTTTTTATAATGTCACACTTACCATGTAATGTGTTATACTACTTGAAGTCTAGGCTTCAACAAACTAATGCATAGAATATACCAATCACCTCCTAAAATATCAAAAAACTAGAAACACTTAGATACATCACTATCTCCATTGAGTACGATCAATGCCTACAAGAAAACTCACACAAATTTTCATGATTATTAACACATATGTGTAACTTAACACCAACACATATTATTATTATTAACCAACAGTAATCCACATATTATTATTATTAACTAATAGTAATGCACATATTATTATTATTAACCAACAATAAAACATATCTTACTACTATTAACTTTATTATTTATGAATAGTAATGCACATAACCAATAGGAAAACAGAACTTATAGAACTCAATTGAACATAACCAACATCAAAACATTGCTAACCTCCATTTTTGTTCTCTTTTGCTTCTCTGTGTTGGCTCTGTGTTGGCTCTGTGTTGTCTCTTTATTCTCTGTTGCTTCTCTGTGTTAGCTCTGTGTTGTCTCTTCTCTATGTCTCTCAGTGATAGCAAGATTAATGAAGAGGGAAATGGTTTGTTGGCTCCAAGAAAATGGCACCAAAAAATCAAATCACTCTTCATTCTCTAGCTTTGTAGTGAACAAGTGCAATAGAACGGGAAGGAAATACAAACTGTTTGGAGATGGAGGGAAATACAAACTGTTTGGCAAATTTGAAAGTAGAAGAAGAAATGAGCTACGGAAAGAAGAAATGACCTAAAGAGAAGAAGACAAAATTCGTAATGCACTATTTTCTAAAATAGTAAATCTAAACACATTCTTAAAATCTTAAAAAATGTCTATTCTCTTCAAATCTCTATAAAAAAACATAAAAATGCACCAGAATGTAGGTAAAGCACGGATCTACGTACTTGTAAAAAGAAAGTACAAGTCTCTCCACAACGCTTTGCTTTTAGACCATCGTCCACACCATCATCGAGGGAAAATCGAGCCTATGCAAAGAGCTGATCTAAAGCACATCGTCACCTCCGCTGAACGCGAGTCTTGTCCAACTCCATCGCCTCCGAGATATCAGCAACAAAGCTACCTTCTTGTTTCACCCCGGTCTTTGTGGTGAACCTAGGGGACATTTTTGTGGAGCTATACAATGGGAAGCTCAGAGGTCTTTGTCCATGCTCCAAGGAATTTCTCTTGATTTATTCATTTAAGGGGGCACCTTGTCCCATACTCTCACGAACACATCAAAGATGTGCTTGCACATTCTTTGTTTGTTATTGTCTACATACATGAGCTCAGGAGGATGGCTAGGCATAGCATTGGTCAAAAAAAATAAATAATTGATATATCAAAGGCAATAACATCTTTTGCTGGATATTCCCCATTTACATGCACCAGCTTATGGTTGAGCTCGTGAACCTATCGACACATTGACATAAAACAATTACTCATGGGGAAGATAATAAACATCTTCATTCTCGCTTTCAACGGGTCAATGTACTATGCATCTCTTGGTAGCGGGTTGTTGCTTGGAATAGGACGAACATTACTCAACCCATCATTGACACTCCCACATTCAAAGACTGTATAGCAGCTCCCATGCTCGTACCTACAAGGTAAGACATATTTTTTAGCAAATTTTAAGTGTTAAGGAGAACATTGGCGAAGGCATATCGGCTACTAACGAAGGAACTACATACCTATACACATTGAGATCACGCCAAACCTGCAGTCTTTGCCATGCCGCATTATTTTATGCAAGAGAGTGGCTATGCAACGTGCTCCTACATGGAATAAAAGGGTAAGTCAGCAAGCATGATGGGCCTCTAGATCACCTCGCTTCTTGTACATGTTACGCCAAGAGGATGGCCCAATGTAAGATTCCTCCCCCAGCCCCTCATGATGTCCAAATTCTCCCCCTTGTAGTCAAATCCCTCTTCAGAAATATAAAAGATCTTGTTTCTACCTGTTTTGGCCTAGAGAGAGAAAATATTCTAGAGAGAGGTTATTCAGATTTTAGAAATTTTTGGATGGAAAAATATCTCTTCATATTTAAATAAGTTCCCCCGAAATAGAAGTTCAAAAAGATTTTCAGAAGGACCTGCATTCAAAAATAAATTATAATCTGTTCAAGAGGCCTTATCCTAGGGGTCAAGATTTTTTTAAAATTTTAAATTAAGATTCCTATGGACCAATAAGATTCATCCAAATGTAGGGAGGAGATAAATAGAAGAATAAAAGAAAAATTCCCCAAAAATGAGTAAATACTCACATAAGATAAAGAGTTGACTAAGGACAAGGTTAATAGTTAAAATGGAGAGATATTTAGAAGAAATGATGCATTTTTGACACCTCAGTATGGGGGGAATTTCCCTCATGAAGGAGGCACCTATTTCACATGTGTGGGAGAGTTTTAAACTCCCAAATAATGAGATATTTTTATCTCTCCTCTCTCCTATTTCAACTAGATCCAAAAAGTGGACTGAACTGACTAAAAAACGGTCAAAAATTGACCAAACTGATCTGGAAAATTCTAGAATCAGTTGGCTTGGTTAGAAGCTCACTTTTTTCTATAAATAGAAGCCTTCCCCTTTGTTGAATCTTAATAGTGTTTTTGCACTGCTACCTTGCTTCTCCCAAGAGCCAAAAACTGTGAATTTACTCATAATTCATTAGTTTTTGACCTTTCCCTCTTCTAAAGATTGGTGGCCACTCTTGTTTCAAACAAGAGTAGATCCCTCAAACCATCAAGCCAAAGGAAAGCTCTCAAATTCTCCTTGTAAGTTAGAGATTCTTCTCTTTTCTATTTCATTTTATGATTTTTGTCTTCTCTAATATGAATATGATGTTATGCCTCATTGAAAAAAGGCATTCCCCTCTCTTCTTTAGTAAATCCAACCATTCTTTATCCTAGATGAATGATTAATAGATAAAATCAAGTTTTCCTCATAATGTTTCTCTTAAATGAGTAGAAAATATTTACATGAGAATGATTTAAATACTCTTGGTGAAATTCTAATTAATTTTAGAGAGTTAAAAATTAAAAAATGGTCACCCATACAAAGGAGGTTATGGCAAAATTTTTTAAAATTGTGTAAAATGAGTTTTACTTTTTTTATTCAAAAAGAGTAATTCCCATCGTATATATATTCTTAAAGTGTTATTTTTCATTCCTAAGTATAGAAAAATGCATACTAAAAATACTTTATTAAAAAAGTGTTACCTTCTTTAGAATTAAATTCTATGCATAGAAGGAAGCATATTGAAATTGTTATTTTGGTTATAAAAGTGTGATTTTCATCATAAATGATTTGTATGCATAAAAGATATTTTTTTATATTAAAAGTGTGATTTTTATCATAAATGATTTGTATGCATAAAAGATATTTTTATATATTAAAAGTGTGATTTTCATCATAAATGATTTGTATGCATAAACATATGCATAAAAGATATTTTTTATATATTAAAAGTGTGATTTTCATTATAAATGATTTGTATGCATAAAAGATATTTTCTTATATTAAAAGTGTGATTTTCATCATAAATGATTTGTATGCATAAACATATGCATAAAAGATATTTTTTATATGAAAAGTGTGATTTTCATCATAAATGATTTGTATGCATAAAAGATATTTTTTTATATTAAAAGTGTGATTTTCATCATAAATGATTTGTATGTATGAACATATGCATAAAAGATTTTTTTTTATATTAAAAGTGTGATTTTCATCATAAATGATTTGTATGCATAAACATATGCATAAAAGATATTATTTATATTAAAAGTGTGATTTTTATCATAAATGATTTTTATGCATAAATTAGATGCATAAAAAAATTATTTTAATATAAAAGCATGACTTTCATTAGAATTGAATTTATGCATAAATAGATGCATAAAAGAAATTTTTTATTTTAAAAGAGTTATTTTTCATTGGATTTAGTTTTTATGCATGGGAATATGCATAAGAAATTCTTTTATTCTAAAAGTGTAATTTCTACTAAATTGGATTTATGCATGGAAAGATGCATAAAGAATTTATTTTAATTCAAAAGAGTTAATTTCATTAATTTTGATTTTATGCATAAATAGATGCATAAAGAATTTTACTTTTAATCCAAAAGAGTTATTCTTATCAATTTTTATTTTATGCATAGAAAGATGCATAAAGATTTATTTTTATTTCGAAAGTATTATTTTCATTAAAAATGAATTTATGCATAGATAGATGCATAAAAGATTTATTTTTATTTTGAAAGTGTTATTCTCATTAAAATCAAATTTATGCATAGTAAAATGCATAAAAGATTTATTTTTAAATCGAAAGTGTTATTTTTCTTAAAATTGAATTTACGCCTAAATAGTTGCATAAAAGGATTTTTATAAAAGTGTTATTCCTACTAAAATTATCTTTATGCCTAATTAGATGTGTAAAGAATCTTTATATCAAAAAATTAGAATCCTCTTACATTCTATAAATAGATGTGATGAGATTTGCTAGGAATCAGATAGATGTAAATGGATGGATGGAAGCGATATGAATCAGATAAATGAAGATGGATGAATGGATGTGATGTCCTGTGAATTAGGATGTGAATGAATGGTATAGGATGTGAAGGATTGTGAATCGTTGTATGAATTAATGATAAGGGATGTGAATGAATGACGGCATGTGAATCGGATGTGAATGGATGATGTGGTTTGATGTGTGAATATGTAGGTTAATATAGATTGATGTATGGATGATGTGGTTTGATGTGTGAATGATGTAGGTTAATGTAGATTGATGTATGGATGATGTGGTTTGATGTGTGAATGATGTGGGTAGATGTAGATGGATGAATGGATGATGTGGATGTGGATGTATGAATGTGGATGTGGATGTGAATGTGGATGTGGATGTATGAATGTGAATGGGGATGTGTGGATGTATGAATGTAGATGTGGATATGAATGTGAATGGGGATGTGTGGATGTATGAATGTAGATGTGGATGTGGATGTGAATGTGGATGTGAATGTGGATGTGGATGTATCTTAATAGTGTTTTTTGCACTGTTACCTTGCTTCTCCCAAGAGCCAAAAACTGTGAATTTACTCATAACTCATTAGTTTTTGACCTTTCCCTCTTCTAAAGATTGGTGGTCACTCTTGTTTCAAACAAGAGTAGATCTCTCAAACCATCAAGCCAAAGTCACACATCCACCTAGCAATAACACTTTGCCAAAATGGAGATGTGTAAAGACAAGGATATCGATAGAGCACTTTACATGTAGATTTACAACCATTTGCATGTATTTTTGATAAATCTTGCCTGAATCCACTCCAAAATTCACATAGCATTCAAAGAGCCATGCATCTTGCTCAAGAGTACTTTAATGCTGTAGATCTATGCTCTATGATGAAAAGCCCCAAATTATTGTTTGATGTTCACCTGATTTTTTTAGGTTTTTATCAAATTTTAGGGTTTGCACAATCCATTGAAGCAAAAACTTGCAAGAATGTACTTATATCTCCATTGGATGCCTTGAAACACTATGTATAAGCACTTAGTAATCTTGAAGAGCTTCCACTCACCTCATATGATTGCTACGCGGCCCACACATCCTAAAGAATACATGGCCCAGCCCCATCCTATAGGCCGTAAGGTTTCATGGCTGTCATTTTACTTGTTGTGGAGGTGTCAATTAGCTTCAAAATAGGCCGTAAGGTTTCATGGCTGTCATTTTGCTTGTTGTGGAGGTGTCAATTAGCTTCAAAATGGGCCAAAATTTCCAACTATGATAAGCAATGGCTTGATTTAAGCTTCAACGACCTCATAGGAGTAAAATGAGTTGAAACCCCATCCTTCTAGGGTTCAAATGTTTTATGCACACTTCTTTAGGGTTTGTAAGAAAATGGCCATAATGCACTCAAGAAGACCAATAATGCATACATTAAGCTTGGAGATTGTGAGAAGAAGCTAGGGTTAGTAAAAATGGCCAATAAGAGGGGGGAAATTTAAAATTAGGATAGTTTTGAAAATGCAAAAATTAACCTCATAATTGGTCCTAAATTGCTCAAGAATGCTCCCGATCACTAGATCTATGAGTGTCGCATGTGGAAACATGAGTTGAGCAAGAGAAATTAGGGTTTACAATTTTTAGTGCAAGGAAAGTGGTTCTCTTTACCAAAACACACAAGAAATTGAATAGAGCAAAGCTCTAATACCAAATGAAAGGGAGGAGAACCACTCAATGACTGGAGTGCACAATTAGGCTCATGATTGAGGAGTCTACACTCAAGCTCTCATGTGGGAGACAACACCATAGTCAAGAAGTTTGAAGCTTAGTTTTTATTAGTAAAAGTGATTAACATTTGATTAGTGTCTATAGTTGGTATCTATACCTCCTACCTTTACACATTACCTCTTATTAGTGTCCTCCATACTTGGGCAACCACCCAAGCCCACGGCCTTTGGCACATATGTCCCCTTTTGTCCATGGCCCTTGGCCTATTTAATGTGGATCCTCCATGCTCTCAATGATTAGAGTATGCACGGCTAGGCTCATGAAGAGTCTACACTCAAGCTCTCATGTGGGAGAGAAGCTTGAAGCTTAATGTTGATTAGTAAAAGTGATTAACATTTGATTATTGTCTTGGTATTTAGACCTCCTACCTTTACACACTACCACTTATTATTGTCCTCCGTACTTGGGAGGCTACCCAAGCCCATGGCCTTTGGCCCATATGTCCCCATGTGTCGATGACCCTCAGCCGAATTAATGTGGATCCTCCATGCACTTTCTTCCACGTCATCAAAAAGCCATCTGCCCATAGGGTGAGACTTCCATGTGTTAAGGTTGATTCGCATAATCTGGTCCTTAATGTTTCTAAGTATATTCAATTTATGTCTCAATCATGGACCAAACACTTGTCACGCATGAACGAACGACCAAGAACTCCATCAAATATTCCAAATCTTAGAGAATCCATCACGACAAAGGTATGTTTCAAAGTTAAGCTAATTGTTTTTATGTGTAAATCATGTACCATCCCTGACGGTTTATATGAGGATCCATCAACTAATTTTATAACCATTCCGATTGATTGAAGTGTTGGTTTACCCCATCGTTCCCAACAATGCTTAGTGATGATACTCACTCCAGCACCACTATCTAGGATTGTTATTGCTTTTTATTTTCCATACTCAATGGACAAGATTGTGTTACTTTCGTCACTTTAAAAGTATTGTTGGAGTTTATTCATGGGTATTTTTGGGGATTTAGTATGTATCATGGTTGGTGGAGCACCATGGTGTTTACATGGAGCCAGTGCACACTCTTCTTATTCATCAATTCCCCATTCATGTAGTGTTCTCTTCACCTCGTCTCTTGCAACCCTAATCTAGATTGTGTGGGACTACTAATGTTGAGGGTTTGGGGCATGCTTACTACTAATGTTGAGGGTTTGGGGCATGCTTAATTGTTGTGCTTGTCTTTCTTCTTCCTCCTCTTCTTCTCCTCTTCCTCTTGAGTCTTTAGGCATAGCAGAGCAGTGGAAGATCTTGAGGTTTTCCACTCCAAGCTTCAAAGAGAACCATTGCACAACCCATTGGATGAGGAACTCCAACACTGTGTGACAATGAAATTGGGAGGAATGGTGCTCTCCACACGTGAGGGTGAAGCTCTTGAGATTAGCTTGGGCTTGGCTAATAAGTAAGTCCCCCCATGACACATGTTTGAGTGGTGAGTGTGCTAAGGTAGGTGCTTTCCACTCTTAACAGCTATATCTCGAGGTTTATATACACACTCGCTAGGTGGACTAGGACTTGCTATCGTATAGGGTATGGAAATGCTCTCTTTGTATGAATGTTTTATTGGATCTTTAATCTTTTGATGCCATAGATCCTCAATGTTAATGGAATCATTGTTAGAGTCTTCTACCACATCCTCAAGAATTTTGAGATTGTGGTTGCGTGGCTTTATGTTTACCTCTGTTTCTTTATTGTTTGGCTTTGGGCCTCCACATCATCCTTGGGTGTGTAAGAGAGGGGAATTCCTTGGTTTTTCTCATGTCAATGAGCTCTTGTGGGTCCTTAAACAATCTATTATAAATAGATTGTTGTTAGCACACTACCTTCCATGACCATTAGGGATACTTGAGAAATCATTAAGTCATGGGTGAATTATTTTATTATGGATGCATGGCACACATGAGAGTGGGGCCAAACATAAGTGCTACAGGTGACCATTTGAAACACTAAACTTGACAGGTGCATGTTTGGGCCTACATCATTATTAATGTGTGATTTACATTATAGCTTAGTGAGGCACCATTTAGGTGTATAACTTAATTTATATTTACAACTTAGTGCAACACTATCTAGGTGTGTATTTTGATTTATTCACAACTTTTTGCACCACTAATGTGATTATTTTGTGAGTAGGTGAAAGAGAGACATAGGTGATGCCAAGCACGTTGTGCGCTGTGATGATGGTCAACAATAAAATGTGAAATATTTATTTGATGGTATTTTGATAGTGGTGTGATCGCCAAGTTATTGTGTGTCTGTGTGATAGGGTTTTGATTAATTATTATTGTAGCATTTCATATGCAATGCATTGTTGTAATGTGTGTGTGTGTGTATTTTATAATGTGTATTTGTTGATTTATTATAGCTAGGCCACATAATGTTGGGTAAAGGTTTTATTACTTAAATACCTTATACATTGATCAAAGATTACTTTTTGTAAAAGGAAAGACCTGCCATATCTTACCCTTACTTTGAATATTTGACCTTCGTCAGAGCGAGGGATCTTAATAACAAGTGAGCACCTTCATTGGTTCCCTGGTTAGCAGAGCCGTTCGATTTTAGTGAGGCTCTGGGACTCTCCACAAGTGAGGAGGTTTCACACTAGCCTATCTTGCTCTTCCTTTTTTGAAGATTCGGCCTCCATGAAAGCTCGAAGTATATTCCGTGCCACATGAAAGCTCGCAACATCGTTCAGCCAAAGCTTTGCAAATCAAACTCAAAGCCACCTGGAAATTTTAAAGATCTTTCGAAAACTTCAAACAAGGTTCTCCTCGATTTTAATTTCTTCTTTTTGGAGCAAAAAAATTATTCATCACTTTGCAAAAAGCTTTTCGCGTCTCTCTCCAATTATTACTAATTTTATTTTTATTTTTCTCTTCAAATTCATGAATTTTCAACTCTTAACCCAATAATGAAAATGATGACTTCCCCATTTTCCAAACTCAAATTTTGCATCTTCCCATGAGAATGTTTGAATCATTATCAAGGAATATTATGTTTTATATAAAAGTATAGTGGTTAGGAGTGTAAATTCTGAGATTTCCTTATGGATGTGAAGCCAAATTTACCTTAAAGTTAGTGATCTATGAATGTAATTTCTAATCCTTTCCTATTACATTTTATTTGGAAATATGAATATTTTAAAGCAAAAAATTTACTTTTTTTTTCATTTACACGACGTGCATAGCATAAAGTCATCAATGAAGATGCCATTTATAGGCATACAATATATATATATGTATGCACACTAGAAAACTACCATTTTTAAACCTCTGAGGTTTTATGCTATCAAGAAAGAATAAGAATACCCACAAAGGTTATTGGGGACGAGGTGAAAGTAGGCCAATAGAATTGCAAAAGTTGCAATATGATCTATTCACACCTTATGTAGGTAGCAAAAGTTGCAATATGATCTATTCACACCTTATGTAGGTAGCAAAAAATGTGGGGGGATAATCGTTGCCTACCCCCTCACCATCTCATCCTCTTTAAAGAGCCACTCGAAAGTAGATGGGAAGAGATAAAGTTTTTTTTCCTCTCTATGAATGGTGAGCTTTGTATTAATACATATAATTGAGATTAAATGTGGGCTACTACTTTGTCTCCTTGAATCTATATGCTTTTAATATCAACAATGTGTGGCTCAAATGTTATTTGAACATTGTAATTCACTTTTGTTTAAATTCTTATTGGGCTGAATGAAATTTATATGTTGGAAGATGACAAGAATGAAGTATTCTAAGGTTCTGCATGCTTTGGCACAGCTTAATATGCTACAGGCATATAGCATATATTACCATCCTTGACTTCTTTCTTCAAATAAATCTGAATATTTTGTTTGCATACTTCATAGCTCTTATGTCTTATGTCAAACGATTGTCAAACGAGAGGTGGAATTGGTAAGGTCGAAGTGTTGTGGTTGGCTAAGAGGTGGGAATTGGTAAGGTCGAAGTGTTGTGGTTGGCTAAGAGGTGGGTTGAGGTGGGTTTGTCAAACGGAAGGTGGGAATGGTTAATGGGAGGTCGACAATTGTCTTTTGAATGGTGTACTGTGCCTAGCTCCACATGGCAAACTTTTTAGGGGTCTCCTGATTCTCCTCCTAGAAGTTCAAATTTTTAATTCAATGTCATTTAGGGGGCAATCAAGAACAAGCAGTCTGAAATAATAAAGAGTTTGAAATATTAAAAAGAGATAGAGAGACATTCGAACCTTGGTGCATGGCAAACTACCCCTTTCTCTCTCCTCGATGTCCCTTGCAACAAGGTAACTCTCTCTCTCTCTCTCTCTCTCTCATGATGGTCTGAAAGTAGAGCAACAGAGAGGCTTGCAAGAGGGGGCATAGAGAGGGCATGCAATGTAGGATGGGAGAGGCTCATGCGAAATTGCATGAAGGTACCGTTTCATGGGCTCCCACTCCTCCTCCTCTCCTTCTGGCTAGTCCCTTTAGGCTGCTCGAGTAGGATCCAGAGCTCTGAAAATAGAGCAATGGAGAGGCTTGCAAGAGGGGACAATGGAGAGGCTTGCAAGAGGGGACAATGGAGAGGCTTGCAAGAGGGGACAATAGAGAGACTTACAAGAGGGAACATGCAATGTAGGATGGGAGAAGCTCATGCAAAATCGCATAAAGGTGCTGTTTCATGGGATCCCACTCACAAGATGCCTACTCATGAGAAGAAGGCCATAATGGAGAGTGATTGCGAAGATGGGCTTGTAGGACGTGTGGTTGAAGATGGGCTTGCAAGAGCAATGACTGCAGCAACAGCACACAATGGACAAATGGAGTAGCACGACGGATGACCGCTTCTTTGACAAACACAATGACGGATGTCGATGGACGGACGGAAGCAGCAATGACGAAAGAGGGGGATTAGCAGAGGCGTGGCCATGGAGGTTAGTGCAATTAACACCCTGGTGTGAAACTGGCACTTAAGGTTAAGCCACGCTATAGTAGCAACAATGATAGCACAAGCGGAGCAACACAACGGATGGTGGCTTCAACGGACACTGTGAGACAGACGTCATGACGACAAATGGACGGACAGAGGAAGGCCAGTGAGAGGGCCAAGCTCTAGGGCCATTTTGAAGGCATAGATTATCTTAATAGGTTTCTTGCACGCTATGGCCCAAATGGTTACAACAAAGAATGACATGAAAGAGGCATTGACTGAGCTGAATAACTCCTTTATAGATGCGCACATGGACCTAAGTAACTCCAAACACGCCTATACGCCCTTGCCACGAACCCTTTTGCGGGCCCTTGGGTAGGGCTCTAGTAGAGGGGTGCATAGATTTAATGGGTCGTACATGCCTTCTTTATCTTACTTCTTTGCTATAAATAGGTATCCTTAAAGTTTTTTGGCCACAAAAAACTAAGCTTGGAGGATCCCCATAAAGGCAGCATAGTATTGCCGCGCCCAGGTGCAAGATCGTGAGCTGACGGAGCAATGCCACGGAGGCTAATGCGCCTGAAGATTTTCCCCCACCTCAGTGCAATTTGGCACACACAAACTGGAACTCAATACAAAGAAGGTGAATGTAAATAGTGGTGCTATGGCCTTGGGCCATCCTCTTGGCGATGCAACAGGTACAAGTAGTGAGGTGATCTAGGGGCCCATCATGCTTTCTGACTTGCCCTTTTGTTCCATGTAGGAGCACACTGTACATCCACTCTCATGCATGAAATGAAGCAGCATGGAAATGACTACAGGTTCGGTGTGAACTTTAATGTGTATAGGTATGCAAGTCCTTTGTTAGTAGCCGATATGTGTTCTCCAGTGTTCTCCTTTTAACACTTAGAATTTGTTGAAAAATGTGTCTGGTCTTGTAGGTACGAGCATGGGAGCTGCTACAGTCCTGGAACGTGGGAGTGTCGTAGATGGGTTGAGTAATGTTCGCCCTATTCCAAGCAACAGCCTACTGTCCAAAGATGCACTGTAGGCTAATGCATTGAAGATGAGAATGAAGTTGTTTATTGTCTTCCCCATGAGTCTAATTGTTTCGTGTTAATGTGCCAATAGATTTACTAGGTCAACCATAAGGTGGTGTATGTAAATGGGGAATATCCTGCAAAATATGTTACCATCTTTGATATATTAATTGTTTATTTTTTGACCAAATTCTCCTTCAGAGTACAGTAATACTTGCCTCTCTCTGAGAAGAAGCTCTTGCATCTGCTGTTAAGATATGCTATGCCTGGCCATCCTCCTAAGCTCATGTATGTAGACAATAATGGGCAAAGAATTTGCAAGCGCATCTTTGATGTGTTCGTGAGAGTAGGGGACAAGGTGCCCCCTTGAACGAATAAATCAAGAGAAAATCCCTCAGAGCATAGACAAAGACCTATGAGCTTCCCATTATATAGCTCCACAAAAATGACTCCTAGGTTCACCACAAAGAACGGGGTAAAACAGGAAGGTAGCTTTGTTGCGATATCTTGGAGGCCATGGATTTGGACAAGACTCGTGTTCAGTGGAGGTGACGATGTGCTTTGGAGCATCTCTTTACATCAGCTCGAGTTTCCCTCGGCAATGGTGTGGACGTCGGTTTGAAAACAGAGTGATGGAGAGGCTTGCACCAAAAGAGATGACGAAATGATATGTGAGAGAGTCTTCATTGTGAAGAGAGAGAGAGATATAGAGAGGGAGAGAGAGAGAGGGAGAGAGAGAGAGAGAGACAGAGACAGAGACAGAGAGAGAGAGAGAGAGAGAGAGAGAGAGAGAGAGAGAGAGAGAGAGAGAGGGAGAGGGGGATTTCACTATGTTTATAGTTGCTACAAAAACTGCACGTTTAAAGCCGCCAAGTTTTACAAATGTCGTGACGGAGCTACATAGCATATGGTTCCTTTGACGGACACAATGAGACGGATGTAGACGACAAACGAATGAAGGAAGGCTATTGAGAGGGCCAAGCCCTAGGGCCATTTTGAAGGTACAGATTGTCTTGACAGGTTTCTTACGCCCTGCGGCCCAGATGGTCACAAAGAATGACATGAAAGAGGCACCGATTGAGCTGAATACCTCCTTTACAGATGTGCACATGGACCTAAAGCAACTCCGGACATCCTTGTACGGCCTTCCCACACTGTTAAAACCCTAAGATCTCTCTAGATAATTGTTATGCATAAACATGCATAAATCAGGCATAAACTCAACCACCCAACCACCCCCGAGCCCAAGGGATGCACACATGAATCATAAATGAAATACATCATACCTCTACCTTGATGTCCCATACCATCAAGAGGTATAACACAATCCAATAGCATGTAGCTATAGTGTGAAATGGTAGGTGAGTAGATATGGACCTTTACACAAGAGACCATAGCATAAGCCTCCAAGCCCCCAAGCCTCCCTTGAGTGTGCCCCATGCCCCTATTATATAGGAGGGCCAAGTGACTCTTGACTTTCCATTTCTCATGTGTGACCCTTGGATGCCTGACCCTAACCTTGATCCTTAAGGTTAGTCCTAACCCATGCTCCACTAGAGCTTGTTCCCATGCTCCCATGCTCACAAGCCTAATGTGGGTTAGCCTCCTAGTATATGCATACATAATGTGCATATAACATAGCACACATAATGTACATATAACATACTTCCCCTCTCTCAAAACACGTAATGAAAAGAAGGAGAACTGCGCTGAACAATCTCAACCGACTCCCAAGTCGAATCCTTTATTTCCCTATCTTTCCACCTAATTTTAACCTCAAGGATTAGTCAACTACAAAGTCTTCTTTCCCTGAATTCAAGTACCTTATCAGGCTCATGTGGAACATAGGATAAATCTTCGACTTCAACGAGTTCTTGTGAGGAGTAACTTTGTTATCCTCACCTCCCAGTTTCCCTTTCAATCTATTGATATAAAAGACTGGATGTGAACTCTAACATGTGGAGGTAGTTTTAAGTTCAAACGCAACTGTGCCAATCCGATGTATAATTCAAAAATAGACCACAATATCTAGGAGATAAATTTGAGCATTTTCCCATTGACAAAGTGTGAAAATCTTTAGGAACATTAAAATAAACCAACGCTCTTGGTTCAAAAGACCAAGATGAGCGTCCCCTATCAGCATAAAATCGTGCCCCATCTTGAGCACTCCTCCTGATAGAATCCCGAGCTTCAGTCAGCATTTCCTACATATCACGCAAGAAATCCCTCGATGCATCAAGCTCGATGTCTTGAAGACCGACATCAATAGGTACCCTGGGTTGATACCCATACATAAGTATGCACGGACTAAAACCAATAGCCATATATTTAAAACTGTTTTATAGGCAAATTCCATCATTGGAAGATATTTTTCCCAATATGATGATTTCTAGAGACATATGCACGAAGCATATACTCTACAATTTGATTCATATACTCTATTTTGTCCATCAGACTATGGATGATCAGAGCAATTCACATTCAAAGTAACTTCCTCGTTGTAAACCATTCGGAATAAAGTAGGAAAACGTGACATTATAACAACAGAAACCAGGGATTCATCGGTGCCCCGACATACCCACATCTGCATATGGAATAATCGATGTCCCGAGTTACCCATATCAACATAGAGAGTCATCAGCATCTCGATGAGTTACATATGTCCATCCGTAAACAATCAGGTTGACTATATAAATCACCTAAAGTACAGAACTAGAGAAAGAAATGCCAACAAAGGAAGAATCCAAATTTCCTTATCTGAACACAAGATAAACTTGTTTGAACTCTAAAGAAAGAGATTTCAACAAGTGAAAATGCCGATGAGATTACCCTCATCACAACATGCAGGCTATAGATGAAAGAAGTTTATCTAGAGAATGTCCACACTATAACTTCTAGAGAATTTAGAAAATGAGATTGTCTTTGAATGTTGAGGACAACATGCTAAGTGATGTAAGCAAAGCAACAATCTTGAGCCCAAATTATCCCATAAGATAATATATGTGAGGGATCACTAGCGTCCCATACCACCATGATACCACTCATACATACCTTAACAATTTGAAACTCCCTAGTATGCCATCTAGGAAATATGAATAAAATCCTGTATAAAAGGAATAAGATGGCCTTATCCAGACTTTCACATACTAAACCTGTCTCTATATACTTGAGACTACATTAAGGAATAATTCTCAGTACATCATTAGAAAAGAAATCGAATTATTGGCGCCTTTCTAATGATAACTTCCCAAAACATAATAAAGTTAGGATAGAAAAATAACTCACCTAGATATATAAGCAACTAGGTATCCGAGTTGGAATATGTACAAGAGTACAAGAAATATACTCCAAAATTACGTGCAAAAAACGAAGGCAAATGCTACCTTCAAAGCACATGTAATTATTCAAAAGATCAAAAGATCAAAAGATCAAAGTACATGTAATTATTCAAAAGATCAAAAGATCCTTATAAAACCATGGATAAAAGCATAGAAGCTCCTCGAATCCATAAAGATGATAGTTGATCATAAAAATCAATGCATACCATCTAATGGACATTAATCATGCCAAAAGAAGCATTAAAATTGGTGGCCAACTCATCAATCCGGAATATATGAACATTGTGTCATTCAAGCAAAACTCCAAAGTAAGCAAGTGAAACACATTTGTGTAGCACTCAATAAAAAACCCCTAGACACAAGTGATCTAGGCATAACCTGATGAGTCCATATAAAACTTGGAAAACATCCAATAAAAATCCACCAAAACAAACCGATCAACTAACCCATGATAGAATTTGTCTTAGGCTTAAGAAGTTAAGCACAATCCACACTTAAACAAGTGCAAAATAAGTTATCATGGAAAAGTGTCAAAGGTGAAATACACTTTGAACGCAAATTATAGCCATCAAAAGAAATTAAGGAACATGTCCAAAAAGAATGGCTAAACAATGGTAAAAAATCATGAATACATCGTTTAGAATTAATCCAAATATAAATATTCATTAATACGAGATATAATCGTATTAATAATATACGAATAACCCGCATCTATCTAATGTCAACACGAGAAAACGTACTTCAACATTAAATAACCCTCGAAAATATTAAATTCTCAAGAAAAAGAATTATCATGATTTTTTCCTAGTTTTTTCTAAATTTTTAGGGCCTCAAAATATAATAATTTTGAATTCCACCAAACCTTTCTTATGGCATTCCAAACCTATATTTTTCTAGAATATTTTTAGCAATTTAATTTACCAAAATACCATTGATATTTTAAAAATATCAATTTTTAGGATTTCTAAAAATAATATCTAGAATATTCCTTTTTTTCTTGAGAATCCCATCGTTCACGAAATTTCCAATTCCACCCGACAATTCTCAAATCCAGTGAAAATTTATAATTTTAATCAATTTTCTAATTTTTTGGGTCAAAAATATATTTTTAAAGGAATTTGAATGGTCAGAGGCGCCCGAATGGATACACCACATGCCAAACACCAATCCACATTTTCCCGAAATTTAAAATAACCTTTGTATAATTTTCCACTAATTTTTTAAAAAATTTTAAAATTTTTAATCAACCCCGAACGCATTAGAATACGAATGGTCAAAAAGTTTTGGAATTCCAATGGTTTTCACGGAATACGGAAAGCCAAAAGTTTCATAGGAAAATGAAAAGACAAAAAAAATCAGAATGTGAAAGGTCAAAAGTTTCCGGAATACGGAAGGTCAAAAGATTTTCCGAAATTCGAAAAGCCAAAAGGTTTCGGGAAAACGAAAAGCCAAAGGTTTTCCGGAAGATGAAAAGGCAAAAAGTTTCAAGAAAAAATTTCCAAAAAAAATTCAGAGATTTTTCCTCAAATCCCATAATTTCTCACTATTTTTCAGGCTTTTTTCAAGCTTTTTTTTGAAATATTATCAAAATCTTTTTTTAATAATAAAAAACTCATTTTTTAAAAAAATAATAAAAAAATAAAATAAGCTTTTACTAGCTTATAACCTTTTGAAAAATTTTTTAGGGGGGGCAATTTTTCGCCGGCTAGCTGCAGCGTAGTCCCCCCGTCGTCTGCGTGCAAGAAAGGAGAGAGGGAGGGAGTAAAAAAAAACTCCCTCCTCTCCTTCTTCTCCCCTCTTTCCTCTCCTTCTTCTCCCTTCCATTCTCTTTCCTCCCCTCTCTCTCTGTTAACATGTTAATAGGGGATTATCTTTAATCATTTGATTAAACTTTTAATTAAACATATCTTAATCATAATTTAAAAAAAACCCTTTTAAGAGAAATTCTCACAGAAAAAAGGACAAATCAGAATTGAGAGGCGGAGAGGACCCCACGCACATGGGAGAGCATTTCATGCATCAACATGCTGTCCCCTACTGCATTTCAGCAAAAAATCGACAGAAATTTGATCGCATACCCGCGGAAAAACCTGCAAAAATGTATAAAAAATACATTATTAATCATAAAAATGCTCAAAAAAATTCTTAAAAACTAGGAAAAATTTCCTAAAAATTCTAGAAATTTAGGGAATCTATTCTACCAAAAATATCCACCATAAAATATGTGGTATTTTTGTAAAAATTTCCATTAATGCTTATTTTAAACCATAAAAAATAGAAAAAAATAGCATTAAACTCACGAAATTTCCCCGTAATGTCGATTTGTCCATTGAATTGTAGTAACACGCATTCCAATCACCATATCGATGATCCACGTAAAATTCATCAACATAAATCAATAAAATAATATTTTTATTAGTAAATATTAAAATTTACTATAAAAAAATCAACAATAATTAAATAGAGATTGCTCTTATACCACTGTTAAAACCCTAAGATCTCTCTAGATAATTGTTATGCATAAACATGCATAAATCAGGCATAAACTCAACCACCCAACCAAGCCCAAGGGGGGATGCACACATGAATCATAAATGAAATACATCATACCTCTACCTTGATGTCCCATACCATCAAGAGGTATAACACAATCCAATAGCATGTAGCTATAGTGTGAAATGGTGGGTGAGTAGATATGGACCTCTACACAAGAGACCATAGCATAAGCCTCAAAGCCCCTTGAGTGTGCCGCATGCCCCTATTATATAGGAGGGCCCTCAAGTGACTCTTGACTTTCCATTTCCCATGTGTGACCCTTGGATGCCTGACCCTAACCTTAATCCTTAAGGTTAGTCCTAACCCATGCTCCACTAAAGCTTGTTCCCATGCTCCCATGCTCACAAGCCTAATGTGGGTTAGCCTCCTAGTATATGCACACATAATGTGCATATAACATAGCACACATAATGTGCATATAACATAGCACACATAATGTACATATAACACACACGAACCCTCTGCGAGCCCTTAAGTAGGGCTCCAGCAAATGGTTGTGTAGATTTGATGGGTCATACATGCCTTCTTTATCTTCCTACTTTGCTATAAATAGGTATCCTTAAAACCCAAAGTTTTTCAACTAGAGAAAGCTAAGCTTGGAGGATCCCCATAAAGACAACACAAAATATTGCCCAGCTGCCTGCAAGATCGTGAGCTGAGTGACGGAGTAGTGTCATGGAGGTTAATGCACTTGAAGGTTTTTCCCCACCTCAATGCGTGGTGGCACCCAGAAACTGGAACACGATACAGAGAAGGTGAATGTAAATGGTGGTGCTATGGCCTTGGGTCATCCTCTTGGCGTAACATGTACAAGAAGTGAGGTGATCTAGAGGCCCATCATGCTTGCTGACTTACCCTTTTATTCCATGTAGGAGCACAGTGCATAGCCACTCTCCTGCATAAAATGAAGGGCCCCGCAAAGACTGCAGGTTTGGTGTGATCTCAATGTGTATAGGTATGCAGTTCCTTCGTTAGTAGCCGATATGCCTTCGCCAATGTTCTTAACACTTAGAATTTGCTGAAAAATATGTCTCGCCTTACAGGTACAAGCATGGGAGCAGCTACAGTCTTTGAATGTGGGAGTGTCATGGATGGGTTGAGTAATGTTCGCCCTATTCCAAGCAACAACCTACTGCCAAGAGATGCACAGTAGGTTGACCTGTTGAAAGCGAGAATGAACATGTTTATTGTCTTCCCCATGAGTCTAATTGTTTTATGTTAATGTGTCAATAGATTCATGAGCTCAACCCCATAAGCTAGTGCATGTAAATGGGGAATATCCAACAAAAGATGTTATTGTCTTTGATATATCAATTGTTTATTTTTTTGACCAAATTCTCCTTCAAAGTACAATAATACTCACCTCTCTCTGACAAAAAGCTCCCGTGTTTGATATTGAGATGCTATGCCTAGCCATCCCTTTGAGCTCATGTATGTAGACAATAACAAGCAAAGAATGTGCAAGCACATCTTTGATGTGTTCGTGAGAGTATGGGACAAGGTGACCCCTTAAATGAATAAATCAAGAGAAATTCCTTGGAGCATGGACAAAGACCTCTGAGCTTCCCATTGTATAGCTCCACAAAAATTTCCCCTAGGTTCACCACAAAGAGCGGGGCGAAACAAGAAGGTAGCTTTGTTGCTGATATCTCGAAGGCAATGGAGTTGGACAAGACTCGCGTTCAGCGAAGGTGATGATGTGCTTTAGATCAGTTCTTTGCATAGGCTCGAGTTCCCCTCGATGATGGTGTGGACGATGGTCTAAAAGCAAAGCGCTGGAGAGGCTTGCACCGGAAGAGATGACAAAATGCTATGCGAGAGAATCTTCATTGTGAAGAGAGAGAGTTGTTTACGTGAGGTTGAGAGAGAGAGAGAGAGAGAGAGAGAGAGAGAGAGAGAGAGAGAGATTCCACTGTGTATATAGCTGCTATAGAAGAAGCATGAGAAAGCCACTAGGTTTTGCAAATGTCGCAAGATATCCTGACGAAGTAGCATAACAGACGGCGGCTTTGAAGCACGGAGTGAGACGGACGTCGATGAATGAACGGACAGAGGAAGGCCAAGAAGAGGGCCAGGCCTTAGGGCCATTTTGAAGGCCCAAATGGTCACAAAGAATGGCATAAAGGAGGCACTAACTGAGCTAAATAACTCCTTTACAGATGCACACATGGACTTGAATAAACTCCAAACACACCTGTACAGCCTCTCCAGGAACCCTCTGTAGGCCTTTGGGTAGGGCTCCAACAGAGGGGTGCGAAGAACCCTCTGGGGGCCCTTGGGTAGGGCTCTAGCAGAGGGGTGTGTAGATTTGATGGGTCGTACATGCCTTCTTTACCTTACTCATTAGGAAAAATTTGGACTCACAAACTGACCTCTAAGGGCTTTCTCTCTCTTCCATGAATCAAGGAAAAATGTAAAAATAATGTTATAATATTGCTCCTCTCTCTTCTCTTTTTGAATCTTGTACATCTCAAAATATTAGTTTTATAATAGATTCACTTATTATTTTATTGACTGTCCAAGAACCGTACCAGACTTGCTCAGAACTTGAATATCTCAAAAACTATTTTTTTACTTGAGGTGGTTTCAAATATCTCAAAAGATATGACATTCTTAAATGCCCAGATTCATTTATGACTGAAGAAACAATCATTTTATGATTCTAGAAGGATTTTATCTTAAAAATGGAATATCTTGATTTGTACTTTGTATTTCATAATTTCTTTTTATAAGTACGTAGATCCGTGCTTTATCTACATTCTGGTGCATTTTTATGTTTTTTTATAGAGATTTGAAGAGAAGAGACATTTTTAAAGATTTTAAGAATGTGTTTAGGTTTACTATTTTAGAAAATAGTGCATTACGAATTTTATCTTCTTCTTCTCTTTGGTCATTTCTTCTTTCCATAGCTCATTTCTTCTTCTACTTTCAAATTTACCAAACAGTTTTTATTTCCCTCCATCTCTAAACAGTTTGTATTTCCCTCCATCTCCAAACAGTTTGTATTTCCCTCCTGTTCTATTGCACTTGTTCACTACAAAGCTAGAGAATGAAGAGAGATTTGATTTTTTGGTGCCATTTTCTTGGAGCCAACAAACCATTTCCCTCTTCATTAATCTTGCTATCACACAGAGACACAGAGAAGAGACAACACATAGCCAACACAGAGAAGCAACAGAGAATAAAGAGACAACACAGAGCCAACACAGAGAAGCAAAAGAGAACAAAAATGGAGGTTAGCAATGTTTTGATGTTGGTTATGTTCAATTGAGTTCTATAAGTTCTGTTTTCCTGTTGCTTATGTGCATTACTATTCGTAAATAATAAAGTTAATAGTAAGATATGTTTTACTGTTAGTTAATAATAATAATATGTGCATTACTATTGGTTAATAATAATAATATGTGCATTACTATTGGTTAATGATAATAATATGTGTAAAAGTTGGTGTTAAGTTACACGTGTTAATAATCATGAAATTTTGTGTGAGTTTTCTTGTAGGCATTGATTGTACTCAATGGAGATAGTGATGTATCTAAGTGTTTCTAGTTTTTTGATGTTTTAGGAGGTGATTGGTATATTCTATGCATCAGTTTGTTGAAGCCTAGACTTCAAGTAGTATAACACATTACATGGTAAGTGTGACATTAGAATTAATTTATGTGGTTTTAGAGACTAATTATGATTATGTTGTTTATTGATGTAGCGTATATTACATGCTCATGGTCCTTACTTTGCAAATGAAGGAAGTTTAGCGATATGGTCTACACAGGGCATGGAGAGATCTCATTAGCAAGCACGATGTGCTTCCCAAAAGACAATTGCTCATGGAGGTGGAATTTATGATGTCAATCCAATGAACCAATTACTTCTATGGTGGTATAGAAAGATAGTAATAAGGTAAGAGGAGAAGAAACCTATGTCCAATGGATCATAGGCAATACAGAGTCATATGTGAGGTTAGAAAGGCACGATTTGAGAATTCATCAGGTAGGGAGAAACATGCTGAACGGTTGATAACTCAAGAAAGATAGGGAAGCAAGTGGAAAACCCAAGAGTCAAGTGTTTCAAATGAGCAAATGCAAGTTGAAACTCTGTAATTTTTTTGTTGATGCAAGTATTAATCTACTAAACCAAAATTTATTTCACATAGAGCTTGTAAACCAATGTGATATATCACCCATAATCTCACTAACTATAACCATAATATTAAATGATTTTATGTGTGAGAGTATATGCATACTTGTGTGTGAACAGTTGTGTTATTTTTAAAGTTGACTAAGTATTATTTATAAGTGCTTATAAGTGGTGAGACATTTACATTTTATAGTCTTTTGGCTTTCAAGCCATGGCACACACTAAGCAAAGTGCTAAGAGGAACCCTACTAAGACTCGCCCAACATAGCCCCAGGTCAATATACCAACGGAGACTGATAGTGAGCGCACTCAATCATCTGACAATCTAGGAGACACTACTATAGGTACAACGCATCCACATCCGCCACGTCACAAGAAGCGTAGATGGAGACCGGGCACTACTGCTCTCTTCGAGAAATAAGGAAGTATCAGAAAAGAACAAACTTAATCATATCGAGGGCGCCATTTGCAAGACTAGTGAGAGAGATATTGCAAGACTAGTGAGTGCACTCAATCATATAACAATCCAGGAGACACTACTACAGGTACAACGCATCCACATCCGCCATGTCACAAGAAGCATAGATGGAGACCAAGCACTGCTGCTCTTCGAGAAATAAGGAAGTATCAGAAAAGAACAAACTTAATCATACCGAGGGCACCATTTGCAAGACTAGTGAGAGAGATATTACAAGATCTCCAGCGAATGTCTCGTAATAGGTTCTATGCAAGACTTAGTTCTACAATCAACAATGTGCAGCGATGGTCAGCCCAAGCATTGCTAGCTCTTCAAGAAGCAGTTGAGGCATATTCGGTGGACCTCATGATGATGGTCAATTGGCAACTATTCATGTAAAGCGCATCACTCTTATGGACAAAGATTTGAGAGTTGTACAAAGGACTCGTAATAATGGTGATGCCTTCAGTTTGAATATAAATAATATGATTTGAGTAAATCATATGATGCATTGTAAACCTGTGTTTTAATGTACTTGTAATCTATGAGAAGTGTTTCAATGTACTTGTAATCTATGAGAAGAGTTTTTAATAAAATTACAATTTGATGTTTCTTTGTCAATATCTTGGGTGTTATTATCTTTTTCTCTCGTATAGTTTTTCAAGTTTATCGAAAGCATTATTTTTTTGTTCACAGGCCTCATATGGATTTAGGATTTTTCACACAACATGTATGCATGAAAGACTATGTGTATAAAATTTCAATGAATTTAGAAGTTTTGAAAATTTTGTCTTTACTAAAAAAATATAATAAAAATTACTCTAAAAATTAGATTACTTTAAACATGGAACAAAGTTCTAAAAACCCTAGGGAATTAGTGAGATGTTGTATCAGAGGGGCTCTTATAAATAAGGAAATTACTAAATATAATAAAAATTACTAAAAATTTTAAGAGTTATTTATTTTCATTCTATAAAAGTATAAATATAAGTTATATTTTCAATTTTTGAAGTTATAAATATGTTTAGAGTCTTTCGTTTTCATTCTATTCTTGTTTTATCTTCTTCAAGAATATGGCTCACACGAAGCAGACTGCCAAGAGGGTTGATTCTGTGAAGGTTAGGCCCCCACCTCTGCCCACACATCGCAAACATTGGTGGAGACCCAACACTGTCGCTCTTCGGGAAATCAGAAAGTATCAGAAGATGGCAGACGTTCTGATCCCCTGAGGAGGCCTTTTCATCACCTCGTTAGGGAGATTATGGATGATTTGAATGCAAGCCAGCTATCTCGATGGCATCGTTGGGTTGACAATAGCGAGGCTCCCACACGATGGTCAACGGTAGCTTTGGAAGCTCTTCAAGAGGCTGCTGAAGCTTTTTTGGTGGACATATATGGTGACATAGTGTACGCAGTAGTCCATGCCAAGAGAGTCACCATCGCTGACAAAGATATGCGGCTAGTTCTACACATGCAGAGGTGGAGGGAAGATTATGGTGATGATGAGCTGCAGTTTAGGGTTTAGGATAATCTCATGTATATTTCACAATGTAATCTCATGTGATCATGATGTAAATGCTTTACTTAATAAAAAAATATTTTTTTGATCATTGCCAAGTGTCTACTTGTATTGTGATTTCAATTTCAAATTAATGATCAAATATTATTTGTTGATTTCAATTTTAAATTAATGATTAAATATTATTTGTCGATCACACGAATGCAACAAAACTTCAAAAATATATTTTTATTAATATAGAAACTATTACATCATGACATAGAAGCAAGTACAAAAACCCTAAACTCTATGCCTCTTAGAACTAGGCTCAGCAAAGTTAGTAGGAGGTTTAAGCGAACGAATTACAACAAAATTTCCTTCGAGCTCGAGCTGGATAGCATGAAGATCAATCTTCCCAGTGGCAAGACCTAGGCTAACTAGTGAATGATTCTTCCCTTCACGCTGAGCTTCGAACAAGTATAGGAACTTGCAGCGCTTCACAAGCACCACCTTCTCTAAGCTTGGTTTCACAGGTATGGACTTGAATGCAGCACCTTTTGTTAAAGCCTTGATAACAAAATTTCCTTCGAGCTTGAGCTGGATAGCATGAAGATCAATATTCCCAGTGGCAAGACCTAGGCTAACTAGTGAATGATTCTTCCCTTCACGCTGAGCTTCGAACAAGTATAGGAACTTGCAGCGCTTCACAAGCACCACCTTCTCTAAGCTTGGTTTCACAGGTATGGACTTGAATGCAGCACCTTTTGTTAAAGCCTTGATCTTTTCATGAGAGAGACTTGTCCATCAGGGGAGCATAATTTGTGAAAGACAATAATGTCTTGCAAGACTTTGCCAATGTACTCCTTCAAAGCTGCATCCTGGACTCTTCCTCTGCCACCCCTTGTTCCACCAGCTCTAGATGCAAACTCATCGACATAGACAATTTCTTGAAGAAAATATTTGCATGCAAAAATAAAATATCAAAAATTATTCCAAAATATAATTGCATGAAAAAAATATTTTTAAATGAGATGAAATTGTCTGTGCGGGGCCTCAGGGGCCTGGGGACCCCACACACATAATCTGGGATGCATCAAGGCCCTCCAGGCTGGCTAGGGGCCTAGGGACCCCACACACGTAATCTGGGATGCATCAAGGCCCTCCAGGCTAGCCAGCCTGGAGGGCCTTGATGCATCCCAGATTATGTGTGTGGGGTCCCAGGGCCCTTGAGGCCCCGCACCAAATTTTTCAGGAAGATTTTAAATTTTTTTTACGTACCTTCTCAGCCGCCTCATCATTTTGTTTCCCGTCCGATGCATCTAGGTCTACCCCAAGGATCGATGTATCACCATGTACAGGGTTCGAGAGGTCAATGCATGGTCGAGGTCCAAAGAGCTCCTCCTGTAGCCTCTTAAATTTTATTAATTTTTTAAAATTATTATTTTTATTAAAATATATTATATCAATACCCTCTCCATTTTAAAAATCTATCCAAAGATATCATGTATATTTCATTAAAAAAATATATCTATCAATCCATAATCATCTAATTGAATAAGGAAAATCTTTTCTCATCATGAATTAGAAGATCCAATACAATGCAAGATAAGAGAGCGTCGTTTCCTATACAAATGCACACTTCTATGCTTATTTCATTTAATCATAGCTTGGTATCTTCATAGCATTTTATAGAGTCTGGGCTCACAAAATTGTAGGAGTAGTAAATCTGATAGGAATTGGAAACCCCCCGCTCATGAGGCTCAAGAAACTGAGAGAAAGAGGATAGCTCGCCGCCGCGAGCGAAAAAGAGACTGAAGAACACGCCAAACGGGAAGCCTCTAACATTGGCGGGCCACCACCACCCTCACCTCTCCAGACGAGCCTTCTCCACCTCTTGCCCCCCTTAATTTGGATGAAGCATGTGAGTCTCCCTTTCCTCCTCCTCCTAATGATAGTGTGGATGCAAGAGCCACCATAGGCAAGCTAGCCATACGTTGTCATGTGTCCAAGTTCATTCACAAATTTTTTCAAGATCTCACTCCCTTGTCACAATTTGTTGGTCTCACATCTCTTATTGACCATCCCTACCTAGTTGAGTGTAGGGCTATTACTGTGATTGGTGATGAGCGTCAAGAGAGGAGAGTGGGTGCTGAGGCTCTCAATAGTGTTTATCTCTCATATGCATCCATCAAGAAGAAGAATACTTTGGATGCATTGGCTGCTCCTTGTGCTATTGTAGCGGCCATATGTAGACCCCACATGGCAAAAGCGACATGAGAGCTACCTCTTGCATTCTTCGCATAGCACCACACACTCTTAGAAGTGCTTCCTTGAGGAGGTAAAGTTTGGATGTGGATGATGCTGAGGTATTGTGGGCTTCTAGTGGTCGTTCTCTTAGGTGTAATATTTTGATTTAACGATAGCACCAAGGCACTTCTAGAGAAATTTTAGAAGGATAATTGTAGAGCTTCACCAATGTTCAAGAAAGCATTGCAAAAAACAGTCTCAAAGGGTGTGTCATCGAATAAAGGGCTTGCTTTTTTTAGGTGAGCCAAACTGAATTATATACTCAATTTGTGGAGGCACACTCTCACCTCAAAATTGGCCATTGAGCGTTGCAAGCCATGGTTTGTGTACTACTCCCATTAGTGTCCCATCAGTGTGACACGTTGTCAATATCATGTGGAGTTTCAACTCTACTATGATGTGTTTTGTTCCCTTCGTGGGAAAAATTGGAGGCCTATTAGCCCATGTGACTTTATACACTTCCTTTTATGTCCCCTTGAGCCAGATGCCTTATACCATCACCCTTCATGTGTCGAGGGGATGTGTGGTGCATGTGGGGGGTTGGTAATGTTACCTATGCTTGAGGGAGATGTTAATGACATCAAAATAGTACATTGGCAGCAATATGAGTATGTAGTGTGCTAGCTCAATGTGGGGGACAATCGAGGAGGTTGCAGCTTGTGGAGAAACATACTCCATGCGCATTGTTCACTACTTCTTTTAGAGAGCACATCTACCCTTATATACAACACACCCTTGTGCCAAGTGGCAGGACCCTCAGTTTCATGCATTCTTGGAGCAGTTTCCCATTAGTGTGGTTATCTCAGTGGCGGACTATTGAGAACTATACATTCTCACCCTACCAGGATATATAATCTAAGTACGACTTTTCAAAGCATATATAATGTATTTGATTGCTTTGTGATGTAATAGATCACTTTTAGATGAAATTATATTTCACTTTAGGTGTCTATTTTGGTGCATATTAGCTATCGATGAAGAGATACACTTGGATGTAGTTGCTAGCACCTTGAGGCTCATATCATTATCAAGGGAGTACCATTTTTATATTAGTGATGATTGCTCGCATGATGCACATTTTGTACAACATTGTTTCTCCCTTTATGATTCATTTATAATGGATCATGGAGTCAAATGGCATGAGAAGTGGATTTGGTCTGATAGATGTGGTGGTTAGTTCAAGTCTTTGAGGCAGTTCTATTGGCTTTATAGGTGGCACACTCAGAGACTGGCACAGCAAACAGGTTATTTTGAGCTTTTTTTAGACTGGCCATGGGAAGGGGGAGCATGATGGTATTGGTGCGTGCATGAAGCACACTTTATGATGTCACTAGTTTCAGCATGGTGCAGAGAGGTTTAGAGATGCACAACAATTGATTGAGTGGTGTATAGGGCACTTGAGTGGTAGAATGACCTCTTCTTATCCCTCACATGATGCAAGGATGGTCAAGAAGTTTTTTGGTGTGTGGATGGTAGCACTTTCGACCAATCTCTCAGTGGCATTTGATAGTTTTAGGCACTTTGGGCTTTCACTCTAATCAGAGCACCGACCCCACTTTGGGCTTTCACTCTAATCAGAGTGCCGACCCCACTATCTTCACACGAGGTTTGCATGCTTATGTGAAGCATGCACAAAGGGTGATTGGGGTGAGTGTGTCATGTCCGCATGGGCAGATCCTTGGAGTGAGTGAGTGATAACACCTAAGAATACAATGTATGTTGTACCTACGGCCTATGATGCTGGTGCCATGTTTGCAATTGACTATGTGACAAGATTACATAATTATTGACCATGGATGATGTCTTTGCTATCATTACCCTCGATGGTAATGAGGAGTAGGTGGACTACTATTTGTTGAGATGCTATATGCCCAAGAGTACTCTCAAAATGAGGATACCATGGATGGTCATGGGGTTCAGTTTGATGTACAGAGTATGGTCATGGGGTTTAGTTTGATGTACATAGTGTGGTCATGGCAGGCTATAATTTACAATAGGTTTTTGTAGGCATAGGAGATACATTCAGTTCGAGTAGTATGAGGTTGATCGTGACACCTACATCTTCTCTCATATTGTGAGCAATCAAGCTTCAGCTTGATCAAGTTCAAAGCCATAAAAGTGGCACTTGACCTCTCTGATGGTATATTAGATATTTTGAGAGCCAGAGAGGGTGTTGATGATTAGTTTGATATCACGAATTGTACTTTGGATATTGGTGTCTCACTTTTTCTCATATTGTGAGCAATCAAGCTTCAGCTTGATCAAGTTCAAAGCCATAAAAGTGGCACTTGACCTCTCTGATGGTATATTAGATATTTTGAGAGCCATAGAGGGTGTTGATGATTAGTTTGATATCACGAATTGTACTTTGGATATTGGTGTCTCACTTTTTCTCAATGTGATTTGTCTTCTCTATATTTTATTATTGCATCTTTTGGTGTCTATTTATTTGGTATCCAAATGTGCTTTGATGGTGTGACTAAACTTTATAAGAGTGTATATGTGGATCCTACCCTCACTCTTGCAAAGTTTGGTCACCATCAGAGTATATTTGGTTGCAATATGCAAGCCAAAGGCCCAATTTCAAGGGGGTTGTCTAAGGCCACGACACATTGAAACTCAGGCAAATGTGCTCCGATGGTGACCAAACTTTGCAAGAGTGAGAGTGGGGTCCACATATACACTCTTACAAAGTTTGGTCACCCTATCAAACAAAATTTGGATGCAATGTGCATGCTATTTGCTCGGATTTCAATGTGTTGTAGACCTTAGAGTGTCCCCTTGAAATTAGGCCTTTGGCTCACACATTACAACCAAATGTAATCAGATGGCCAAACTTTGTAAGACCCAATTTTGAGGGGGCTCTCTAAGGCCAATGACAAATTGAAAACCGAGCAGATGGTACACACATTGCAGTCAAATGTTCTCTCTAATGGTGTATCACACTTTACAAGAGTGTATATATAGAACCCACCCTTACTCTTGTAGATTTTGGTCACCATCAGAGCACATTTGGCTATGTAATGTGCGGGCCAAAGGCCCAATTTCTCTACGGCCACAACACATTGAAAACCGGGTAAATGGCATGCACGTTACAACCAAATGTGCTTCGATGGTGACCAAAATTTGTAAGAGTGTATATATGTGGACCCCAACCTCACTCATGCAAAGTTTAGTCATCATCAAAGCACATTTTTTTGCAATGTGCGAGCCAAAGGCCCAATTTCAAGGGGGCTCTTTAAGGCCATGACACATTCAAAATCGGATAAATGGCATGCACATTATATCTAAATGTACTTTGATGGTGACAAAACTTTGCAAGAGTTTATATGGGGACCTCATCCTCACTCTTTGCAAAAAGTTTGGTTTCCACCAGAACACATTTAGTTACAATGTGCTAACCAAAGGCCTAATTTTTTGAGGGGGCTCTCTAAGGTCATGACACATTGAAAACTGAGCAAATGGCATGCACATTGCATCCAAATGTGCTTGGATCTTGTACTACTACCAAACTTCGTAAGAGTGTATATATCGACCTCACCCTCACTTTTGCAAATTTTGGTCACCATAAAAAGCACATTTTCTTGCAATGTATGAGCTAAAGGCCCAATTTCGAGGGGGCTCTCTAAGGTCATGACACATTAAAAACCGGGTGAATGGCACGCATATTACAACTAAATGTTCTCCAATGGTGACCAAACTTTGTAAGAGTGTATATATGGACCCCACCTTCACTCTTGCAAAAGTTTGGCTCACCATCAAAGCACATTTGGCTGTAATGTGAGAGACAAAGGCCCTATTTCGAGGGGGCTCCACATTGAAAACCGGATAAATGGCATGCACATTGCATACAGACGTGCTATGATGGTGACTAAAGTTTTCAAAAGTATACATGTGGATCCTACCCTTAGTCTTGCAAAGTTTGGTCACCATCGGAACACATTTGGTTACAATGTGTAGACCAAAGTGAAAAGAGACAAAACATTAGGTGAAAGAAAAAGACATGTTTGGATAAGTTTGTGCATGTGTGTGTATTATGTAGGTGCATGTGTGTGTTTGTGTGTGTGTGTGTGTGAATGTGTGTGAATGTTTGTGTGCATGTGCGCCTTGGTGAGAGAGGAGGGAAGATAAAAGATAAACTTCTATGTATCTAAAACAAATATAAGAGAATAATACATGGGATAAATCATGAAGTTTTCTAACCCAACTACTCTAGGCTTAGCCAACCATGGTAAAAAAACATCATATAATGACTACAAAAGTGCTCACCCAACTACTCTGGGTTTAGTCATTGTCACTATCTAAATGTAGCCAATCTGGATCATCATCTATAAACTGACCTCACTTCCAAGGAGCCTCTATAACTCATTGTGCAGTAGAGAATCCCACGGTGGAGACTCCACCCTGGGTGCACACAGCAGTACGCCTGTCTGCACACTGCCTTCAAGAGACCTCTGCACCTCTATGTCTCATAATGCCCACAATCTATCCTATCTCTCTAGACAGAGAGTTAAGTTAGCACCCACACATGTCTCCCACTCCACACGTGTAACATGTTTAGTAAATAATCATAAATTTATGTCGTTAAGTCTTGACAAACGTGCCACTAGGTCTAACACCACCAACATGCTCAAGTGCTATGCACCTGCTCTCCTCTAGAACAACCTATAGCTGCTTGCACTTTGTCTCAGTCCACTCCAACTCTTTTGGCTCCTCAAAGCCTCTGGGAGAGTCTTAATGCCCGACTCACAAGTAATGGCTAGTAGGTCCTCTTGCGTCATGTTAGAGACTAGCCACTATCTATGGATCAATCTCCATTGTGCTTTGGAAAAGTTCATCATACCCAAAACTCAATAGGTAGCTAGGTTGATGTCATATGTATAGATTGGGCATTTACTAGTTGGAGGGATATGCAAGAGATGTGGAAGAAGTGACCACATCCTAGCGTGTATGCACCTATCGCATATTGAGGGGTTGAAAACATACTAAGCACTCTCCCTCACATAGAATCTATGGGGCCTATGCAGCAATGGTCGTCCGGCGGCTAGGATCTCCGATGGAGGACAAGGATATAAGGTGGAATAAGGCTCACTATGGACTCCTTGACTACGAGCAATCTATCGAGACTGATGAAAAAAGTGCTCTACTCTATGCTCGGCTATGCGACACCTTGTGACCTCCTCATATAGCCGTATATATATATATATATCTCGGTGGTGTCTACATGAAAGAGCAAACATAAATAAGATACATAGAAAAAGTACACGAGACATTAATAAACATGTAAGTAAACAAATCAAAGATAGGTACCAACCTCAATCATCACCGTAGGCATTGTGTGTGAAAATAATTGCACATACTGGATGCTCTCAATATCTCGATGGTGTCTACATGAAAGAGCAAACATAAATAAGATACATAGAAAAAGTACACGAGACATTAATAAACATGTAAGTAAACAAATCAAAGATAGGTACCAACCTCAATCATCACCGTAGGCATTGTGTGTGAAAATAATTGCACATACTGGATGCTCTCTATGTAGTAAGCCATACATCGACCCCAATCTGTGATCCAAGAGCCTCAATAGTTGAAAGTGGCACAAAGGTTGGTTCTGCCTCAACAACTCGAAGGGCTGGAGGGGGATCGTTGCTTACCCTGCTTGCCTAAGCGACCCCTGCATGCACCACCGCCAAGACGAGCAATACCGTAGTCCACCTCTAGTCCTAATACAAACTCTGTATATAATTTCTTTGCAAAGTATAAGTGAATCTGGCAATGGTGCGGGCATCCTCCCATGAGCGGCTACATATCAGTTATAGATATGTGCAGCTAGGTGGAAGCACCTAGAAATAAGAAGCACTTTCCCAACTACAGGATGGACTCCTTGGCCATCTCTAAAACCAAATCCCTAATGCCAACGGAGCTTGTCCACCTCGGTATGTTGTGTCTGTAGCCACTTGTCTATAGACATGATGCTACCTAGGCTGTGTAAGGAGGACAACATTGCCTCTAGGTTTGCACAATGTGCAAGGTAGATGGTGTGTCACCTGCACTCATATGGACCATCGATACTCATGGGTGAATCGAGGCTCTTAATGGACTCCGTGAGTCCATGCTAAAGAGGATGATTTGAGGCCACCCTAATGAAAACCCTAACCTAAGTGCGGAAGGGATCAAAATGTGTAATGGAGATTAGGGAAGACCTAATAGAGATTATGTGAAAAGCTAACTTAGATTAGGGAGAGAGGGATCCCTAAGAGTGATCAATGAGAATGAGGAGGGGGAAAAAATGGGGCTTTTATATCTCGATCGAGTTAGGGTTAGGGTTTTAAGACAAAGAACTCGTTGCACCCTATGATTTGTTACCATATAACATCATGGATTGGGTACCCATGTAACTCGGTCAAGTTACGTGAAAAATTAAAATAATATTTTTTGGATTTTCTCTTTCCTTTGCAACATCATTGAGCTACACACGTCCATCAACGGTTGGGTATACATGTAACTCGGTCGAGCTATGTGGAAAATAAAAAAAAGTAAAGGATTTTTTTCTCTCCTTTGAAACGTCGTCAAGCTTTACATGTGTTCATCATCGATTGGGTATCCACATAGCTCATTCGGGTTATGTGGAAAATTGAAAATTTGATTTTTAAAGGATTTTTTTCTTTCCTTTACAACATCAAAATAAAAAAACACGTGTCCATCATCCGTTGGGTATTCCATGTAACTCGGTCGAGTTACATGGAAAACTGAAAGTTTGATTTTTGTGGATTTTTTTTCTTTCCTTCACGTCGAAATAAAAAAACACCTGTCCATCATGGGTTAGGTACCCACGTAATTCGGCTGTGGGTTGGGTACCCACGTAATTCGGCTGTGGGTTGGGTACCCACGTAACTCGATTGGGTTACATGGAAATTTGATTTTTTTATTTTTTTGCCTTTCCTTTACAATGTTGACCAGCTTCACATGTGTTCATCGGTTGGGTATCCATGTAACAACTCAGTCGAGTTACGTGGAAATTTAAAAAATTGATTTGTTTTCCGTCGCAATGTGGTTGAACTGCACACATATCCATCTGGATTGGATATCCCCATAACTCGATCAAGTTATATGGGATTTTTTCTTTGAATTTTTTTCTTTCTTTATGTAGTCATTGTTGAGGTGCATGCTTGGTGTACATGAATGCCATGGTTTATGTAAGTAACTCGATCGAGTTACATATTAGACATCCACATAGGCAGCTTCGAGTTCCATGTTGTATTGCACCAAGCAACTCGATCAATATATACATGGAAAAGTGAGGACCCTTATTGTACAGCCAATGTTAAGATGCTTAAGTTCACAACATGCAAGAGGAGGAATTAAAAGTTTTGAAATAAAAATAATAATTAAATTAGGGAAGAAATATGAATATAAATCAAAGAGGTGAAACAAAAAAGTTATAAAAAATAGGGTGATAATGTGGCTAAAGCTAGATGTGTGTGTGTGCGTGTGTGTGTGAGAGAGAGAGAGAGAGAGAGAGAGAGAGAGAGAGAGAGAGAGAGAGAGAGAGAGAGAGAGAGAGAGAGAGAGAGAGAGAGAGAGAGAGAGAGAGAGAGAGAGAGAGAGAGAGAGAGAGAGAGAAGGATAGAGATTAGATTTTATTAGCATTTTAAAAAAGAACTCAAAGTGTTTATAAGACCAACAATACATGTGATCCATGTATGAAGTATCAATCATATAATATAGAAAGAGAAAAAAACATGAAGTTCCTATCATCTCGCACCCTCTCCTATGACTAAATACATAGAATCAATGCCCACCTCTCGTGTTGGGTTTGTTCGGTGGTGTTTAAGTATGTCATTTGGAGTGTCCCTAATTTGGAGTTGGCAAATCGATGGTTTATATCTCTAGGATTGAATGCATATGGCTATCAAAAGGAACAATCGTAATGGCTTCAATACAAGGATGTACACATGAGATATTTAGAATTTGGTGACTTGTGAATAATAATTTTTAAGTCTTGTTCATATGAATATTTTAAACTCAATGCTCTTCCCCTTTAGAAAGTATAGTAGTTTCAAAATGAGTGGAACTTCCATGAGATCATGAATGTTTTGAACTCAATCCTCTTCCCCTTTAGAAAGTATAGTAGTTTCAAAATGAGCGGCACATCAGTGAGGTCATGAATGAAATTATCACCTCTATCAGTGATTATTATTTTGATACTCAAGCATTGGTTTTGAGTGATAGTCCACTTCTTAATAACTCTATGAATTGATTTTCAACCTTTTCTCCTTTGTGATTACAATATGCAATACATATAATAGTGTGAGTGGTTTAAAGAATATTATCAAGACCATCACTTTATTCCACTCACTACTAGTAACACTTGTAGATTCTTAATTTTTCTTATAACTTAAATTAGTAGTATCTAGGTGTAAATAAACCATAAACATGAATACATTTTCTTAGAAAGTCAATACCTATTTTATTATGAGGATTTCAAGCATAAATTTCTCTCTCTCTCTCTCTCTCTGTTTCTCTCTCTCTCTCTCTCTCTCTCTCACACACACACACACACACACACACACACACACACACGCACGCACGCATGCACGCACCCACGCGCGTGCGCGAACGCACGCACACATGAAACAACACCATGAATAAACTCATGGAATCTATGAAGTACATTAATTTAGCCACTTCTTTCTAGTATCTATGTCAAGTTCTATGTTGCTAACAAATAATCACCAACATGGTAACACATCTACTTCTAGTGCTATGTTGTTAATATACAATCATCAACATCATGTTTTCATTTGATTATACATTTATAAAACTCTTATTTGAGATGCAAGAGTTACATCGAGTAACGAATGTAGGAATACTAAGCTTGAAAGCGTTAATGGGCATGCCCTTAAAGGAGAGAGGAAAATAATGCCTTTACGTCTGTTGGTGCATGTGTCTATTGCTCTAGCACAATCTTAAAGGTGGTTACTTTTAAGATAAAATCAAGATTAGCTTTATTTATTATAAATAAAAACGAGATTCACAAGGTTCTTGTGCACTCCCAAGATGGCTTTTATTCCACCATGTGGGTCTGTGTCCCCATCCCTTTTTGGGGGGGTGATGACATAAGATTGGGTCTAGAAGTGGGAAACTTGTGAAACTCTTATTCTTTTTTGTAATAAATTAAACTAAAAAGATACATTTGATTCAATCTCAAAAGTAACCATGTCTAACATTGTGGAGGAATAATAGACATATACACCCCCACACATAGAGACATTCTTTTCCTCCCTCTCCTTTAAGTGCATGCACCTTAAATCCTTTAATTCATATACTCACAAGTGTGCTTGTTGTTGTGAGCTTATATGCATTAAAGAGGCGATATGATATGATTAACTACAAGAGAGAGAGAGAGAGAGAGAGAGAGAGACGATTGATCTCATGTCCATGGGGTGAGATTTTTCTATTATGTAAAGTGGACCATCTTAATCTTGTGACTAGCGACAAAAGCCACCCTTGAAATTCACACAATTATAAAATACACGTGTTTCTTGGTAATTTCCAAAGACAAGGTGTGATTAGCTATTACCTTACACCGTAGAAAAGCACATAAATTATAAAATACACATGTGCAATGCTCGAAAAAAATGGCATTCCAATGTATTTGTACGGGCCAAAATTAAGAAAAATCGATTGAGATTTTAAGTAACCCTTATTTTAGGAATGATTTTTCATGTATTTTAGTTGTAAAACCTACATATTGTAGAGATAAGGGAAACAAAAATCGGATAGATATAAGAGTTGTCCATATTTTGATTGGAACTGGAAAAAATCGGATAGACATAAGAGTTGTCCATATTTTGATTGGAACTGGAAAAAATGTTTTTTTTCGAGCACTGCCCATGCGTGTTATAGGTTTGATTTGGTCATGTTGAGGGTGACGTGGAGCGATTAGAATTCTCCTTAGAGGTTTGATTGGTCATGTGAGGGTGATTTTCAAAAGTTAGGAGGTGACTGAGGTTTGATTGATCATGTGAGGGTGATTTTCAAAAGTTAGGAGGTGACTTGAGAGTGCATTTTTCCATGAGCAGATATGCGTGGGACGGTGGGACCACCCAGTTGATGTTGACGAGTCACAGCAGCCAAAGGGGCCGCCATTGGAGGCCAGTCAAAGCTGCCAGCAGGCCGCCGCACGCCATGAGGGCCTTTGGAAATTGGATGCTTCTATAATCTCCTTAACCCTATAGGTAGTAGTACACACATTTTTGAAGCTCTCAGTACACCCTCAATCCCCTCTACACACACAATCGCTTCCATAGCCTCTAGCTCTTCATTGCGGCTATGGCAGCGGCGGCGGACATCTCATGGAACCGCCTTCCCCCCGATCTTAGCGACCTCCTTCTTGCCCACCTTTCTCAGGCTGAGCTCTCACGCGTTCGCTCTGTTTGCCGCACATGGCTTGCCTCCATCACCTCCCCCCACTTCCGCCGTCTCCACCACCAGCTCCACCCCCGTACCCACCCCTGTCTCCTCCTCTACAACCATGCCGTCAAGATCTCCGCCTGCGATTGGTGCACCAACGGCCCAGATCCCACCACTTCCGGCGCCCGCCCCCTTTGCCCCCCCTCTTGGCGTGACCTCGCCTTGCCCGCCTTATACGTCCGGGAATGGGCCGGCTCCTGCAATGGCCTCGTCTGCCTCCGCAGTCACCTCACCTCCAAGGGCTACACCGTGGGGTGCCTCTTTACCGGCCAATGGGACACCTTGCCCGACCCTCCCCACCCATACTCTCTCTCCAAGCTCTGGGCAATGGTCGCCGACACCTCCAACATAGGCAGCTTCTGGATCCTCCTCCTCCAGCTGAACAGCACATCAGCGTCCCTACATGTGTACGATTCTGAGAGAAATCAGTGGGCACTAAGGGCACTGCCGGCGCAGTCTACTGTCATAGGAGGGGGAGGAAAGGGCCCTCTCATCTCCTTCAACAGCACCGCCGCCTGTATCGGCGAGCTGGTGTATTCCATCCAGGCGGAGAATCGTTCCGTCGTCACCTTTGATGTCAAACGGAACGTGTGGAAGGCTGTGGACGCCAGCCTGCCCGCCAACCTGACCTTCCAAGTTGCCCAGCAAGAGACTCTCATAGAAACGCCTCCTAAATTGATCGAGGGTTTCAAAGGCAAAATCTTATTGGTAGGGGCGTGCTTGGATGAGAGCCTAGCAGTGGTGTGGGAGCTGGACGGGGCACGCAAGGCGTGGAGAGAAATGGCACGGGCCCCTCCGCACATGTGCTCACACATGCTGGACGAGGCCAAGGAGTGCCGCAAGGCCGCCGTCCTGCCCATCAGGTACACTGGCCAAGGGGAGCTCATCGTTGTCATGGCCTCTGGTTCTCAAAAGGCTATCCAATTCGACGTAATGGAGGAGAAGTGGGCGTGGCTCGACTTGCCGTCTGCCGTGAATTGCCACCTTTCCCTTTGCTGCCAGCCCCCCTACTCAATTACACGCTCCTAAGAGCTCCGTCGCAGCAGCTCCATTATATAGATGTCGTAAATAAGAGCTGCATCGCGCGCCTTCCGAGAGCCGCACCACTAAAGCGTGCGTTGGCGTTTAGAGCTGGAAAGCTGCTTACTACCATTGGAGGTACAGAGCACCATATATCATAGCAGCATGTCGAAATATCAGAAGATTTAACTGGCAGAGTAGTCCAAATCTTTGAAGAAGAGTGCAGTGGGTAGCTATTTTGGCATATGCAGAAATACTTGAAGCTTCTCATTTCACGCCAAGAATTCTGTATGTTGCGAAACGAAGCACCAAGAAGGTAGAAACTAGCCAGACCTTGCTGCGCAGCTCTAAGCCCACTCTTTGTAGAGTTTTTTTTTTTTCTGGGTGGATCAATCAGTTATATTTTTGTGAATTTTAGTAGAGCTCTTTTATAAACCCTATGTAAATGTTACCATACTTCAAATTTTCTTTTTTGAAATTGGCTAGAATTAGAAAGTACAACACAACACACATGCGTGCCCTGCCACCGTAGGGACTCTCAAGCAACACCTTTATCTATTGCACTAACTAGCTGTCACACCATACTTCAAAATTGAAAGCCTAGAAAGTAGTTTTGGACTTCTAGTGGAACCTATTATTTCACACAATGTACTTATACACCCTTTTCTTTTCAAAATCCAATTGAAATGGTTTGAAGGTTAACACATGCTTTGAAACCCAATAATATGGGTCCCAAATGTTTTTTTTTTTGCATTAATTAGTTTGAAAGTTTTTGCTAGAGTTCAACACCTCAGAAACATTTGATGTGTGCCAGTGGGAAGGAACTATCGCGAAGTTTGTAGAGGTGTCATGAAATTTCATGTGATTGCTATATGTACGCGTGTGTTGGGCGGTCTCTCTCCTTCGGGCCTAGTCTTGGTAGCATGGAGGCTTGCACTGAAACTCTATCCCCAACTGTTGTGCATGAGCTAATTGAGGCTCACGCATGTGATTAGAGGCTCGAACTATGCATATGATTAGAGGCTCGAATTATGCATGCTAATTGAGTCGATTTGAACCTTAATTAGTTGCTTGCTTAATGGGCTTCTTAGAGGTTTGATTAAGGACGATTTTGGTATCCAATTGGTGCTTGATTAGAGGCTCAATTAGTGTCCAATTTGTAACTGAGTTAAGAGATCTTCTATTGCTCAATTTTCAAAGCTTTGTTATTGCTCAATTCGTAGTTAAATTTAGAGCTCTATTAGGGCCAAGTTTGTAGCTCATTTACATAAATTAAGAATTTTTATTAGGAAAAACACAAAATCCTCTGTTTGTTTTATTTTTCTGTTGGGGAAACCTCCGTTTTTTCTCTCCAATTTATACAATAATTTAAACAAAACAAACAAACAAACAAATAAACCCAAACCCCTCTCCCTATGTGACCCCCAACCCCCTAACCCTACCCCTAACTAACCACCCGTCCTCCCCTTATTAATGGCCTTCTCTCTCATATATAGGCCTGGTCACTGAAACCGCCTGTGTCGCCCGTAGCCACCATCGTGCACTGCGTGAGGAGCACCGAATGCGTTCCACTACTGCAGCCGCCGCCTATAGCAGCACCCTATAGCCGCCTGGCGACGCCGCCAGCCTGCTGCTGAAGCCGCCGCCCACCCGACTCCGCCGTCGCAACCTCTAGTAAAAGCAAAAGAAAAAACTAACCGTAAGTTCTTACTTAAAGTCACATCCACTCACATATACACACGTACACGCACACATTCCAAACCAGGAGACCCCCCCCCCCCCCCCAAACACACACACACACTTACGATGTTGGCCATCGTCGACAACATAGTTCATGCACACACATGCACACCCATACCTATCCTCCCCAACAAACGTTGAGCATCCGACACAACCTATCTCCATGGCAGTTTACAATGCACCAAATGTGTCATTACCCCCATCGGTTTTAGTACCTCGACCCCTACCTTTGCGCTTAATCAAATAGGTTTTGAGGGACTTGTTGATTATCTTGAGTACAAGGCGGAGTTTGATACCGCATCTCAGATAATTGAAGACTCCACATAGCTTTACCCTGACTACTATGCAGTTGATGCTGGAGGAGGATTCAAACTAGTGTACCAACTAGCTGCGGTAGGAAGAGGCCAAGACATCAACACTACCACCAAGACAATGCCTCTTCAATGTTATCACTGTCAGGGACCACACAAAGTCTCTAAATGTCCCATCAAGAATACAACAATCGCTCTAGTTGCATCTTCTCTCCCTACAACTTGCAATCATTGTGGCATAGATCATTGGATCAAGGATTGCCCAATGAAACCAATTGCTGCAAACCAACAAAGTGGTCCCATCATCATGCCTCTCAGCATGATTGGGGTTAGTAACCAAACGTGAAAAACAATCTTCAAGAACCCTAATCCGCCTGTGAAGGCAATAACAAGACTCATGGCTCAAAACATACTTCACATGTTTTGAAAGCCTAGAAAGTAGTTTTGGACTTCTAGTGGAACCTATTATTTCACACAATGTACTTATACACCCTTTTCTTTTCAAAATCCAATTGAAATGGTTTGAAGGTTAACACATGCTTTGAAACCCAATAATATGGGTCCCAAATGTTTTTTTTTCTATTAATTAGTTTGGAAGTTTTTGCGAGAGTTCAACACCTCATAAACATTTTGATGTGTGCCAATGGGAAGGAACTATCGCGAAGTTTGTAGAGGTTTCATGAAATTTCATGTGATTGCTTGGGTGGTCTCTCTCCTTCGGGCCTAGTCTTGGTAGCATGGAGGCCTGCACTGAAACTCTATCCCCAACTGTTGTGCATGAGCTAATTGAGGTTCACGCATGTGATTAGAGGCTCGAATTATGCATATGATTAGAGGCTCGAATTATGCATGCTAATTGAGTCGATTTGAATCTTAATTAGTTGCTTGCTTAATGGGCTTCTTAGAGGTTTGATTAGGGACGATTTTGGTATCCAATTGGTGCTTGATTAGAGGCTCAATTAGTGTCCAATTTGTAACTGAGTTAAGAGATCTTCAATTGCTCAATTTTCAAAGCTTTGTTATTGCTCAGTTCGTAGTTAAATTTAGAGCTCTACTAGGGCCAAGTTTGTAGCTCATTTACATAAATTAAGAATTTTTATTAGGAAAAACACAAAATCCTCTGTTTGTTTTATTTTTCTGTTGGGGAAACCTCCGTTTTTTTCTCTCCAATTTATACAATAATTTAAACAAAACAAACAAACAAATAAACCCAAACCCCTCTCCCTATGTGACCCCCAACCCCCTAACCCTACCCCTAACCAACCACCCGTCCTCCCCTTATTAATGGCCTTCTCTCTCATATGTAGGCACCTTGCAACCGGTCACCGCCTGTGTCGCCCGTAGCCACCATCGTGCACTGCGTGAGGAGCACCGAATGCGTTCCACTACTGCAGCCGCCGCCTATAGCAGCACCCTATAGCCGCCTGGAGACGCCGCCGCTGAAGCCGCCGCCCACCCGCCGACTCCGACTCCGTCGCAACCTCTAGTAAAAGCAAAAGAAAAAACTAACCGTAAGTTCTTACTTAAAGTCACATCCACTCACATATACACACGTACACGCACACATTCCAAACCAGGAGACCCCCCCCCCCCCCCCCCCCCCCAAACACACACACACACTTACGATGTTGGCCATCGTCGACAACATAGTTCATGCACACACATGCACACCCATACCTATCCTCCCCAACAAACGATGAGCATCCGACACAACCTATCTCCATGGCAGTTTACAATGCACCAAATGTGTCATTACCCCCATCGGTTTTAGTACCTCGACCCATACCTTTGCGATTAATCAAATAGGTTTTGAGGGACTTGTTGATTATCTTGAGTACAAGGCGGAGTTTGATACCGCATCTCAGATCATTGAAGACTCCACATAGCTTTACCCTGACTACTATGCTGTTGATGCTAGAGGAGGATTCAAACTAGTGTACCAACTAGCTGCGGTAGGAAGAGGCCAAGACATCAACACTACCACCAAGACAATGCCTCTTCAATGTTATCACTGTCAGGGACCACACAAAGTCTCTAAATGTCCCATCAAGAACACAACAATCGCTCTAGTTGCATCTTCTCTCCCTACAACTTGCAATCATTGTGGCATAGATCATTGGATCAAGGATTGCCCAATGAAACCAGTTGCTGCAAACCAACAAAGTGGTCCCATCATCATGCCTCTCAGCATGATTGGGGTTAGTAACCAAACGTGAAAAATAATCTTCAAGAACCCTAATCCGCCTGTGAAGGCAATAACAAGACTCATGGCTCAAAACACACCGATTCTAGAAGAGAACACAACAGTCCAAGCTACCTCGGTAGAGAAAGAAGAAGAGCCATAAAAGGGAGAAATCTGTAAAAGAGGGTAAACATGCTGAGAAAACGGAACGGGTAAACTTGGAGACATCCGATGAACCAATCTACATGAATGGGACTGATGAGGATTCTGATTTAGTCAGCACACAAACTGACTCTAAGAAGCCAGAAAAACACAAGCAAAACCAAAGGAGCCCAAAAAAGATGAGACTCAAACAGGAAAAAAGGCAAACCAACTCAAACTTGGTTCCATGAATAAGGGCCAAGATGCGTGTGTGATCACCCAAAATACACTAAATGGCTGAAAGTGTGCGTGTAAATGCCTAATAACTAAGGGTGAGGTGTGAAAAGCGACCCAAAAGTGTGCATGTGAACAAAAAAAACACAATGCTCCAATGCACGTGAACAACCCCCAGAGTGCTCAAGTCAACACTAATCACCCAATGTGTGAAGTGCGTGTGAACAAAGCGAAAAAAAATCTCAAAATTCCACCCACTGTGTGTGAGAACACAACAAATATTCTACATGCGCAAGCCACGGCCTAAAGAAAATAAAAGGGTAGCCAAGGATAATAAAATATGGACTGTGGCAATAGGGAGAATGGGAATGGCCAAAGTGTGGAAGCCAACATGTGAAAAAGGGTCAAAACCCTGAGTTGGGGAGTAAAAGGGGGAAAAACCAAAATGAGAATCCACATGTACGGCCAGCTTACGCTGTGAATCCCTCTGAAATGCCTCACTGCGAATACCACTGAGTGTTGCCACTGCTTTGTTGTTCTACGTGCATGGCGCTCAGCATAATACGTGTGAGCTAGCTGTGTTGGAGTTTTGCGCTAAGCTACAAGGCAATGAGTGCTGAGCCTCTGAATCCAGTTGCATTAGCAAGCAATGATGCATGCCAGCGCGTGTAGACCCCTACACCAGTTGCGTTGGTTCCTATTTGTTGTGGGTACTCTGAGCAGCAAACGGTGGCTGAACTGAACAGACTAGGAAAAGGGGGTAATTGAACTCGCCTTGTGCTTTTGCAGAAGTGATCACGGCAGCAACTGAGCTTCCCACTCACTGCTACTGCGTGTAAGACGTGTTGAGCACGATCTTTGTTCTTTGGCTCTGCGATGACGACTGAACGGTACTTGTGCTTTGAATGCCACCACTGAACGATGCTTATGATGTCTGATGTCTATTGTGCCAATGATGTTGCGTTATCCTCGACTACCTCGACTAAAGCATTGCAGTGTGTGTGTTTTGGCCTGCTACTAGAACGACAGCAGTGAATGTTGTTAGGCGCGTGCAGCAACCATGGGCAAGCAAACTGTGTAGGCACTGCATTGCGATGTAGCTTTTGCTTGCTACTAATTGAACTTCTTGAAATGAATGATAGATGCTTGATGATCCTCTGTAGTATGAAGGTAGTTCTTTACTGCCTTGCTGAGATTTAGTGCTATCTAGAGATGCACACTAAGGCAAAGCATAGTGGACACAAGCCCTCGTTGATTCCATGGCATTGCTGTTCTTTATTCAATACTTTTGTGCCAATATTTGCAAATTTTAGCACTAGTATTCAAAATTAGTACTGAGTAGTGTTTCAACCACTAGTTGATGCAAGATCCACTAACAATACTAGCTACCTCACCACACCTTCGAGCTTTCAAGGCTTGTTTCATATGCAATCTTGGTAATAGAGATTTCTTTGTCAGACTTTGTTTTGCCTATCAAAGAGATTGCATGACTTTGCATGTCCCCCAGCTCTGTTTCAGTGCTTTTAATGTACATTTGTTTATGCCATAGGATGCCTGCAAGCACTCTTGTTTTGATTAATGGCTACCACCCTTGTTTATGAAGGATTTTTTGTCTTGTGTACAGGGTTAGAACACCGTCATGCATGCATTATCCTTCACAATTCTGACCTGCATGTGTTTGCTCCACTCTTGGTTTGCTTGCTGACCCCCACAAGGCTATGATGCTTTTCCCTTTTGCATTCCAATGGTGTTGCAAACCACTATTTGAGAGTTGTTGTAGCCTAATGAAAAGGTTGTATAAACTTGAAACTTGGAATTATGTAGGAATGATGTGCTTCTAACAGCTCTTTTCTGTAAGGACTTCAATCTGCATCTAACCCAATAGCCTACATGTCATCTGTATCCTTAATGGCTAGTAGCCTGTATAACTCAGCCTCTTATTGTCACTTGCACTCTGCTTTTCATGCTACTCTTAAACATTATGCATGGAAAACCAGAATCCCTTGGTGTAATGGAAGCACATTAATTTAACCAGAGGTCTCAGTTCAAATCTGAGAGGAATTATACTAGTTTTACATCATTTTTCATGTATTACCTCTTTAACATGTGTGTAAACATTAAATCTTTCACCATGTCAACATGCATGTTGCATTTTCACTATAATAGATGAATCTTATTGATCAATAGCCTTGAAAATGCTTGCAGAATAGCAACAAAGCTAAAGCTTAATGACTTTCAAGGTTTTGTTATTGAGCTATTGCTGTTGTATGACGTTGATCTTGGCCAAGAATGTTGAAATTGGGACCAAGATTTGCTTGAAATTACATAATTTCTTCAATGTTGATGAAACTGTTGATGATGTGTTGTCCCTTCTTCTCAAGATTTGATTTCTGCACTATGTCTTTATAATCTCTTGAAAAAATCTGCACAACTCTGCACTGTACTTTGCATTGTTCGTGAAAATCTACACCAATCCTTGGAAATCTGTACTGATTGCACATAAAATCTTGAAATCTGCACCAAGATTCTGCACACTATTTTGAAACTTTATCAAATTTCTGCACACTTTCTTGAAAATGCACCAAATTTCTACATAGCAATCTGAAATCTGTACAACAATCTAGCAACGTTAATTTTCAGCACTACACTCTTCTTCTTGTAATATTTCTCCAAGAACTCAAAGATTTGGCAATCTAAGGTTTGATCTTGAAGAAATAAGGGATTTAAGGATTGATATTTGAAACTGTACGCTCTCTAATCAAGATAATGCAAGAAAATCATTCAAAATTGGTTGCTAAAATCTTTGCAAACCCTGATTTTAAAAATCAAGATAATTTTCAATAAAATCAAGATCAAGAAGATCAAGAAGTTCAAGAAATCAAATAGTAAAGTGGATTAGGGTTTTTAAAATAGTGATTAATACAAATTCAAAAATGATTAACATAAGTTTCATTACTAATCTTGTCAAAACAAGAAATTAGCAAATCTGAAAAGTGTGTAAAAATCAATTTTAAAAATGATTAACACTAATCAAGATTAAGAAAATACATTTCAAAAAACTATATTAACAATAATTTGAAAATGACTATCATTAATCAAGATCAAGAAAATACATTTTGAAAATTAAATTAAGCATAATTTAAAAATGATTATCACTAATCACTCCCTAAGCAAAGATTTAAGCCATGAGCTCTGATACCAATGCAATGAAGAGAACCTAGGGGATTGCACTCATTAGCATGGAGTACACACATGTCCCACTCATCATCATAGGGAGTAGCACCTATTGCACTCATGATGAAATACACACATAGCTTCTCAAGATAGAGAAGTTCACCATGGAAGCTTAGAGCTCCAAAAAGTAAGTAGTACTCATGAAAGTATAATGATAAAAAAGGGTACAATGTCCATGAGCCCTATACCTAATATAGCCCAAGACCCCCCAATGATAAAAAAGGGTACAATGTCCATGAGCCCTATATACCTAATATAGCCCAAGACCCCCCAAAAGTACACATGTAAATGTCCCTAAGCCCAAGTGCCTAGGCCCCATTCGTCATGTGCATGTGCAATGAAATCTACTTCATTACATATATGCATTGAGATTCTGGACGGAGTTGAAACTATTGGTTTCCTTAATGGTAGTAAATTGAAGAAATACTATGGTCAAAGAATCCTTTTGCGCTTCCCATTACAAACTAGCTACCAAGGAACGTGCTGCACTAAAAAAGATCCAAGTCCAAAAAGAAGCACTAGAGAAGCAAATCAAACTTCAACAATGTTGGGAAAATATCAAACTTGTTGCCCAAGCCTATAAGAAGCACGAGAGAAGCAAATCAAACTTCACTAATGTTGGGAAAATATCAAACGTGTTGCCAAAGCCTACATTAGAGAGGTAGTAGATGATAAGGAGGATTATATTCCAGCTCTCAAGACACCAATTGAATTACCTAGCCCCTATGGTAAGGTATTCTACAATGCACAACTTAACATAGTTTTCGATCATAATTTACTCTCTTTTGTTGCATGGAAGCAATTGGGTAAACCTCAACATAGTTTTCGATCATAATTTACTCTTTTGTTGCATGGAAGCAATTGGGTAAACCTCAACTTGAGAAAAGTAACACGAGAGTAGAAGGTATAAGCACCAAAAATACCAAAGTTCTTTGCTCGCTTAAAACTATCATTTACCATAATAATGAGCACTTGGTCTCGATAACTTTTTGGTCATGCCTTTAGGAACCTTGAAAGAACATGTCCTCCTTGGATGGACATGGATGAAAGAAGCTCAGTGCAAAATTGACTGGGCCATAGGGAATGTTTCCACAATAAAAGTCCCTAAACACCCTTACACTCCATGCACATTATCTCCGCACCCAATGCGCTGCAACACTTAGCACTAGAGTGTCACAAAGGACGAAGCCTCATCATTGGCTCAACCCAAGGCTACTTCCTCCACATTGATTTCCACTTCACCCCACCAACCAATTCTTCAACTTCTAACTCTGCATCCACATCTTCCTTGAAGAGGAACCAACAAAGGCCAACAATAATGCAAGCAAAGAAGCCGCAATCTACCTACAAATGGGTCCCCAAAGCTACTCAACTTGCTCTAGATGAGGAGCTTGGCATTCCGTCTGTGGTTACTCCTAGTGTAAGGAGAACCAAGGCTATTTTGAGGACACCTCGCAGTGATCCAGATGTACGCAGGTCTTCGAGGGTTAGATACCCTATTGACAGGTTAAGATATGATGGTGAATATACAACCCATCATTATGCTTACATAGTAAAAGCAATACAGGAGGTTGAGCCCACTTGCTTTGAGCAAGCAATTGGAAATAAGAAATGGGAAGATGCCATGGATGAGGAGATGATAGCATTGGATGCAAATGCCATGGATGAGGAGATGACAGCATTGGATGCAAATGCAACATGGGAGTTAGTGCCTTTGCCTCTACTAAGGAAAAGAAGGCAATTGGATGTAAGTGGGTGTATAAAGTCAAGCACAATGCTGATGGTTCAATGAGCAGGTATAAGGCAAGATTGGTTGCCAAGGGCTATGCGCAGACTTATGGCATAGACTATGAGGAGATATTCAACCTGGTTGCAAGAATGGCAATCGTGAGAGCTCTCATTGCTATGGCAGCGAAGGGTTGGTCTTTACATCAAATGGATATAAAGAATGCTTTCTTGAATGGTGATTTGCAAGAAGAAGTGTACATGATGCAGCCACCAGGTTATGAGAGTGATGCACATCTAGATTTTGTGTACAGGTTACGCAAAGCCTTGTATGGCTTCTTGAAGGAGGCACCTAGAGCATGGTCAAACAATATTGGGGAGTATCTTGTTACCATTGGATTTTAGATATCCAATGCAAATTTTTCACTATATGTGAAAAAGACAGATAGAGGGATCATGCTATTAGTCATCTATGTGGATGACTTGATTATCACTGGTGATAGTGATGCAGACATACATGATGTCAGGATGCTTTTGAAGCAGAAGTTTGAGATGAAGGATTTGGGTCAGCTGCGGTATTTCTTGGACATAGAGATGGTGAGATCACTTCATGGCATTTTGCTATTGTAAAGGCAGTATGGCTTGGACATGTTGTCCAAGTATGGTATGACAGGGAGGCTGTAAGCCTATTTCAGTGCCATTGGAGCAGAACACGAAGCTTTCCGTAGATACAGGTGAGATTTTGGAGGACCCCACTACATACAGCGCATAGTGGGTAGTTTGATCTACATGACCATTACAAGGCCAGAATTGAGCTACGCTGTTTGACTTGTGAGTCACTTTATGCAGGCCCCTAGGAAGCCACACTTGGATGCAGCTAGATGGATCCTCAGGTACATAAAGTCCACAGTTGATTATGGACTTTTCTATGAGGCTGGTACAGAGATACAGTGGCATGGGTACACAGATGGTGATTGGGCTAGTAGTATTGCAGACATGAGATCTACCAGTGGTTTTATGTTCTCATTTGGGAGTGTTGCTGTGAGTTGGAGCAATAAGAAGTAGCCAACAATTGCCTTGTTAAGTACAGAGGTAGAGTATAGGGGTGCTGCTATGGCAGCTCTTGTGAGGTAGCTTGGTTTCAGAAGCTACTTGGTGACATGGGAGATCCTATGGATAGGGGAGTTGTCATATATTGTGACAACATGAGCAGCATAGAGTTGGCCAATAACCCAGTATATCATTAACGAAGCACATTGAGGTACATTGAGGGAGAAGGTAGCAGAAGATGTAGATATGGTATATGTCAACACAAAGGATCAGGTGGTTGACATCTTCACAAAGGCATTGGGCACAAAGAAGATCCACAGGTTTAGGAGCTTACTTGGAGTGCAGTGTGTGGAGTTAAGCTCGAGGGAGAGTGTTGAGATATCAAGCTCAACTAGTGCTACGGCGGACATTGATGACCCACGTGGGTGATAGCTTCTGCATCTACACCACTGGCATGGTTGGTGAGATTATGGGTAATATGCGGCCAGTGGGATGATAGGCTGTGTGACAGCCATTTTGGATTACTAGAGACTGGCATAGTTATAGCGCCAGCTCATTTAGTTGGGTTCACATTATGGACTAACCCATATAGTGTATACTGTTATCTTGTATGTGTAGGAGTTGAGTAATAACCCATATAGTGTATACTGTTATCTTTATGTTATGTTGGTTGAGTAGAGAAGAAGAAGATAGAAGAAAATTCAGCTATCCATCTCTATCCTGTGTCTTTCTCTCTCATGTGTGTGTGTTTGCTTGCTAGGGTTTGAAGCTCTCCCTCTCCCCCACATTCTCTTTATGAAATGGTACCCAAAATGAAATTTTTATGAGAGTCCTTTACCACCCTTACGACTCGATGTCGATGTTCGTATGGTAGTATCAAAGTGTTCTTCATTGGACCTACCTCATCAACAAGGAAGTTGGAAATTTTGGCTTCAAAAGACTTACACCACCCTTCGAGAAGTCCACAGATGATGGGAAGCAGGAAGGGGGGCATACAACGAACTTCTATATTTACACCCCTAAATAATGTTTTATTCCCTAACCACTAATGTTCACACAACTAGAAACCTGTTAGGGAGAACATAACCCCCAACACGTACAGTAAATATAGCACTTATAACAAACACACAATACATACCAAATATCAATTTAAAAAAAAACATAAAAAGATGAGGAGCTAAGCACACAACTAAGAAAAGAGATAATGCTTGAATTCTAGCAAACAAGGTTTTCATAACTCCTTTGGCTAACCTATAGGTCTCGAGCAATGGATTTCATTTGGTGTGACATGAATGCACTTATTCTAGATCCAGATTGCCAAGAATGGTATTATCAAGGAGTGTTTAGCATACCACCTTTCCAATCCCACTCCCACCACTTTTACGTGTCTTTAGGAGTGAGTACTTGCTATGTAAATGCTTTCATTGAATTGTTTTTATTGCAATTCCATCCCTTTTCTCCATGCCATGCATGTGTACAGCGTATGCTCTTTGCCATGTCCCATCTTTGTTGGCAATGTAGGACGTATTTTCAACGCTATGAGACCATCCTACTCCAATCCATGGTAGAAAAAACACTACAAAGACATGATGACCTAAGTGATCTTTACGCGATCGGTGGACCTAATCAAGTAATAACACCCCAAGAGGAAGAAAGCGAGTGATGGAGGTAAGAGCGTTACCTTACACTCACCCCACCACTTTATGAAATGCTATTACCCACACCATGTCCATTTTGGGTGGTAGTAGGTGAGTTTATTGATGAGTTTCAAGGCATGAGATACTTGACCACCTTACCTATAATACCTATGCCCTTCCATAGCCAGGATACACAAGGATCATTACCTACTCATTTAGCATAAGGATATGTTTTAGGAAACCCAAGCAAGGGGAAAGATCAAGCTAGTGATGACAATTCAGAGCTTTCTTATAAGCTATGGCTATCTGAGGACAATGATCTTGCCAGATGAGTTTGTCTTACAGGTTATCGAGAGTTGCCATCCAAAAATTTCCATTGCACATCAAATCTAGAATTTACGACTTGGAGAACCATGTAGCAGACATGCAACATCGATATGGACTGAATTATTTGCACACGTGTATTCTAACTTAACTTGAAAATTTGTTTCTTCATAGCACTTACTTGCAATCATGAAATTAACTTAAAATTTTCTTACCGCTTAGAGGAATTTAAGACCATATTATTTCTTAGACTAAGTAATGTCCCTATCTGTCCCCACATGACTAACCTTACAATATGCCAATGGATTATGCCAAGTACTTTCTCTCAATCTTTAGTGTCCTTTAGGTTAGTTTTAGGTGAAAAAAGAAAAAGAAAAAACGAAAACCCAAATGACCAAGAAGATAACTATCACCATGTAAGATCCTGTTAGGACTCTTGGTTACTCACGGTGGTACCTTGAGGCCTTTGCCTTGGTTCTTATGGGGTAGGACCTTGTGTCGTTAATAAGCTAATAAAAGGAAGAGGCCAAGCCATTACCATAATCAAGAGATTCTTGGTGGTCCTTAGATACTCTTGGCATAGGTCTCTGGGACATTGCCTTGGTCTCCATGGGTTGGTGCCTTATTCTTATATATCTTATTTATTAACCACAAAAACAAAAAAAAAAAGTCTATTCACCTTTAACTTACCACTAAGTCCACTACTAAAGCAATGTTTCTGGAGACTGAGTTCCACAACTGTAGGCGTGTGACTAAGACCAATTTAGGATAGGCTTATTACTTACCTCAGTTCAATTGACCTTACCTTTCCTCTTCATAACACAAATTGAAGCTCACCCAATCATAATCCAAAAAATAATAATGCATGCATATCCATGTTTAATCTTTTCTTTCTTTACAAGAAACATTTTACTGGTTGAGTTGTTTTTCAACGACGCAGGTACCCCAAGATTTGGCCTTTAGCTAGCATCATTGTCCTGCAGGCAACATCGACTTATCTTCACTAACATATTCCAAGGATGGAATCTCCATCAAGAAGGGGGGCATGCTAACCCTCATTGGACACCTCTCTTTCACTTCATTTGTTGGTAATTGTTGGCGCCGAAAAGACCAAATCTCACTTATGTATTATATATGATATATTTTATGTGTGTGCTCATTGCTTGTCTATGAAAGGCATGACACAAGATTAATTAATGAGATTGCATGCTTAGACTAGGTGTTTGCATGGACTTGGATAGCCAAGGACCTAGATTTTAAGTATGACTGGTCAAAGTGTGAACACTTGGGGCCAAGATATAGTCTAATTTGCAACTCACACCACACATTCTCTTATGCATAATCAAGAGTGCCCCTTTTCTCTATCCTCTTTCTTCTTGCCTATTGTGATTAGAGATTTGTTTGCTCATTGTGTGTGTGTGAGTGAGTATGAGAGAAAGAGAGAGTGAGAGGAGGGTCGAGCTTCTTGGGAGTGTGGCGGCGGCAGGGTGAAGCTCTTAGATGCTCCTGTGGTGGGCGACGCTACCTATGAGAGTCCCAGCAACCGGCATTCATGAGGTGAGTGACATCCCGTTTTACATTTGTGTGCTAGGACATAGCATTTTTATTTCTTAGTTGAGCTGTAGTGCTCCCAAGTACGGTTGGGCAAGGCCCTACGACATGTGGTTGTTCCATACATCCGTTCTATGGTGCAAGGGCCTTCTACTTATCAAACACATGATTAATCCCCTAAAAATATGAGAGCGTGACACAACTTCTTGCAAGTAATTAACACTATATTCTTGAATTCTTTTATCCTAAACTCACAAAATTGGCTTTTATTCTAACTTGGAGCTCCTTCTCAGAATATAGTTCGATTAGCAATTTGTTTGACACCCTCACTCTTAGCCCAATTAACCGCTCCAAGATTGCAAACTTGATGCAAAGCACCCTAACCCTCTCTATTTCTCCCTTTATCCACACCATGCTTTCGTTGAGTTTTCCAAAATAAACCCATTCATTGCTTTTCTACTAGTCACCCTTTTGTTTTTCTAGCTTTTCCTCCCGAGATTACCTAAATTAGCCTAGACCTAAAAGCATTCTCAAAATAATTTAGACCTAATTAAAAATGCCTAATAAGCCTAATTAACAATGCAACCATAGCAAGAAAATCAATGCATCCTTAATGCAATCCCTAATGTCACCAAAACAAACACCATTAACCCAACCAAAAACAAACAAACACCATTAACCCAACCAAAAACACACAACTCTCAATCTATCCCTTAACCAATATACCTACAAGTGGATATTTCACTACAAGAGGCAATGTTTTTAGGCCCCACTTAGCTACTAATACCAAAAAGGAAAATCGCCATTTCCTCAGAAATGGCACCAATTTGAAATGCTAAAACACACCCACCAATGCTAGCAAAAACTAAAGAGATACGGCAACATTCTTACCTTGCTTGTCACATCATTGGGGATTTGGTGACTCACTCGCCTTCTCGTGGGAGTGACAATGACCGATGCGGTAGCTTGCACTCATAGAAGATTTACTTCATCGTCACCATGGAGCCTTCAAAGAGGAGCTTGCTTCTCTCTACTCTAGCTGGTCACACTGTAGTAGCTCTAAGAAAATGGCCACTTCTCACCAGTTCTCACACGCACTCTCACTGGTAAATAGGGCATGTAAGAGAACTCACACACACTAGCACCACCAAGAGAGGGAAAGCACACATGAGAGAGGAAGAGCACAAAAGCACAACGAGAGAAAAGAATCAAAACTAGACCCAAGAGAATGACCCTTTCTCATTAGAAAAATTGGCTTATATACAGGACCATTATTGTCCTTGGGCATCCACACTCATTAAAGAGTTGGGTGCCTAACTCATTTCTAATTTCTAATGAGAGTGTCTCTTCTTATGATAATACATGGCGTGCATGGGATGTTGATATTCATACAAGCCATGGACTCCCCCTTGGTTACAATAATGAAGTGCAAATCAATGGGCTAAGATTACAAATAATGTGTCCCTACTCACATGGGTGGACAACCTTGGTCGTGGGTTGCAAAAAGATATTCCTTAATGTTCATAACTGCTTACACCTTACTAAATGGTGTGCAACCTTAATGTGGGCCAGGCTTCTCATAATCCATATATCTAAGTGTGTGGATCCTTAATGACATTGTATGTGTTTGTCGTTGATGATCAGTGACAACCTCGAGCAAATAAAGACCAATCTTGTATTGAGGATGAAGTAGAGGTTGTGTAAGAGGCCCTCTTATTAGCCTAGGATTAACATTCTTTAACTAAGCAGGATTGAACTATCCTAACTAGAACTAATGGTCAGGGGGGGGTCTTGTCCTCTCAAAAAGTTGCTTAGCCCACTTAGGTAATGGCTTAGCCATTGGAGAGTTAACAAGCTTGCTTTCTTCTTTATCCTAAGATTCCACATCCTATGGAGATGGTGCAGGCATCCATGCCACGCAAAGAAGCCTGTTGAGATTTGTCTGGTGGTTTTGGCTACTGGATATAGGGACTTCCTTTGATTGTGAGGATGGTGTTGCTAAACCTTCTCTTCCTCCATGCATGGATAATGACTTCTTTTGATTGTGAGGATGGTGTTACATCCTTCTCTTCCTCCATGCAATAGGGCATCTCACTAAACATCTCCTTTTTGTCTTGGTCATATAGACATGGTAATGTTTGTACTCCATGCTATAATTCTTAAAGTTGCATTTGCAACTTTAAGGTTCCCACTTTCTCTGAGTAGCATATGAAACATGTTCAAAGCATATAAAACATGTTTAAAGCAATCAAAGAAATCAAATCCAAAAATTTCAAGATGTCCGACTGAAGATTTCTTACTAGATTAGTCTTCATAGGGTGTCATTCCTTTATCTTCTTTGGTGCTACTCTACTTGAGGATGTAACTCACAACATTAACTGCATTGGCATAGAAAGTGTTTGGTAACTCTTTTTCTTTGAGAATATTCAAGGACATTTCATAGATAAGGTGATTTTCTTTGAGAATATTCAAGGCCATTTCATAGATAAGGTGATTTTCCTACTCCATTATGCTCCAATGTATGAGTGGTGAGTCTTTTAATACCAAGCTCTTTGTAGTAAGTCTCAATTCTGTGAGGTGAACTCTCCTCCCTAATGAGTGCAAAACTTCTTTGCTTACTCCCTATTTCCTTCTGGACCATGCTTGGTCATTCCTTGAATTTCCCAAACACCTCAACCTTTTCCTTGAGAAACTATACCCATGTCTTCATTATAGTTGCTAATCAACAACGAGTCAACAATATAAAGTAGAAATGATCACCCAAAGCACGTGTGTTTATCTTCCTTCTGATTGGTCATGTGTGTCAAATCTCCACTGCCAATAATCCATTGACCATCTTGCACCCATGGTTGAATAGATTTTGCACAAAGATCTCTTTGATTTCCATAAAGAGCTCAAGATCTACTTGGATACTATTACTGGACTCTGTCTTCTTGGTCTTCTCCTTTATAGTGCCATTCTTGAATCTACTTTCTTTTTCCTCCACTCATTCTAGACATGAACCTTCTTGTTGCAATAGAAACATTTGACCAACTTCTTAGGGTTACTAGGGTCCTTACCATTATCTTTTCCTTTTACATTGGAAGAGAATGCACCATATCCACTTTGACGTCTCATGACATATCTTCTCTTTCAAAATCATGTCACTGAAATCCTTAAAATCCACCCCATCAAAACTCTCATATCATGCGTATTCAATGAGGTCACATCTTTGTGTGAGATCCTCGGTCTTAAGTGTGATACTGATAACTTCCATCTAGTCCTTGAGATTCTTCATGCTCCCAAGGAACTACTATTATGATTCTTCTTTTGAGACCTTCTATGTGGCAAACTAATTCTCAAAGTTTAAAACCTTGATTTGATTCGTCATCTCATGCTGATTCTTCAAAATCACCCAGGATTTTATAACCATGAAGATGTGCTTGATCAAAGTGATAACATCTTCTCCACTTCAAAATAAAGGTTGGATCCTTCAGTAGCATATTCTACGGGTTGGTGTGGCCAGATCCAATGTCAATTTGTGGTAAAGTGTTTCATCTGGTAATAGTGTCCTAAAACTCCTAAGATGATATGACCTTCATTGTAGCTTTCAAAGAGTGTAATTAGTCCTCTCAAGTTTGCCTTCACAGTGTTGAAAGGATGTGGTTGTACCCTAGGTGTTGCATTAGCAGCAATAGGAACCAAAGCTATTTCTCCTAATTTATCATAACTAAAAATGCATTGCCCACAAGTGAAAGATGGAAGGAAGAAAGAAAACTTTATACCAATGTTCCAATTACAAAGATGGCTTCCTACTCCACAATTGTGTGCTCTTGTGAAAGATCTTTGATGGCATAATGAAATTTTAGAGATGGAGGTTGCATGTAGTATGAGAAGAGCAAAGAGCAGTGAAGGTGGAACATAGAAAATGATAACTGAATATAATAAAGAGAATTGTGCAATGTGTCCTTATACAACCACCAAGGGATGGTCACTGAGGGAGCTTGGTGGAGGGAGCTTTTCTTGGCTACCCTCTCTCTCTACTTCAAAAATCTCTCTCTAACTATTGCCACCACCATCTCCACCCACCACCGCCCAGCCCCAGCCCAGCCCAGCCTTGTTCCTTCCTTTCTCTCTCTATCTATTACCACCACCCTTCCTCTCCTCTCCTCTCCTCTCCTCTATCCAACCAACATCTAAGTCTTTTTGTGGCTCTTCTCTCTCTATATCTGTCTCTTTGTTCACTCTCTCTATCTACCATCCCTCTCTCTATCTTCCCTCTCTCTCTCTCTCTCTCTCTCTCTCTCTCTCTCTCTCTCTTTCTCTCCTTCTCTTACCTCTTATCCTCCTTCTCTCTCTCACTCTCTATTTCCTCCTCTCTCTCTCTCTCTCTATCCATCTCTTTGCTCACTCTCTCTATCCTCCCTCGCTAACTCTCTCTGTCCTTCTCTCTCTTTGCTAACTCTCTCTATTCTCCCCCTCTCACTCTCTCTATACTTCTCTTTTCTCACTCTCTCTATCCTCCCTCGCTCACACAAAATTTTTTTGGGTTCGGTTTTGGAAAAACCGATGGATTAGTCTGTTGTTCGGATATCCATGGGCGAGGCCCCAAGTGTGGGACCCACTTGAATGTTCACAAATAAATATGTTTCATCACTCACATGTGCAGAGATTCCATGGTGGGACAATTTCATCGGGGGTAGCCATAAACAAAACCTCCAGTGGGCAACCTCACTACAATACAATCATATGCTATGCTTGAATTGACACCTTTAACACTAAAGGTTCTATCTCCCTCTTTGACCTTCTGCAGCATATCAAAGATGTACTAGCTCCTATGGACATTCCTGGTTCAGAATTGCACAGCCTATCTTCAAAGGATCCCCAACAAATGCCCTCATCTTTGTAGAATGATGTCCTACCACACCATGTTGAGTAGAGTTACACATCAATTGTTACAGGATATAAAAGACACACCTTTACAATCCCCTTTTACATGTGGTCACAATTGATTATTACACCTGTTAATGTTGAGGCTTTTATAATTGTAGATGAACTAGCACTTTGATGTTCGCTCGGAATGCCGAGGATTACTATCATGGTACGACGAGACACTCCTACAAAGCATACATTTTGTAAGTGCATGCACCACACATATACATTACATTATCATTACCAATGAGTAAAATCAAACCTGGAAAATTCATTTAGATTAGGATCAGGTCATCCAAGCTAGGTGGATTATTATGTCGCAATAGTGCATTTGGTGCTTCACCTCTTGCCAAGATTATTAGGATCCATAACTTAATCTATGTTAGTATCCAAACAATGTAACAATAATACCAATGAACCACAAGTAAAAGAGTGCCTTGCCTTTATTTCTGCATGATCCACCTCTTCAACTTTTGGGGTTGCCTCGATCTTGCGAGAGTGCTATGATCAGAATCGCTTTTGGGGTTGCCTCGATCTTGCGAGAGTGCTATGATCAGAATCGCTTTTGGGGTTGCCTCGATCTTGCCAGTGCTATCATCAGAATTGCTTTTTTCATATTTTGATGGAGAGGTGTCAGAGTCCTCCTCTTCCTACAGTGCCTTTCCTTTTTCTTTCCCTTCGTGTTGCATCCTTCTTTGGCACTTTTTCCCCTTCATCATCATCATCCTCTTCATCTTCATCTTCATCATCCCCTTCATCTTTCATAAGACCTTTGCCCTTGCCTTGAACATGTGATTGGTCACGTAGACTTCTAGGCTTTACAATAGAAATCATGATTCAAAAAGATATAAGAAATAATATTAAAAATAAACTGAAATATCTAATTATATAGTTCATACCATGGTTGATTGCTTCGTTTTACAAGACCGAGTATACATCTTCTTATTTTCCACTTAGAAAGTCAAGGAACAATGGGCATCTCTTGTATATCCCTGCATCCCAAAGGTCTCAAAGTTACTACTGTGTATACATAGTGCTCTCATGTTTTAGATTACGCCAATCTTTTAAGATTGCAAGCACATCTGCAAAGATATCTCTCCGCAATGGCACTTACAAATCCATCTACACATTATTATTTTCATTTAGTTTACGAATATAAGAGTACAACTAAGTAGTAAGTAAGGTTTCTAGAATGTTATACACCTGAACACAACACGCTTGTTGGTAGCCTTAACAAAAGCAAGGTTTGAAGCTACCACACCTTGTTTCTTTAGGGACCCCACCATTTCCTCGAACATCTTCCCAAAATACAATCTCTTAAGGTGGGCAAGGTCCTCCAGAAATGTATCTGGGAAAATTATCTTGTACTGTTCTAATATTTTTGTAAGGATGGCTACACCCTGTGATCCAATCTCATGCCATATAACTTCTCTTCAAAGCCAATCCCTAAATAAACTTTCATTTGCTGCATTGCCATTGAAATTGTTATTCAAACAAAATAGAGTGCTTTGTATATATCAAGAATATAGGGAAAGTAATTATTACTTACTTTTAGGGATTTTTGAATCCTTCAGCCTCTGCAAATTTCCATCAATCAAAATATCAAAAATCAGTGCTTTGTGGTCATTTGGCAATGAGCTAGATGCCAAGTTGTACAGCTTATCCTTTGTCAAAAAATTTGGTTTCTCATCCCAATTAACTTGCACTAGTCATCTGCAACATAACACCAATATTAGACCACAACATTAGAACCATAAAATGTTGTTGCCTACGAAATAGATAGAGGAAAGAGTGTAGGATTTCTTACTCAAAGAAACCTTCCCCTTGTGAAGGGTTTGCAATCACCGCCAACCACCTTGTAGCATGCCTCCACTTTCTTTCATCTTTATTAAATGCAGTTCTCCATTTCTCTTTGAACTCATGTTTATGTAGGCAAGCAATCTACTAGGGAGTCAATATCTTGGGTGGTTGTTGTGAGGTACCCATCCTATTATTCACATGTTACAACCTTAGTTGATAATATGTAAATGTTAATCATATATTACAAGTGTCAAAATATTGAAGGTTTACCTAGAATACTATTTGGGAAATTTTTGAAAGCTCGCAATTGTACTAGGACGGGTGACCCTTTTTTGTGTCGAGGCATGCTTTTTCATCCATGCCTTGTTCATATTGCTCTAGTGTGCCTCATTATTGTTTCTTTATTTGCTAAGCCAAGAGCCCTAATGAGGCACACTTTGTCCACAAGAAAGGAAGAAAAATAGCCCACTTTATTCATCCTATGGCAAAAAAAAAGATGAGTTATGATGAAAGATAAACCGTACTACACTTGGACCATCCCATGTCAAAGAGACTTAAGACATATGTTCAGGTAATGTGTACGTTTTGTTACCTATTTAAGCGAGCTATGACCATGAGGACCTCCCCCTCTCTATCCTCTCATTGAAGCCAATAAGGATAGACACATGGATGTCTCAATGTCACATTCTTGAATGCTACAATCAATGTGAAGTCCCAAGTTTATTTTAAAAACTTAACACCGTATAGAAAAAGTAAGCAATTTTAAATGACTCACATTTACTAATATCTTTCATCCATGCCACAACGCGATGATTATCATCCCCCCACACATAGAACATCTTGTTGCTCATAAATTCCCACTCTGTGGCTTTGATCACATTCTTGAACTCCTTGTTTCTTATTCACCATATATCATCATCCCATGCACTAACATCATGTTGCGTCACTTCTCTAATAGGATTATGGGATGAGGAGATAGAACAAATGAACCTACATTGATCGGTAACATAACCATTTGTATAGAATTCCCTTGCCAGCTTCTTGTACCTAAATTGCACTCTTCTTATATAGGGGTTAGGCACAAGTCTGCACAAAGGGAATAGGTGGCAAAGGACACCTGCAATGCACACACATAGGTTGTGCTTGGGAGCCATACAAATATCTTATGAGAGATTTGGTAAAAAGTGGATAACAATTACCTTTACTCTATTTAGGTTGTCCTGTAGCAGTTCTAGTCACAATGTGACAACGCTTGCAGAAGGTGCGGTGGAATTGTTTCTCAAGGAGTTGTAGAGCTTGGAGACCTCAAGGGTTATGAGCTCGGCCATGTGTCACCATGAAGTGTTCTTCATCTCATCACCTTTGTTTTCAGTTCCCTCCTCCACCTATCCTACTTCCTTTGTTGCTTTCAAGGATTTTGAAGAAGAACCATTTTTTGAAGAGTGTGGTGTATTTCTTCATGGAGGGGAATAATCTTCATCATCTTCTTTCACTATTTTCATCTGCTTCCTTCGCGCTTGTCACTGACAACTATGAGCCCTAGACAATGGATTTACTCTAAGAAGTTAAGTGCCAATCGAGGATGATGAAGCTGAGGAAGAGGTGGCTATCGATGCAGCAGAGGAGAGGGCAGAGGACTAAAAGGAAACATTTCTGGCTAGTACATCCCTTGTCCCTTTTGATACAGCACCTATGAGTATAATTCCATTGGAAGCCAGTCAATGTAATGAGGATGAACAGGGGGACTTGTCAGTTCCTATATGCCCAGCTTTATTATGGGCAAACCGATTTGATTATGTATTATTAACAGACATAATGCATCATTTTAATATTTATGAAGACTATTGCTTGGCCGCTTTAGCAAATTATAGTGAAGTAGACATGGGGTGGGTAGAGCAAGGTGTTGACAAATACCTCCTAGTTGGGCAGGTGGGAAAGGTCCTTGGGAATCTCCTCTTGCACTCTCTCTTCCTTGCACAAGGAGATTCTAAAGAACATGTTCAATTAAGCTAGGAGATGTGAAACCCAATTACCTTATGAGGAGGAGGTTGTAGTAATTGCAATCCGTCTTGGTTTGGCAGAGATGGAAAAAAATATAGCACCTACCGAACATGAAGATAGTAAGTCTACAGTCTCTTTATGGATAAGATCCATGCTTAAGGGTGATGAAAATCAACAGGTAATAGTAGCAATTTTTTTTGGGATATTAGTATTTGATTTATGTGTATTTTTTTGATTAAACATCTTACATTGCTACTAGGTTTTTGTATATGATGATGAATTTATAAAGAGAGCAAGAGGCTCAAGATCATTTAGTGCTAGCAGTTCAAAATCAACAGGCCATCGAAAGGATGCTAGTCTCACTCAATATATAAGACATTTGAATCATCAAAAGGTACATACAAATTTTGACACTGACACCACTTAATTATAATTGACAGTTAGTTGACTTGAATCATGATGATTATAATTTTTTTTCAAGGAAATGGCTTTTTATATTAAGAACTTAGAAAAGAGTTACATAAGATAGAGAGCTTTCACCAAAGCAGTGTCCTTGTTTTGGTAACAACTATTCTCAAAAGATCATTATATTTTGATTCACAGATCATTATATTTCATAAAGAGTTCTCAAAAGACAATGTAAAATTTTCTTTATTCGAATTGAAAGTACTCTCCAAGTTTTGTGGCGGATATGATGTGTCTTTAAATGCTAAGAAAGTGGTACTGGTTGAGAAACAGTTTGCATTGTAGGTGTTTGGTCAAGGGCATGAATGTCAAGCACTAAGATGCTCCTAATACCTATCATACATAGCCTCAGGTTCTTGCATTGGGAATTAAAGAACCAGACACATTGCCTCCTTATGGGAAAAGATATCTGATGAGGACAAGAAAAAGCCGGTGTGTTCCTCCTCCAGAACTATTGCCCTCCAAAGTTGTAACTACCAAGAATATATCTCTCTCAGAAGATGAAGTTGAAGAAGAAGAAGAAGAAGAAGAAGGAAGACCACTGAAGAAGATCAAGCCCACCTCCTCCCAACCCTAAGTCTTGACTACTAAACACAGCATCTCATGGTGCTCTTTTGCAGATGACTAATTCCAGGCGCGATGTCGCTTTTTCTTTATTAATCAATTGTATTGCACATGTCAATGATCAGGACTTCACTATGTCTTTTTGTTATGCTCTATGGAGCAATTTCCTGTAAGTCCATTGATGTAACTCCAGAAGACTATTGGCCCGATTCTTGCCTCTACCATGTCTAGTGTGCTTAAAGAAACCTGTTCTTGCCATGTAATATGACTTCTCCATGCCTTGAGTTGACCATATTGACAATGAACCGTATGTCTTTGCAAAGTATGGTGTATGATTATATAGTATATGTTGCAATCAATGACAGAACAAAATTAGATGTATGTATAAATTAGACTTGAAGTATTGAGATTCTTTTAAGTCTTTTAAGTTATTACCATGTAATGAGTTACACGTTGATCACCCCACGCTGCAATAAATGCCTTATTCCAAGTCTCTAATATGTTTTCAAATAATTTAATCTCACTATTGCTCCATTTCTTTTTCTCCATGAATTCAAAGATTTTGTCAAAACTGAAATCCACACATCTATCTTCCCATTTTGGATTGCACCTCCATTTGCATTGTTCCTCAAATGCATTATGGAGATCTTTCCATCGATTAAACACATTTTGTATGTCCCTATATTGACTATCTTTGAGGTAGTATGACAAAAATATTCTAGCTTTAACACTACCTATTGATGGTTTTGTTGGTGGTGACTTGCTGCTCCCCCGTGACCGCTTTTTGTCCTCCTCAATTTTGACATGGTCCCCATGTAAGCCAATGTAGGTGGATATTCATGCAAACTTAAAACTAGTCACACCACTTACACACCCAATATGAAATTGCCTTTTTCATAGATTCTGTTGTCTTTAAAATAATCATTTAATGAACCATAGTGTCACTGATCATAATCCTCCAAAATATCCGGTTGAATCCTAATTTCCAATCATTCCTTCATCGGTGTACCTATGGCATCATTGGCAACCAGAACGCTCACCACCTGCCCACTCAGAGGCCTTTTCGATAGTTCCTAGCTCATAGTACCCAACAATATATTCACTTATAAAAATCAAAATGGAATCTCCATTGAAGGTTAGCAAGATCAACCAACAGATCCATATAAAAGAGCCATGGACTCATCCGTTGAGGACCAGCAAGGTCAATCAACCAGATCCATGCCCGGATTCAGAAAACAACTCTTACTCCTTGTTCCAATATCTTCCCCGATGCACGCGTGTGTATCTTCGGTGACCCAGAGCCCGAGCACCATATGATCAGCACCCTCTAGGATCCTTCTTCGCAGGTCACCTACTAGCGCTTCACTCATAGGCCACTTCCTTGGTCCCTCATCCACTGTACCGGAAGCTCACAATTTAAATCAATGGTCAAGACCTCGGTCGACCTTGCTACGCGAGACGTCCTCTGTTGACTCTCCGTCAGGCAGCTGTTACAACTTTATCAGTTAGGTCTCCACGACCTCATCTCACAAGACGGTCAAATTGCTTCCCCAAACAGTCATTTAAAAATAGGTCATAAATATAGTTTCTATAATGAACTCTCGTCTTTCCACATTGTTCCACATCAATCCACATTATTTAATCCACATCCATTTCATATGTATTCCCATTCTCATCCAATCACATCATTTTCCATCTATCACACCTTTCCTCATTTATCCTCAATCAGATCTCATCCACTCGCATCTACCCATATCCACATCTCATCACATCACATTCATTCACATCTCATCCATTCATCTACCCCGATCCACATCACATCCATTTCACCTCACATCTCATTCATTCACATCTATCCCGATTCACATCCCATCACATCTCATCCATTCACATCACATCTCATTCATTCACATCTATTCCGTTTCACATCACATATCATCCATTCACATCTATCCCAATTTACATCACATCTCATCACATCCATTTCACATCACATCTCCTTCATTCACATCCCGATTCACATCACATCACATCTCATCCATTCACATCCCATATCATTCATTCACATCCCGATTCACATGACATCACATCCCGATTCACATCACATTACGTCACATCTCATTCTTTCACATACACATCCACATTTATTCTTTCACATACACATCCACATCTATTCTTTCACATACATCCACATCCATTCTTTCACATACACATCCACATCCATTCTTTAACATACATCCACATCCATTTTTCACATACACATCCACATCCATTCTTCACATACACATTAACATCCATTTTTATCACTTACACATCCACATCCATTCTTTCACATACACATCCACATCCACATCCATTCTTCACATACACATCCACATCCATTCTTTACATACACATTTACATCCATTTTCATCACATACACATCAATCCTGCGTCTGTGTAGCCGTGTACATCCAAGCCTTTACCATGCTCATAAAGAAGACCATAATGTGCAATGGTCTTTACATAGCGCATAATGCATCGTCTCACTGCATCCAAATGAGGTTTTCTGGGGCATTGCATAAATTGTCTTACTAGCCCCACAGCATAACTGAGATCCGATCGTGTGATAGTCATGTAAATAAGACTGCCAACCATCTTTCTATACATAGATGGATCATCCAACTCTTCACCAAAATCAGCCTGCAGCTTCACATTCTGCTCCAAAGATGTACTCATTGGCTTACACCCTGTCATCCCCCATATTTTACCAACATATTCAATGCATATTGGCATTGCACTAACCATGTCCCTACATGGTCTTCGATCACTTCAATCCCAAGAAAATATCTCAATTCACCCAGGTCTTTCATATCAAACTGCCCACTCAATGCCTTCTTGACATGCATAACATCTGTAGCATGATCTCATGTGACAATCAAGTCATCCACATAGATGACAAGCAAGATAATCCCATGATCTATTTTCTTCACCTAGAGTGAAGAATCTACTGAAGAAACCTGAAACCCAAGGGAGATAAGATATCGGCTTATCTTATCACTCCAAGCATGAGGTGCTTGCTTCAAACCATATAATGCTTTCTTTAGCCTCCATACATAAGTGGGGTACCTCGAGTGTACATATGGCTGTGCCATATAAACTTCCTCTTATAAATCACCATTTAGAAATGCATTTTTCACATCCATTTGATGCATTTTCCAACCATTTACTACAGCCATAGCAATGACTGCTCTCACTGTTCCCATCTTTGCAACTGGACTAAATGTTTCATCATAGTCCAAGCCTTGGGTTTGTGTTTATGGTGCTCAATGGAACCATCTGACTTGCATTTCACCTTATAAACCCATTTGCAACTAATGACATTTTTGCCTTGTGGTAAGGCAACCAAATCCCAAGTTGCATTATGGACCAATGCGTCCATCTCAACATCCATTGCCTTCTCCCATACACGCTTTCCAATAGCTTATGTATAGCATGTAGGTTCCACATGCTTCACCAAACAGGTCATATATGCGTAATGCATAGCAAAGTCATGATATGTCAACCTGTCAACTGGATACCTGACCCTTTGGGATCTCCGCAATGCATGCAGATCACTCTAAACACCTGTCACTCTAGCATGTGGAGGCACATATCTATCCTGCCTTGCACCTCGTGTGCGTAAACTGGTATGCCAAGTTCCTCATCCAAACTTTCTGAACTTGACGACTCATAACCTGTAATGCCAATTCCTTAAACCTTCTTTTTCCCTTTATCCATAGCACTACTCCCAGTGCTCATACTCTCATGTCTCAAGCATCCTGACCATGGACGTATAGTACTACTCTCAGACTTTGCTGGCCCAGACATAGAAATAGAACTTGTTTGTGGCAAGTTCACATGCACATCAACATAAATGGAATCAATGACACCCACATCCTTTGCCTTGTACCAACTAGCAAGTTCATCAAACACCACATCTTGTGAGATAACCACTTGCCTAGTATGTGGATTGTAACATTTATCCTTGCAATCCTATGCATACCCAAAAAAATACACTTTTCTGCCTTAGAATCTAGCTTCTTCCTTTTCTCACCTGGCACATGCACATAATCTATGCTACCAAACACTTTGAGGTGTCCGATGTCTGGCCTAAAACCTATAAGACGCATCTCTGGCATACTTCCATGTATGGCAACTGAATTGAGGATTGCCCTAGCCACATCACCAATGACTCTATTTTTCCTCTCAGCAACACCATTTTGCTGAGGTGTGTACCTGCAAGTTAGCTACCTTCTTATGCCATTATTTCTCAAGAAGTTCTCAAAAGTATGTGAAGTGTATTCACCACCTCCATCTGTCCTCAAACATTTTATCCAAGAGCCATATTGCTTCTCTACAAAAGCTTTGAAGTCCATAAACTTTCCCAACACTTCACTCTTCTCTTTGAGAAAGTAAATCCAAGTCATTCTGCTGAAATCATCAAATGAATGTCACATGGATGGGTTTTGTGCACGACCCCATACACACATCACTACCTATGAACAATCTTAAGTGGCTTGCTACTCATGTTACCTTCTTTAGGAAATGGAAACCTTGCTTGCTTTCCAAACTGGCAAGCATCACAGACATGCATATTCCTATCATACTTGAATCTAGGCAGCCCGCCAACAATGCCTCGTGCCTGCATGTTCTTTAACTTTTGTATGTTCACATGTCCAATCCTTTTATGCCACATTTCAATGTCTTGTGCCACATTTTCGGCTTTTAGAGAACATAGCCTATTTCAACTAAGGAATCCCAACATCCAACTTAAATAACCTGCCTTCTTTCTTGCCTTTGGCGAAAATGACTCTACATCCATTTTTGAAATCCTCAACGAAGCAACCATGCTCATTGAAATCCTCAACGAAGCAACCATGCTCGTTGAAACAAACCTGTAAACCTTGTTCAACCATTTGACCAACTGAGGCCAAACTCTTTGTAATAGAAGGCACATACAAGACATCTAACATAGACTTCGTTTCACCATTGTGCATCACCAACATGAGTGATAGCATGCTGGGAATCATCACCTGTCTCCACATAGCCATTTACATCCATTGGCTTCATATGTTCAAACCATTCGCCATGACAAGTCATATAGTTTGATGCTCCAAAGTCCATATACCAAGTGTCATCATCACTGTCACCATGTGTCATCATAGATCCCACGACATGTTTCATTGGCAAACAAGTGATTTGCACTACCATCATGACTGCTTGATGCAAAAATTCCACCACTTGTATAATTTCCACCATGTTGTGCAAAATTTTCACTATTTGCATAATTTCCACCATGTTGTGCTCTACCCCCTCTCAATCATTTTGTTTGCGCGCGGTAACAGTCACATGCCATATGACCAAACTTTCCATAGTAATGGCATTCCACATTTTGCATAGATGCTTGTTGGCCTTGCCAACGTCCTCTTCCACGAGGATTACCTCTACCTCTTTGAGGTGTATATCCACGACCACCTCTAGCACCATATGAAGGCTAAAAATTCTATTGTGGTGACCTATCCTACCATCCACGACCATTACCACGACCTCGTGATGCAAATCTCCCCCTGCCTCTAAATCCCCTTTGTGAATATTTGTGAATAGAAAGCCTAATTCCTACCATTATCATCATGGCTAGTAGATGCATCATGAAAAGAGTCACTGAGTTTGATTTCCTCAGCAAAAGCAAGAGTGAAACCAACTCATCAAAATCTGGTAAACGTGTACTCTGAACAGAGATAGATGTATCAAAAGACTTGTACTCCGAACAGAGATAGATGTATCAAAAGACTTGTACTCCTTGCCAAGACCACGCAAGGCAATGTCTACCAAATCATCATCAGGCATGGGGGCATTGATAGTTGCCAATTCATCTGCATACTTCTTTATCTCTTGTACATAATCATGAATACTCCTTCCTTTCCACTTCACATTATGAATCTGTTGTCTCACAACTGAGACTCGAGCACTAGTATATCTGTATCAAATAGCTTTACCAAAGTATCCCATGCATCCTTGGGATTCTCAGCATCATGTATATGTATGAGTATAGCATCCGAGATACATATAGACAAGTAATGCAAAACTTTGTATGCTCTCTCCTCTGACCATTGTTTATGAGCTACAACTTATTGTTGTGTAGGTTGTCGGGGTAGATCCGGCTCTGGCTCCGCACCTGTAACAAGATTCCAAAATCCTTTTCCTTTCAGAAAGCTTTTAATCATGTACTTCCATACTTGGAAGTTCTTTCTGTCCAACTTCTCACCCACAATCTATACTGGGTTGTTTAATATATTTACTCAACAGATACTCCAAAGTACTCAACCAACTTCACTTTTGATGTAGAAAATCACATTGATTGCATTCAAATTGAACTGGCATACGCAGTCCAAAATACCCTGTTTTTTGACACGCTTTCCAAGGCTTCCAAATGCTTCAAATTACAATATAGTGGTTCAATCAAGTGTGGATAACTTTCATTAACACCCGAACAAGCTCAATGTTGCATATTAACACCAACCAAGGTGGAGTGACATACCAGAAATATCAAATCCCCTTCTTTGTTTTGAGAAAAACCAGTAAAACCAGTAGGAAAAGTGCTCTAATTTCTTTAATTCTTGTCCAAATTGAGGGACCAGTCATTCATTAGCTTAGCAACAATGATGTCTACTAACTCCATGTAAAAGGAATTAGACTAATTGTAAAAGTTGAGAGAGTAATTAGTCAATTAATGACCCTCTGTTTCACTAATCACTATTTATAGCATTCTTAATCGGCTCATAATTAGCTCCCAAATGCATAATTGCTCCAACAAACCACATAGAAACCTCATCCTCTATATGTATCACAATATTGCTAAAATAATTTTGAAGTTCATTAACCACCCAAGCTTGTATTTAACCTCAACTATGCAAAGTGAGGAAAACTGTGCTCCCTATTTTGACCTTCAAGCTGCGCCACCTGCTATTATGGAGATTTGGAGAGTTGGTTGTGGCTATTGAGGCTATATGTGAGTTCCCAACACTCCTAGGCATGCACCCAAGCCATCAGTTTGTTGATTTTTACAAAAAATTAGCTCCAATTGCATCAAAAAATCGGCTCCAATTGCATCAAAATTGAACCTCTATTCACTATTTTTGTGAGGGCTTCAAAACAGTATTTTTCCAATCACTTCAATGCATCAAACTTGCTCCAAATTCACTGTAGGGCTTGCACATGAGTTGCCAACACATTCCCATTGCTAGATACATTAATCTTTGCCAGATTTGCAACCATTTTCCTCATACATTCACCACTATCAAGCTTCAATGGAAAGCTTGCAAAACAAAAAAATTTCTTTGCTTTGGGCAACTCAAATTTGATATTGTTTGTGTTTTTGCACCTACAATCTGCTCAAGGATGTTTAGTTTTCCTTACTCGGTAGGCCAAGCTCTCAGATTTGGTGAAAATTGGTGTGCTCCAAGCTTCACAGCTCCAATGGCAAGCTCCATAGCTTCTTCTCCCTCTTCTCTCACTCACTCATAAACCCTAATAGAGAGAGCACCAGGCTCTGATACCATGATGAAAAAAAAGGTAGAGGGAGAGGAGACACAATCATAGGAGAAAACCCTAATGGATTAGTCAAACCCTAACCATAGAGAGAGCACTAGGCTCTGATACCATGATGAAAAAAAGGTAGAGAGAAAGGAGACACAATCACAGGAGAAAACCCTAATGGATTAGTCAAACCCTAACCATAGAGGGGAGCCATTTCCCATCTCACACAAAATGCATAAAGCCATAATCCAAAAACTACAACACACTACTTGTGTTGTGTCCACACACAGCTAACCCTAGCTACTGTCCACACACTATGACCAGCTGGACGGGGTCATTTATGTCTCACACATGTTACTACCTAACACGCCAGCACATATTGCAATTGGCACAAAGCTGACATTGAGCTTGAATCTCAATAGGGAGGACTATTGTATTGGTTTAATTGCAGACGGATTTCAAGTTACTTTAGGTTTTTTAGATCCAGATGCCACTGATGAATTTTCAGCGCTTGATACAAAAGTAGCAGGCACGACAATTCAATGCACCTAAGGCTATAGAAATGTGCATTAAAAATTTTGAAGAAGAAGAAGACACTCTTTCCACAGAGGAAGAATTTTAAGCTATTCAAGACAACATGGGAATCTCTAATATGGGAAGGGAGCAACCAAGGATTCCATGCTCAGAAGAAGAGATGCCTCCACAAGGTTCAATTGACTTGTGGGAGGATAGGTGACTTGTTGACGATGAGAACAAATATGAATAAACACAAGATTTTTTTTTTTAAAGATTTTTATTGTTGTAAAGTAAATTTCTTGTTTGTTTGCAGCTTGAGATAGTAGATGAAGATGGATTCCTCAGTGTCGAGGTGGCGGTAAATGAATTTTTGTTGGTAAATACTCAACCCTCAGCCACTATATTTCAAGGATACCTCCATGCATGTTGATCATTTACCATGCAAAATATTCAGATGATCCACGCATTCCATTAGTGGCCATAAAGTTTTTGTCAGCATACTTAGGATATGGAAGGATACAACACAATGCAAAAAAGATAATGCTAATAGAGAAGGAGGAAGCTATACGTATTTTTGGATATGCACCATAGTTGTGGGCATCGAGTGCAGGTTATTTTTTGTGTTATGTGGCATATGCAAAGGCAGTTCCTAATTTGAATACCCATGCTCTTAGAGGCATCAACACCAAAAGCTATTAAGGTATAGAGACAAACTACCCGAAGAAGATGAGGCTAAGCAGTTATCCAAAGATGAGGACCAATAGCTGCCCAAAGAAGAAAGTCCTGAAAAGAAGGGGAATCTCTTTGAGAAAGACAAACAGTTGAAGCAAAAAAGAAGACAACTTTTTAAGAGTATTTTTCATTTATATTGAGAATAATTTTTATTAGAATTTGTGTCACTTTGACTTTTTCTCCTTCTCAATCACCATCTTGCATAAAAATACACTTTATTTAGCATGATGAGTATTTATAATATATTGATGTTAACAACAGTGACTATTTTTGTGTTGTATAAACTAACCTGATTTTTAAGAATTTCATTGTATCGTTGCATTTTCCTTTGGTAGAATGTGTTGGAAAGTTCTCATAAGTGCATTTTTTTTTGTTTTCCCACCACCATGTCGAGCTGTACAAAAATAGTTGATACGTGCGGCATAGTGTGATTTTTCCATGCCTTGAGTATTCCATGTAGCAAGAGGACCTTGGTTCCTCACAAAGTATGTGCAAACAAAATATGCTTCACATATTTAAAAAAATTATTAATAATCATTTTATATCATATTTATTAGTCAATGTACAAATTACATGAAGCAAAAACTCGTACTAGTAGGTAGAAGGTTATGTCCTTATTTCCCTAGGCAACTACAATTGTTTCCAGAGGCGTGTTGATTGCTGTTTCAAACTGACTTGCGTAATTTTCTTCAGTCTTGTTTACTTACGTAAGAGTTTTATAAAATTATCAAGCTCTATCTGGACCCTCATATGAAGCTTTGTCATCCTTGGATCACTAGCTTGGTTAGTTGTGTGCTCATATAGAGATTTTCAACATTCCCATACTGTTGTAACTTGTTTGTTTTCATAGTTTGACAAGAACATCACTAGTGGTACCTAATTTCTTGTCATCCTTTTTAAGTTGCACATGTCCACCATGAAAGCCCATGTTAGAGAGTAAAATCTCACATTGCTCTAAAATGCATCCGATAGCTCTGATGGAAAAATGGAATAAGCATAGTCAAGATGAAGCTTTAATAGCTTATTCAATATTCTAATTTCTACATGTAAACTACAAATGTGAACTCTCTCTAGATGTATAGGAAGTATGGGATCCCGATTGGGATCCTCAGGCACAATACATGGTTCATCCTTGAATTCGCTATTTTTGTTGACTTTCCCTTGCTCCTAGTCTTTGATTTTCCTTTAGCATCAGTTCGACGGTCCCTTCTGCGAGAGCATTCAGCACCAAGCAAAGAAGTGGAGCAGTGTTTTAGCTCGGATTCTGAAGAGACGGGACAACAGGAGGAGACTTCTACAGAGGATATTTCTACTGCTGTGGGTAGCCTGATGGAGAACTTTGCACCCTTCAAGTATAGCAGGGATTTGGAGAATAACGCAAATGTTCAGTGGCTTACTTCAATTGGGTTAATCGGGTATGCAAAGTTAGCCTGGGCTCAGTGACAAGACAATATCTATGCTCCCACACAGCTAGCTTTGCTGAGAAAGACAGAGGGAGTACTCAAAGGAGGTACAAGGGTAACCCCAGCTCTCTGATTTCTCAGGTATTTGACTTACATTTTAACCCAGGTTTGGAAGCTTTGAATTTAGTTTCTGATGAGGATATGGAGAGAGAATTTGGGAATCCTGTGGGCTCCAGACATTATTATCATTTGAAGATAGTAGAGGCCACCAAGAAGCAGCAATTGTGATGGTTTATGGTGGAGCGTGTTCTTTTACTTCAGAAGGTTGACTACATGTCAAAGGAATCTTAAACCCCTTTAGCTGCAGTAGAGGAAGGAGTGGATGTGGATTGGGCCACTGTGGTATATCAGAGGATTATGATTGAAGTGGGAGAGAAGGATAAAAGGAGAGCAGTTAGTAAGAGCAGGCTTGGCCCTTTCCTTAAGGCCTTATTTGATTATGACTCTTTTCAAACAGCTATACCTACAAAGCCTGTGGACCCTAGACTTTCTTCACATACATTGGCTCTGACTCTGAAGAGGAAACTTAGGGATAGACAGTTGACAGAGGAGGAGCAGAAAACAGTAGGGTGTCTCGTGGAGGCAGGTTATAGTTTGGAAGAGGCTACAACTTCTGTGTTGCAGTCTGGGATAGATGAAGATGATGAACCATTTTTAGGGGCAAAAGTCTCTGGGATAGGGCAATCTCCGACTCCTTCTCAAACCAAGTTAGGGAAGAAGATACAGTTGATTGAAAAGGAACATGTGGCAGGAGACAGCAAAAGATATGACCTATTGAAGGTGCAAGGGATGCCTTCGAAGGTGACTTCATTGGCAACAAAATCCAATTCAGAGCAGTCTTGGACTGTCACTACAGAAAATGTGGGAGATACTCTTGTATTTCTGAGGAAGTTTTGTCTGCCAGCAAGTTGAAAAGATTAGGGAATATCAAAATAGAGTCTATGCGGAAGAGCAGTTGCAAAAGGCTAATGATCAACTTAGACTAATGCTTGCAGAAAAAGCTCAAGAAGTGGAAATGTTGCAGAATCAGATCAAAGCTCTGAATGCTGACATGGCTGAGTTGAAAGTTTCTTCAGCCAAGGAGATCTCTGAACAGACTAGTCAGTTGGTTAAGAATAGATTGTCTCTAAAGTTGTTTGAAGAATGGATAACATCTTTGAAGGATAGTGTAGAGTCAGAGATGCAAAGATTTCTTGAAAGACAGGTGGAGCTTGAAACAAAGAATAGGATGCTTTTAAATAGATTGGAACCCTTAGAACAGATGAAGGAGAAAATATTAAGTGAGCATGAAGAACTGTCTGTAGGAGATGTTCTGGTCTCTGAAGCAGATGTGGGGAGAATCAAATCAGAAATGATTCAGCAGGGATCAGTGATATGGAAAGAGATCAGAAAAAGAATTGGGCAGTTTGTTTTCAAGCCATATTAGAACCTCAAAGGAGTTGTGAACACAATGGAGCAAGAGGTGAATTTGAAGCGCATTGCTCAATTGGAAGATAAGGTGGTACAGCTTGTAGCTGAAAAGTCCAAATTTCAGAGCAAGGTAGATGAAACAGAGGATATGCTAGAATATAAGACGCCGAGTGGTTTTGCTCTGAAAGGCACAATCAGGCCGCCAGAGGAGTCCCATATGATGGGGATAGAAAGTCCTAGTTCTAATCCTTTTAAGCTTGTTAAGTTGAAATCGTCTGCAGGGAAGCTGAAGAAGATTAGAGCCCTTTTTCAGACACAGGAAGGAGCAGGTGTTGCTGAAGGACAAACATCTGGAGCTGTTCAGAAAAAGAGCTCTGATGAGCACGTGAGCTTGCTGGGCTGATGGGTATGGATAAAGCCTTACCAGATGATGAGGACCCTGAGGCAGTGATCAACATTGCAAAGGAGGTTCAAATGGACGTGGAAGCTCAGTAGGAGCAGGTCTTAGAGATTCAGACTGACCAACAGTGTCAAGCATAGTGATGCTCGGAATGTTTACCACAGTGTTTTTCAACACTAGTTTTTAAAAAAAAACAAAAAAACAAAAACAGACAAACATTAGGCATTTTCTTTTTGGGGAAATTTCATTTTGTTCTAGACACTCTCTTTACATGATCAGAGGTCTACTGCAGAAATCAGATTTTGCTGATCAGGGATTGATGGGTTCAGGTCAAATTTTTGGGAAAAATTTAGCCACCAGGCTGTGCCAAGTGTTAGGGCTTTCTTATGTAATTCTTAGACCTTAGTCAAAGGGCTTGGGGGTTAGTTACGTGTGGATGTACCTTTTGGGATCTGAACCGAGTGGTTATTCCCTGATAGTTGCATCTAGGGAAGGGCGCTGATTCTGATCACTAATGAATGAAGGAGAAGTTCTGCTATGTCTTTGCTCAATGTTTATCATGTCTTTCTTGATGTTTGTGCAATAATTATGCTGTCGTGATAAATCAGAGTTTGTGCTCTGAATGGTGTTGAGTATTGTTTGTTAATGCCTTGTACATAACCTTTTAGAGGCCATGTACACAGAAGCAAATTGATTAATACAATTTAAATTCCCCATGCTGCACCAATACGCATCCTATCGTAAAATTTGATGCATCGATGTGTTCGTGGAATACAAGATCCCAGTTGGGTGGCCATAGAATAGGTGCACTTGCTAGTGCTTTCTTCAACTTATCGTACGTTTCTTGGCAATCATCAGTCCATTCAAAGAGAATAAGTAATATGTACAATGGTTTGGCGATTTCAACATAGAATAAGATGAAACGATGATAATACCCAACGTAGCCCATAAACCTTTGTACACACTTATAATTGGTTGGTGGGGGTAATTCCAAGATCAATTTTACCTTGCTCTCATCTGCCATTTGAAAGATCCATGTCCCCTCCGCGCAACGAATTCAGGGGTGCTAGCAGCGGAAGTAGCACTTCTTGCGCAGGGCAGGGTCCCTCACTCGGGGCCTCGTCCACGGATATCCGGACAAGAGACTAATCCCTCGGTTCTTCCAAAACCAAACCCGGGAAAACTTCCCTTGCCCGGAAAGCACGGGCGATTCCTCCAGGATATTTTTACTCTAACGTAGTCAAGAGCCTTAACTAATTGAACTAATCTGACCGAACCCGTAAGTATCATAGTCAGATCAAGGAAAAGACTTGCACTTGGATCATAGAGACCAACGCTTTTTTCCTCATTGAGAGGCACAGTCGTTGATTCTTTTCCATAGAACAATTTTTATCCGGGATTTATCTCATCTATCATACTATAACAAAATTGAGTCTCATTTTAGGGATCTATCAGTCTAGCCTAACCCCATCCAGTCCCGTGGGTTAGCCAACCGCCCAACCTCTGTAGTGATGGGATCCATTTAAGAATTCTATTTAAGCATTTCTTTATGCATCTAGTTATGCATAAAAATTAATTTTTATAAAAATAACACTTTTATAATAAAAAATTTCCTTTATGCATCTTTCTATGCATAAAAATCAAATTTAATGAGAATAACACTTTTGTGATTTAAAAAATTCCTTTATGCATCTTTCTATGCATAAAAATCAATTTTAATGAGAATAACACTTTTGTAATTAAAAAAAATCCTTTATGCATCTTTCTATGCAATAAAATCAATTTTAATGAGGATAACACTTTTGTAATTTAAAAAAAATTATTTTTGCATCTTTCTATGCATAAAAATCAATTTTAATGAGAATAACACTTTTGTAATTTAAAAAAATTCCTTTATGCATCTTTCTATGCATAAAAAATCAAATTTAATGAGAATAACACTTTTGTAATAAAAAAATTTCCTTTATGCATCTTTCTATGCATAAAAATCAATTTTAATGAGAACAACACTTTTGTAATAAAAAAATTCCTTTATGCATCTTTCTATGCATAAAAAATCAAATTTAATGAGAATAACACTTTTGTAATTGAAAATTTTTCTTTATGCATCTTTCTATGCATAAAAATCAAATTTAATGAGAATAACACTTTTGTAATAAAACAAATTCCTTTATGCATCTTTCTATGCATAAAAATCAAATTTAATGAGAATAACACTTTTGTAATTAAAAAAATTCCTTTATGCATCTTTCTATGCATAAAAATCAAATTTAATAAGAATAACACTTTTGTAATTAAAAAAATTCCTTTATGCATCTTTCTATGCATGAAATCAATTTTAATAATTAATATAAGTGATATCCATGCATATTCATAGGTGAATATGTACATGGAGTAATTAGAATATTTCTTTTAGATGCAAAAAAAGGTGGGAATTACTCTTTTGGAATAACATAAAAACAAACTTTCTTTTCCACAAAATTCTAGAAATTTTTACCATAACCTCCTTTGTATGGCTGACCATTTCTCATTTTTATCATTCTTTATTTAACTTAAATTAATCCAAATTAGATTTATAAACTCTAATCTACACAATGTTCTAAATTCAAGAGAGTAAACAATAAAAAGAGTTTAATTAATCCTTTAGTTAATCTTTCTAGGATTGAGAAAGGTTGGAATGTAAAGAGGAGAAGGGGGTTGCCTTTTTATCAAAGGCATAGCATTTGAGTTTAATTCAACATCTGCAAAACATAAAAATTAAGAAAACCATAGATTCTTCATTAAACAAGTAAGAAAATTAGCTTACATGGAGCTTGTAAGCTCTCCTTTGGCTTGAGGGATTGAGGGTTCTACTCTTGTTTGAAGCAAGAGTGGCCACCAATTCACTTTGGAGAGGATTAGGCCAAAAACAATTGAATTATTAAAAAATTCAATGTAGATGGCTCAGGACACAGGAGCAGAGCAACAGTGCATAAACACAATTAAGCTTTTACAAAGGGGGAGGCTTCTATTTATAGGAAAAAGTGAGCCTCTAACCAAGCAAACTGATTCTAGAATTTTCCAGATCAGTTTGGTCAATTTTTGAACATTTTTGGGTCAATTCAACTTACTTTTTGACCATTTTTTGGTCAGTTCAGCTTACTTTTTGGACCTAGTTTTGAAATAGGAGAGAGGAGAGATAAAAAATATCTCATTTTATTAATTAAAAATTAGGGGTAATGATGAGAAGAAGGTGCCTACTTCATGAGGGGAGATCCCCACACACTGAGGTGTCAAAATTCAGTTTTTTAATTGTTTTCTTTGGTCCTTAGTCCACTCTTCATCTTATGTGAGCATTTACTCATTTTTGGGAGAGGGGGTTCTTTTATTCTTCAATTTATCTCCTCCCTACATTTGGATTAATCTTATTGGTCCATAGGAACCTTAAATGGACCATAATCTAAAAATTTCTGAAAATCTGGACCCTTAGGCTAAGGTCCTTTATACCTATTTTTAATTAATTCCAATTGTACATTGGAAAGTTCTTTTTGAATTTTTGTTTCAGGGGAAACCATTTTAGACACTAGGAGGATTTTTATATCCAAAAATATCTCAATTTTGAATTATCTCTCTCTAGATATTTTCTCTCTCTAGGCCAAAACAGGGTAAAACATGACCTTTCTTTTATTTCAGAGAGGGGAATAATTATAAGATCAGAAGGGGAGGTTCTTACACCTGCATACCTCAAAATCTGGAGGGAGGAATCTTACATCCTACCCCACTGAAAAAACGCGAGATGTCCTCATCTCGCAAATTAGAGGACAACTCTTTCCCTTAAGATCCAACTGATTCTGGGGTTCCTTATAGTCTGGTGAACCCAACAGAATCCTGGGATAAAGATCCCTTATATAGAACTCATCATTAGATAACAATTCTTTCAGATCATATCATTCATATCCTTAATATAATAATGGTCCATTAGACCAAAAATTTCCATCTGAACAGTCCTCTATGGGAATTGCAATTATACAAATTTTTAATTTGTCATCCCTTGGCTTGATCCACTGGGTCAAGTGTTAACAGTAGTAATCTGTCAGCATAATACACTAATCTCATAGTGATTTGCTGAAGTCATTATCGTCATTCCAGTTATGAACATCATCACAGGGACTTGTCCCATTCATCCTCATTGTGGTTTTGCTCAGCTTATCACTTTTCAACCAAAATTCAGGAATCATCATTTTTCAATCAGAATGCAATTCAACTCATCAGTTCTCAACCAGAGTTTTAAAATCATATCAACCACATTCAAATTCATCATCTGGATAGCATTTTTGCTTATAATTTAAAGGTCTTAGATTTACTCGCATATACTGCCAGTAAAGAGCTGTAGTTATACCCTCGGTATATATGAGTAGTCACGGTCCTTGGAATTTTAAGGTAAAAACCATCATGTCTAGGCCTCAAGCAAGTCAGGGATTCCATACAATTGCGGTACTTCCATCTGAAGACCCAATTACTAAATTATGAATTTCAATCTGAATATCAATTTGTATGAATTTCATCACACATTTCTAACTTTTTACTGTTACTTCATAATTTTTTGACATTTTTGGCTTCTCGATTGATCCACTTGAGCCAATTCGCTCTGACACCAGCTAAAGATCCCTGTCCCCTCTGCGCAACGAATTCAGGGGTGCTAGCAGCAGAATTAGCACTCCTTGCACGGGGTAGGGTCCCTCACTCGGGGGCTCGCCCACGGATATTTAGACAAGAGACTAATCCCTCGGTTCTTCCAAAATCGAACTTGGAAAAACTTCCCTCGCCCGGAAAGCACGGGTGATTCCTCCAGGATATTTTTACTCTAACGTAGTCAAGAGCCTTAACTAACTTAACTGATTGGACCGAACCTGCCGTCGTAAGTATCATAGTCAGATCAAGGAAAAGACTTACACTTGGATCATAGAGACCAACGCTTTTTTCCTCATTGTGAGAGGCAGAGCCGTTGATTCTTTTCCATAGAACACTTTTTCTCCGAGATTTACTTCATCTATTGTACTATAACAGAATTGAGTCTCATTTTAGGGATCCATCAATCCAGCCTAGCCCCATCCTGTCCCGTGCGTTAGCCAACAGCCTAGCCTCTGTAGTGATGGGATCCATTTAAGAATTTGGTTAGGTTTTGTCCCGGGTACCAGGGAAAAGAGTTCCCAAGTCCCCTAGTCGGATATTCATGCAAACTTAAAACTAGTCACACCACTTACACACCCAATATGAAATTGCCTTTTTCACAGATTTAGCTGTCTTTAAAACAATCATTTAATGAAACTATAGTATCACTGATCATAATCCTCCAAAACATCCGGTTGAATCCTAATTTTCAAATTTTTCTTCATCAATGTACTTATGGCATCATTGGCAACTAGAACGCTCACCACCTGTCCACTTTGGGGCCTTTTCGATAGTTCCTAGCTCATAGTACCCGACAATATATTCACTTATAAAAATCAAAATAGAATCTCCGTCGAAGATCAGCAAGATCAACCAACAGATCCATATAAAAAAGCCATGGACTCATCCGTTGTTGAGGAATCAACCAGATCCATGCCCGAATTCAGAAAACAACTTACTCCTTGTTCCAATATCTGAATGTGTAGGTATCTTTGGTGACCCGAGAGCCCGAGCACCGTATGGTCAACACCCTCTAGGATCCTTTGCAGGTCACCTAGCGCTTCACTCATAGGCCGCTTCCTTAGTCCCTCATCCACCGTATCGGAAGCTCACCATTTAAATCGAACCAAGGCTGGTCAAGACCTCGGCCTTGCTACGCGAGACGTCCTCCATTGACTCTCCGTCACTCACAGCTGTTGCAACTTTATCAGATAGGTCTCCACGACCTCATTCACAAGATGGTCAAAATGCTTCCCGAGCATTTTTGACATAAAACAGTCATTTAAAAACAGGTCATAAATACAATTTCTATAACGAACTCTCGACTTTCCACATTGTTCCACATCAATCCTCATTTATTTCATATGTATTCCCATTCTCATCACATCATTTTCCATCTCATCACATCTTTCCTCATTTATTCGCAGATCTCATCCACTCGCATCTACCCATATCCACATCTCATCACATCATATTCATTCACATCACATCATATTCATTCACAAGAAATGGTTCACGTCGTGGAACCATTTTCTGTATTTTCACGTGTTTAACTACTATATCGACAGAATGATGTTTTGGAGTGTTATTTTGCCATCCAATTGATCGAGAATGGTCATGCTAAGGATTGGAAATGCAATGCAAGCTTTTAGCACAACCAATGGCTCTTTATTTTTGTAATTTTTGTGAATTTTTAGAAAAAATAAAAAACAAGGTGTCACCCCTGCTAGCCCAAAGTATCAAAAATGAAAGAAAAAACCAATGCAGCTTTCCTCTAGGCTCTTCCAAGTACTCACCCACACATTCAACACACAATTTTCTGTAATTTCTTCTCTACCATTCAAATCTTATCTACACAGTTTCTTCACATTATACCTTCTAAATGCAAAGGCAATGATGAATCTTTCATAGTGGGAGTTGAATCTCTAAGAGGGTGGAAGAAACAAAGGTGTTTCCCCGGCAGCGGCACCAAAAATGTTATGGCCTACCGCACCTCCCAAGAAGGAACTCCACACAACCGTAAGCGGGAGAAGCAATAGATACAACAATCGTTGGGTACTTACCAATGCTTCGAGCTCGCCCTTTGAGGCTTCCCAAGCTCGCTTTGGAAGCTCCACTCCTCCGAACATCACCTCCATGCTTTCACCACCACGAATGCAAGGCAATCAACCTCTCACTCTCTCACACACATGCATGCATGAAAGAGGCACATGTACTAGAGCACACTCTCACTCACTCACTCTCTCTCTCTCTCTCTCTCTCTCAAGACAAAGCACAAGAGTTATCCTAGCACAAAGGGGGATTGTATCATTTCATTATGAGAATTGCCTTTTATACAACTGGCCCTTATTCACACTTGGGCGCCTAAAACTTACTAACTAAGGCCTTGGGTGGCCAAAATCTCAATACAGCTTTTATAGTGCCTTTTTATTACACTTATTAATGTCCTCAATTGGAGGAGCATCTTAGTTGATCCAAAATGGGATTAACAATCTATAAGACAAAAAACAGACTTGTATTGATCCATCTACTATCTGCATGACTCTGACATGCAGATTATATCCGAATACAAAATATAAATGCCTAACACATGAACTGTCCAAATACAAGTGGCCACAATTGTTGGACTATCACCTATTGAGATCAGCCAACGTCATACTTTATTAATGCTTACAAAAGAAAAAGATATTGCTAAGGTTGATATTACTAAGGGTAGTTATTGGATTGTCACCTATTGTCGTACTTTATTAATGCTTACAAAAGAAAAGATATTCCTAAGGCTGATATTACTAAGGGCAATTCCATCCGCTAACTTACCCCCGCGTGATCTAGTGAGAAATGAATAATGAAGTATCTAAGTCAATTTCTCCATTGTCTAACCATACTCTCATTCACCCTTGCAACCAGTCAATTTCTCCATTGTCTAACCATACTTTCATTCACCCTTGCAACCCACTTGTGTGTGCGTGTGGGCATGCTAATACTTAGGGTTTGGGAAGGCAATGTCCTTCCTCTCTTAGCTCCTAAAACTTCGTCTTGTTCTCCACTCTTTCCTTGTGGGACTAGGCATTGCAACGAAGTAGATTGGAGCTTAAGGTAGCCACACAAGCACTTCATTGGTTTACAACACAAGCAGCTGCTTCAATGTGACAACGAAGGTGAGAGAACCATTTGACGCACGTGCTTTCCACACAAGGGGGTGAAGCTATGGAGTTTCTCTAGCTTGGTTTTAAATTGGCACCCGCTCTTTGCTTTATAAATCTTGGCTTTGATTCCATTGTTTGTAGAGTCTCATCTAAACTTGAGGGATTTGGATGGTCTGGAAGTATTGGAGGATGTTAAATATCCTAGCATTATAAAGCTTTCTTCTTTTTAATACAGTTTACACATTCTATCTGAAAAAGACATCGTGAAAGAAAAAGGTGCAACTTTGCGACCCCAAGAGGATATCATGCTCACACTTCTTGGTAGAGGTGCCAAGTTTGAGTCACACTGAGCATTCATGATGTTTTTTTGTGTATAATTTGATGCCCTCTAATTAACACACCACCACATGCTATGGTTGATGATGTTCACATGTTCTAGGTATGCATACAAGGATTAGGAATAAATCCACATTGGATTTTGTGTCCTAAATTAAAGTACTACAATGTAGTAAGTTGTTGGTCTTGTCATCTCAGTCCCACCTCTCTTGAAATGGTTAAGAGAGTTGTAGGAGCTACTGGGAGCCCTACCTGTAGTTTAAACCTTACATCGTACACGATGTGTCTAATGATATTCAAAGCAGCAGTGTGAACATTGTATCCTATGTAGAAAAGGATATCAGACTGGTTTTAGCTGACCACTCAGAGGTAAGATGTACTTCTACATCAATGATTGTTGAAGACTCTTGATTAAAACAACTAGTATTGCACCCGCGCATTGCTACGGCCGACCAAGGTTCCAGAAAAGAATTATTCCCTCTCTACAACCATCTCTCTCTCTCACACACACACACAAACACACACACACACATGCACATGCACATGACCCTCTCCCTCTCTCTGTCACATACACACACTCTCAAATGTTGAAACTCTCTCTCTCTCTCTCTCTCTCTCTCTCTCTCTCACACACACACACACACTTAAATAGATTTACACACACATGTACACACCGCACATACACTAATGAAAACACACACTATCTCCTCCCACACAAACTATCCCTACATAGAAATTCTCAGCCTCTCTCTCTCTCTCTCTCTCTCTCTCTCTCACACACACACACACACTTAAATAGATTTACACACATATATATAATTTTAATTAATTAAATTTTAATGGTAGGGATGAGTGGTGAGGTGTGCTCACTCTCAAATAAATGCATCTTACATGTAATCTCTCTCTCAAATGCTTCACTTCAGAATACTGAAGAGTTCTATCTGGCAATTTTCATCCTCATCTAAGCTGCTTCGCCTGTCCTCGGCAGTCTAGCAACAACATTTGGAGTGAAATAAAGAGAAGTCTAAGCAGTTGCACTACCATCACCAATACCCCTCACAAGTACACTTTCCATCCTCGAAAATGTGAACGCGGTTTGCATCTTTGACCTTAATTTTGCACTGCTCCACTTTTGATATAAGCGATGTAGCAAAATGGCAGTCACCACAAACCCCGATGTTCTTCGGAACACATATAGGTGTCCCTTCAGGTGTATTGATGAGGGCACATGCGATGGCCAACTTCTCACTATGCCTGCATAGCGCATCTTCCTTTGCATCATCTGAAATGTCTTGTGACACCCAATGCAAACCTGGGGAATACCCTTCCTGCAATATTTTTTGACCAATGTCTTTTAGCTTTGCATATTGACAATTTTGCGTTGGGGATGACTCTCATCTCCAACAATAAACGAATGTACATTTCCACTTGCATCAGTCCACCAACAACGTCCTGGCATCTTCCACGCTCCATTTTCCATTCTCATAGCTTCAACCTTATCCGCTTCCTCTCGCATGCCAGCGCTGCATATATATTACTCATGCAGACATATGCAGCAGCATCCTTTTCATCCAATTGTACTGCATGTTCAAAGGCCAATCTTCCAAGCTTCACATTTCCCCATTTTCGACAAGCACCCAACAAAGCAGACCAAAGCGGAAGACAATCAGAAGGTGGCATCTTCTCAATCACTCCTATTGCCTTGTCGAAGTGCCCTGCACGGCTGAAAAGATCAACCATGCAAATGTGGTGCTCTAAAGTTGGGATGATGCTATAGACTCTGCTCATAGTCTCAAAGTACATTTGCCCCTCATCCACTAGACCTGTGTGACTGCATGCAGTAAGCAAAACAACGAATGTGACCAGATCTGGCTCTTTACCTTCTCCTATCATTTTGTTGAATGAGTCAAAAACAGTTTCAACCTTTCCAAGCTGGGCATATCCTGCGATTAGCACATTCCAGGAGACTACATCCCGAACTGGAAGCTCGTCAAACACTTCTTGCGCTTTTGCAAGTGCACCACATTTGGCATACATACCCACCAATGCATTGCCAAGCACAATATCTTTTTCCAATAATCCCTGCCTGACAACCTCAGCATGTACCTCTTCGCCCTTCTCAGTTGCTCCTATGCTACCGCAGGCTTTCAAGATGCAACTAAAGGTGACTGCGTTTGGGGAGAGACCCTCCTCTCGCATCCGTCCAAAGCAGTTCAGAGCCTCATCACCATGCCCATGTTGGGCATATCCTGCAATTAGCACACTCCAGGAGACTACATCCCGAACTGGAAGCTCGTCAAACACTTCTTGCGCTTTTGCAAGTTCACCACATTTGGCATACATATCCACCAACACAGTGCCAAGCATAATATCTTTTTCCAATAAGCCCTGCCTGACAACCTCAGCATGTATCTCTTTGCCCTTCTCAGCTGCTCCTATGCTGCCGCAGGCTTTGAAGATACAAATAAAGGTGACTACATTTGGGGAGTGGCCCTCCTCTCCCATTCGTCCAAAGCAGTTTAGAGCCTCATCACCATGCCCATGTTGGGCATATCCTGCAATTAGCGCATTCCAGGAGACTACATCCCGAACTGGAAGCTCATCAAACACTTCTTGCGCTTTTGCAAGTGCACCACATTTGGCATACATATCCACCAACGCATTGCCAAGCACAATATCTTTTTCCAGTAAGCCCTGCCTGACAACCTCAGCATGTACCTCTTCCCCCTTCTCGGTTGCTCCTATGCTTCCGCAGGCTTTCAAGATGCAAGTAAGGGTGACTGCGTCTGGCGAGAGACCCTCCTCTCGCATCTGTCCAAAGTAGTTCAGAGCCTCATCACCATGCCCATGTTGGGCATATCCTGCAATTAGCGCATTCCAGGAGACTACATCCCGAACTGGAAGCTCGTCAAACACTTCTTGCGCTTTTGTAAGTGCACCACATTTGGCATACATATCCACCAACACATTGCCAAGCACAATATCTTTTTCCAATAAGCCCTGCCTGACAACCTCAGCATGTACCTCTTCGCCCTTCTCAGCTGCTCCTATGCTGCCACAGGCTTTCAAGATGCAAATAAAGGTGACTGTGTCTGGGGAGAGACCCTCCTCTCCCATCCGTCCAAAGCAGTTCAAAGCCTCATCACCATGCCCGTGTTGGGCATATCCCGCGATTAGCGCATTCCAGGAGACTACATCCCGAACTGGAAGTTCGTCAAACACTTCTTGTGCTTTTGCAAGTGCGCCACATTTGGCATACATATCCACCAACGCATTGCCAAGCACAATATTTCCCAATAAGCCCTGCCTGACAATCTCAGCGTGTACCTCTTCGCCTTTCTCAGTTGCTCCCATGCTCCCGCAGGCTTTCAAGATGCAACTAAAGGTGACTGTGTTTGGGGAGAGACCCTCCTCTCGCATTCGTCCAAAGCAGTTCAGAGCCTCATTACCATGCCCATGTTGGGCATATCCTGCGATTAGCACACTCCAGGAGACTACATCCCGAACTGGAAGCTCGACAAACACTTCTTGTGCTTTTGTAAGTGCACCACATTTGGCATACATATCCACCAACACAGTGCCAAGCATAATATCTTTTTTCAATAAGCCCTGCCTGACAACCTCAGCATGTATCTCTTTGCCCTTCTCAGCTGCTCCTATGCTACCGCAGGCTTTCAAGATGCTAATAAAGGTGACTGCATTTGGGGAGAGTCCGTCCTCCCCCATCCGTCCAAAGCAGTTCAGAGCCTCATCACCATACCCGTGTTGGGCATATCCTGCGATTAGCGCATTCCAGGAGACTACATCCCGAACTGGAAGCTCGTCAAACACTTCTTGCGCTTTTGCAAGTGCACCGCATTTGGCATACATATCCACCAATGCAGTGCCAAGAACAATATCTTTTTCCAATAATTCCTGCCTGACAACCTCAGCATGTACCTCTTCGCCCTTCTCAGCTGCTCCTATGCTGCCGCAGGCTTTCAAGATGCAAGTAAAGGTAGCTGCGTCTGGGGAGAGACCTTCCTCTCGCATCCGTTCAAAGCAGTTGAGAGCCTCATTACCATGCCCGTGTTGGGTATATCCTGCAATTAGAGCATTCCAGGAGACTACATCCCGACCTGGAAGCTCGTCAAACACTTCTTGCGCTTTTGCAAGTGCACCACATTTGGCATACATATTGAGTAGGGCAGTGCCGACATAAATGTTCTTTTCAAGCAACCCCCTTTTGAGAACATCAGCATGTATTCTGCTGCCTTTGCACAGGTTCTTTTGCTTGGCACAAGCCTTTAGTAAGGCCACAAGAGCAGTATCCTCTTGAAACTCCTGGTGGTTGCTGTTGCTATCTCCTTGTCGTGCTTTGTGGTGGATTTCCTTGGCCCTCGTCATCCGCTTATCCTTCCGCACACAGAACTCTCGTTGCAGTCCTCTTCTTCTGAGCTCCTCTTGGACCCAAGATGGATTGTACCAGCCATCCATCCACAGCGACTCCTTTGTCAATTTGTGTTTGAAGTCTGGGGATCTTGGGCTTCTCTGTGATGCAAAACAATACTCAGGAAAGCCAATAGGTTTTTGTGTCCTCTCATGTAATTGTAAAACAGTGCTTACCTTGCTGTTCCGATTGTCCCACCATTGGGAGGGATCCCCGAAGTACTCCTTCCATAAGAAGTCGATGTTTCTGCATGCCATAGGGAGAGCCTTAAGTGGTGAGCTCTAACGCCTTTTTCATCACTGGGTTCATTTTAATTAATTTGCACAATGATGTTTTGCTAACCCTATGTGATAAGTGTGGAGACACTTGTACCTAGATTGCCCATTAAGAGCCCCAAAGAACTCCACACATGATGAAACCTTGCACGACCTTGGACTCAACCTCCTAAGTATGCAATGTCATGCCGGTTCCCTTGAACATGCTCATGCTGGACGTAAACAAACTACCAAAGCTCTAATTCTAAAGAAGTTGGAAGCTACAAAAGATGTTAAAGCATCAACGTCCAAGGTTTTCATGGGGAAACAAGCACAAACAAACAAAAAACTGCTACTAGCGACAAAAGAAAGTCTACTCTCGCCGCATTGCTAAGAGTATGACAAAGTGACAATCCAAAGTGGATCTGATATTGATACGGCCTCTCAAGTGCCTCGTCCAAACAAAAGAGCCTCATGCCTAATGCACATGTCCCGCCAAAATCTCAAGGGGCACCAAAAAAAACACAAGATTTAATCTATTCTTATGTTAGAAAAGCTCAAATGAAGCATGCACAAGAATGGGTTCAAAGTGCGCACACAACTAGAACGTGTGCTAGAATAAATGCAAGAATATAAACTCTCAACACCTCTTGAACCAATCCATGAGCTCTTACCCAAAACAACTTTGAAACCAACACAAACGCTTAAGGAAACCGATGAAGACCTTGTAGGGGAAGGCAATTGAAATAGGACCGTTCATCTAAGTACAAGCTTACTCACAAATTAACAAGTTGCTTAATTAAATTCACTAGAAAAATAATAGAGAAGAGAGATGAACGGAAATACTTTTCAACAGAAGATAAAATTTATTGAAGAGAACAAAGCCAAACTCATTGGGTGCAATCTCCCCCCCCACCTCCCCCTCCCCCCCAACATGTGTGGCTCCTTCTCCCACACATGGTATTTAAATCATATTATTAAAAATAGCCCTTGGAAACAATAATAGAATAGCTTTCCAAAATTGGGCTTTCCGTTTACAAAAACTAATCTTTGACCAATGTCTAAGGTATTCAAGTGATAGAACTTTTGCCTAACATTATGTACAATGGGTCTGGCTATAATAAATCAGCTTGTGCACAAACACACATTACAAAATAATTTAACTTGTGCACACACGCACATTACAACAATATGCTGCCATATGAAAGGCTACAACAATGCTTAATCAAAACCCTATCACACGAACACACAATAACTTGGTGATTACACCATCATCAAAACACCATCAAATAAATATTCCACGTTTACTGTCGACCATCATAACAACACACGCGTGCTTGTCATCACTTATGCCTCTCTTTCACCCACTCACAAAATAATCACATCAATGTCGTACAAAGCTATGAATAAATCAAACTACACACCTAAACGGTGTCGCACTAAGCTGTAAACGTAAATCAAATTACACACCTAAACAGTGTTGCACTAAGATGTAATGTAAAACACGCACTAATAATGATGTAGGCCCAAGCGTGCACCTATCAACATTGGTGTTTCACATAATATCACCTACAACACTTAGTTCTAACCTCACTTCGTGTATGCCATACATCTGAAATAATAGAATTCACCCATAACATAATGACTTCTCAAGCAACCCCAATGGTCATGGAAGGTAGTGTGCTAACATCCCTCCCACATGGGTTAGCAAATTGACCTCAGTTGCTTGTTTGGTTATAAAAGGTGACGAGGTCTAAATGACTTTGGAAAAACCATAAAACCTAAAACATACTCTTTAGCATTACAACAAACCAATCAAGTGAACTCATGTGAAATAGGTCTACGTGTCCCATACCATGAAGGCATATTCCACATACAAACACATGTTGGTACAAGATAGAAGACATAGATGTATTTTGTGTATTCATATGAAATCAATCTAGTGTCCCACACCACCAAATTAACTCCACATAAATACTCCTTAAGAACAAAAGTTTGAGACAAAGTGGCCAATTCTCTTTGAAACTTCCAATCTAACACAAATTTTCTTTATCCTTAAAACAAGAAGTAGATAAACAAAACTAAACTAGAAAGTCTTGTTTGAAATTTTACAAATGAATTTTTGTGAACTTGAAGCTTGGAAAATATTCTCTAGTGTTGTTCTAAATAACTTGATGAAGTGTGATAATCTATTCTTGGTCTTAAAATTATTATGAGCTGCTAAATTCAGAAATTATAACTATGTTATAATTCTTGAATTCTGATCTTGTAAAAAAAATAAAAAATGGTGTTTATATAGTCTTACACTTGAAGGAATGAAAATTCTTGTTTCTTAATGTGGCCACTTGAAGTACTTGAGGATAGACTTGATCTAGATTTACTCAAGGAAATTGAGAAACTTAATCTTTTAGTTAGAACTTTACTTGAGACTTATAAATCTTGAAATGGATTGTGACCTAAACAATTCTAAATCTTGTACTCGAATACATCTTTAACTTTATGAACAATTCCTAGACTCAAAAAATTATTGTGGTCTAGCAAATCTTTGACTTGAACACATCTTGGACTTGGCCAAAACTTTAGTTGAACTTAAATAGAATTTGGAATCAAAACTTGCAGGCAACTATGTCTATATTTCTTGGGCTTGGAGCTTGATTTTCAATCGGTCGCTATCCCTTTAGTTGTCTCATCACTAGCCATAATAAGAAGTTGATACTTTCTTGAGGTTTAAGAAAATTTATCTGGGTATATATGAACTCAAAGTTTATTTGAAGCTTATGTCAAATTTTTAATAACTCTTGCAATTTATGATGGTTTGACTGAATCTTCAACTTAACATGTACTTGACTGCTCTTAAACTTGAGTAAACTTCTTGAATTGAAATAGATCAAAACTTGAGTTTGGGTCAAGTCTTGTCCTTGTGATTTGTAAGACTCAAAAAATCTTAAACTTGAGAAAATCGTTGACTTGAGCATATCTTGCAAACATAACATGTAACTTGAATCTTAAATTGGTCTATTAAAAATCTTGAACTTTTGGAATACTTTACTAGGGTCGACTTGTTATTTTCTTGACATAACAATCATTAATTCTTTTTTTTTAATCTTCAAAATTGATCTTCTCTTGACAACTTACACTTGAGTTTGGTTCTCTAAATCAATCTAAACTTGTGAATAGTTAAAATTTACTTGTATAACTTGATATCGGGGATTACTAGTCTTGTGTGATCTAGCTGTCAATTAGAGTAAACTTGAAACTGTGTTGTATACATACCTCCACCTTTAGATAATGTGCCGATTGTGTTACCCTCTTTCTTGAGTACTTTGATGTTAGACGTATACTTTGTTGTTGCGAACTTATTCTTCTTCTTTGTTGACATATAATCTTTCATGTAATGTCCTTTCTTTTGACACCTATAGCACTTAATAACATGCTTTTTAAGTACAATATTGTTAGTTAGGCTATGCATAGTGGACTCTTTAATATTTTTAACTTTCTTGGCATTAGTTTTGATCTTAGATAAACATCGTAAAACTTTTCTCTTAAAATCCTCCCAATGCTCTCGTTCTTGGTTCAAGAATGCGCAGAGAGAATCAAGTTGACCCTGGATAGTAGAATGGTGTAGATATTCACCCGTACTTAGCATTTTGAAAGAAGTAAACAATTAAAATACTTTAAAAAAATGAGAACTTCTCTTATCTTTTATAGAGTCAAAAACGATAGAAACATCGTAACTTGGATTGATTTCCTTACTTAAACCACTCAAAACTTCGAACAACGGAGATGCTCAAAATTTGGATTAGAAATGCACATGATAATTTTTTTTGAGAAGTTTAAAGTCAACAAAATTACAAGAAATTTATTCACACCATTTGATGCTTTAGGGAACCTTGCCATGATTCACACACACTCTCCCATTTTTTTTACATAATTTGGGCCACCACAAGGTTAGCAGTAATCTTGTGAGACCCCTACCCTGCTAATCACCTCATGGAGATAGACAAGAATAAAGGGTAGAGAAACTTGCTAGGGGCCTCATTGGACAATTTCCATCCATCAAGCATCCATACTAGGCTTCTGGGCATCTTGACCAGGGAAGACTTAATGGTGATTAGAGACGATGATTCCACCAAGTTCTACTCCACTAGAGGTATTCCTCGCCATCAACTCTCACAAGCAAGCGATCATCATACTCCTCCTTTGATGAAGATGACATCCATTTATGTACCTAATTTAGGAAGGTTTAAGAACTCTCCCACGTTTTCCAGTCACTACCCGAGACTAAAGTTTTCTAACGATGGTTTTTAACTTTAAAATTTTTGAATCCTCTTTATAAGGATTCTGAACCAAATCTCACTAAGGAAGGGAATTTTCCAAAATTTCCTTTTGGAGAAAGTTCCCTTGCCTTCGGGTTTAGCTCAATTTTGCTTCCTGGTTTCTATGTTCTCATTTTCCTAACTCACTGAACACGTGGACCAAGCCTAACCTCACCCTACCCAACCACCTGATCCACAGTTTTAGTAAACTCAGGAACCCAGGAAAGAAGGGAAATTCCACTTTTTGGTTTCAAACACATTATGGAGTAATTAGATTTTTTTATTTGAATTTATTTTACTTTGAAAAAGTGTTTTTTCCATCCTCGAGAACAAACTCGGCTACTCGATAAGCTAGTCAATGACCACCTAGTCCATCCACTCAAGTTTAGGGGAAAAGTTTATCATCTAGAGGGAATCCACAATCTTAAGTTCAGTTTTCTACTCAATTTTCCAATTCCAAAATACATATTAAACCAATTTTCCTTATACCAATCCACTGGAAGGGTTCACCCATCCAAATCGAAAATAAAGGGGCACAATTGAGGGTTGCCACCTTTGTCCTGGCCAAACCGTAAATATTTCTCGAGGATTGAATGTGACCGAACCAATAGCAGTCCCTGAGGATTGAACAGGGCCAAACCAATAGCATACTAAACCCAATATTTTTGAAAAATTGGTCTATCATGTGATACCATGCCTTTGGGGCTCGAATCAGTCTATACAATGTCTTTTTTAGCCTGCAAAGTGTGTTTTCTGATTTAGGCATCTCAAAACCTGGTGGCTAAGCTACATATACCTCCTCCTTGTGATGTCCATTCAGAAATGTTGATTTGACATAAACTAACCACCTTTTATGAGCAAGCAAGGCAAGTACCGCCCTGATAGTTGTCATGTGAGCTGTGAGAGTAAAGGTTTTAACAAAGTCAAAACCATCCACATGTGACAATCCCTTTGTAACCAACCTAGCTTTGTATTTTTTAAGTGAGCCATCGGCCTTATACTTAGCTTTCCAAACCCATTTGGTATCAATTACCTTTCTCTTTAGTGGTAGTTGGTCAACTAGCTCTCCCAGGTGTAGTTCTTTATGATGTGGTCATACTCAAACTGCATCATGACTTTCCACATTGGATGTGCTAAGGCTTCATCCAAGGTGGCTAGCTCCTTCACTTTTCCAATTATCTCAGCCATCAAGGCCATGTTAACACAATGAGATCAGATGTTGTTCTCTACTCCTCTATTCTCCTTGATCTGCATGGTTCCATCCGCTAAAGATTATGGCATGCCAGGTACTGGATTTTGCTCATCAAAGAGGTGTTGTGCCCACTTTAGAAGTAGCTTTTTATGTGGTGTGTAAGAGTCTTCATCCTTTGAAAACTCCTTCTTAAAAGGAAACCTAGTTGGTGGGTTTGGCTCTTGGTGGATTATTTCTCCGGTTGATGATAGAGTGGTTGGACCACCTTCCTTCACTAAGTGTGGCTATTCTACAAATACCACATCTTGGTTGACCACTATCTTCTTTGCCTCTACATCATAGAGTTGACATGCCTTCGACTCTTAATTATATTCAAGAAAGATACACTTCTTGCTTTTGGATCTAGCTTGATTCTCGATGTATTTGGTATATGCAATGTTGAGATGTCAAGCTCAACATGAGCTGACACTCAACGAGGCACTTGCATGACTGTTCGACATTTATATCACTAGTGGGTTTGGTAGCTGGCACTGACATATTTTTGCCAGAGATTCGACAGCTGGACTACACTGACTAGTCCACATCTACCCACTCCTCTTAGCGTGTTCACATTATGGACCGCTTGTATATACTCTATTATGTGTGTTAGTCACTTTATCTTCTTAGTAGACCTCTTTTGTTGTGTGAAGAAGAAGAAGAATTTTTAGCCTCTCACCTTGTGTGTTCTCTTCTAGGGTTTGTGTGAGTGTGTGTGTGCTTGCAAGAGCTCAAGCTCTCTTCTCCCCTGCATCTTTTCATGGCAGAGCCTGGTTCATACTAAGGGCTAAGCAGCAAGCAAGAGAAGCACATGAAGCGGTACGAGGGTAAGAGCTTCATCTACTCTTCCCCCTTTGTGTTGGTACTACACCCCCAAGAATGCTAATACAATGAGGATTAGTGGAATGACTTCCAAGGTTAGGAGGGACAAGGAAAATGCTACCCAAACAGGCCAAAACTTCTTTCTCACATTAGAGGAAGTGGACATTGACATGAAACTGGCTGAAGCTGAGCGCGAATTGTGACTACTGGGGGACTTAAAAAGGCAAGAGCTTGATACACGAAGAATGATGGCGAAATAGAGAAAAATTGATCATTTGAATCTATTTTGACCATGTGGCAAAGAACCAAAAACACCTAAAAATGCCACTGAGAACACGTGAATGGGAATGGCAGAAGGCGGATTACTAGCCTTAGAACCCATAAACAAGGAACCCAAGGCTGAGGAAGTCCTCAAAACACAAGAAGACAAGGACAATCTACCTAGGGCATCTTCAGGAGAGGTGAGGATCGGCTCTACACGAGAGAGGATATAAATGAAATGATCAATGATCCCACATTCCTACAAAGCATGGAACTTCTAATTCAACAAAGGCAGGTTGAGGCCGCCAATGGTGAGCCAGGTGATGAGGATGTGCTTGAACCCAGCGATATACCCAAATTGAATAGAAGAACCTATGCAGGAAGAGGATGAGGTCTAGGTAGGGGATAGCTCCTCGAAGGCCAATGGTGGATCCCAACGCAAATCTAAATGTGGTCACAAGGGAGGATTTGTTGAATATGGCTACAGAAATGGGCAGAGGCACGGTTGGGTAACTAGGCACGGTTGGGTAACTAGGCACTACCCTTGAATCCATACCATCTCAGATGAAGCCACACATCATTTTCGAAGCTTGTGCAAAAGTTCTCATCAAGAGATGTGGACTTGATCTAGCACATAGAGATTTTTTAGTCAACCTATGAAACATGTGTGCCAGTAAGCAATGTAACCATGATACATGCTTTTTCTCTAACCCTAGAAGGGTTCCCCAATGGTATCAAACTCTAAAGCCTGAGGATAAAGTCAATTTCACTCAACTTAAGAATGTGTTCATACCGAGCTTTGCTCGAACTGGTGATAAAGGGAGTCTTATGGCACAGCTCCATAACATCAAGCAAAAAGAACACGAATCTATGAGAGATTTTGTTTCTCGGCTCAAGCACCTAAACTCAAGATGTAAGTTAAGGGAAAGGCTAACTAATGTGATCAATTATTGCCCTGTTTCCATAGAGGAGTGAGATTATAAGATGCATGATTTTTTGGTGTTAGCTTGACCAACTACTCTAGATACGTGCTGTAAGTTGGTGCTTGAATATGAGGATAATATGCTTGAGTTGCCGCAATCGAAAGACGCCAAGGTAGCTTCGGTTGTAGCAGCATCATGAGTCTCTAGTCATCACCTCATGATGTGGGATCCAAGAGCAAGCAAGTTGGAAACATGACAACGGAAGACCTTAGTAATGCCATCCTCCTACAGAAGTTATAAGTCAGGGATGGGAGAGAAGCATCAAGGAATGTCCATCTCTACCCCTGGAGAGAGTTGATTTGGTGCTCGATCTATAGACAAAATCATACAAGCACTGAATTCCCTCACCTAAGGCCAAGGCAGTTACTTTATTGTGCTCACTATCAGAGACTAGGGAACCATGACACTGCCATTTGCAGATATCCAAGGATCCAGCCTTTAGGACAATTGCTAGCACCCACAATGCCTCTAGCTTTAACAGCACCACCGATGCAAACCAATGTGATTGTAGGGCAGTCGAATACATCTTACTTACCAAGAGGAATGTTCATAATGCAGGATATGTCACCATTGCCCATCTATTCTACAACCACAAGCTAAGATCAATCAGGTATTGATCGAGGAACCCTTGGAAGAGGGGGAAGCCATGTGCGAGGTAGAAGTGAATAACAGCTACTACGAGGAACCAACTGAGATTATGTCTTACAAAACAGCACACCAATACCAGTGTTTCAAACCATGGTACATAAACTCAACTATATGAGAAGGGGACCCATACAGTGTTTTCATTGTAATGGAACTCATTGAGTAGCAGAGTGTCCTCTAAAAAATGTGACTAATGCTGGCCAAACTCAGTCGATATAGCAGCGCAGACCAACTCCATGCCAACTCTTTCATGTGTTAATTGTGGTGTTGATCATTTGATCAAGGACTTCCCATATCGCATCAATGGCTCTGCTTCTACTTCTAACCATGCCACCATCAAGACTATAAGTGTGCAGCCTAGAAATATCATGCCACTAAATGTCCTACCATGCACACAAGCAAAATAAGCAGACAAAGGGAAAACGCCAGGAGGTATTACAACCTCTAAGATTGGGAGAAGGAGAAGAGTGATAAAGGTGGGCAAGGGTGATACCATGGTCATAATTCAGGATGGGCTCCAGGAAGATACCATTGACACCGGATATACCTAATCAAAGGACGGAGACAACCAAGTGCCAAAACTAGATGAGCAACCAAAAGAGAGGCCACCAACCCCCAAGGGTGTTGGATAATATCCAAATGCTAAAGAAGAAATAAGGAAGCTAAGGCCCTTGTTGAGGATGTGAACGCAGCCATAAAGCCAAATTGAGGGCTAACAAGGCTAGGGATACAGTGTATCCACGAAATGAGCTATTAAAAGAAAGGAAGTTGGATGTGCCTACTCCAATTCCATAAGAGTCTGAGGAGGGGAATAATGATGATCTGATGGCAAGAATGTTTGTAGAGGCAGATCAAGATTGGAAGGAGCCCTCCTCTCAACAATATTGTCTACAACTGTCAAAATGCTACTTCAAGGACCATTGCTAACGCAACACACCGGCATTGTGGGCAGATGTCAAGGACTGGGTAGAAGGAAGAATGAACCCAATGTCCTCTAGCAGCACAGAAAAACCTAACACCTGAGGAAGGGAGAGCACCCAGATTCATCAAAACATCTGTCAACTAATTGGGGAGGTATTATGAGAGTGATGACACAAATGCCACAATCCACCATAACGGGTATCAAGCACTTTCTATCCTGGATGGTGGTGCAAGTGTGAGAATTATCACCAAATGATGTTGGGAAAATTGGAGAAAACCAGAGTTAGAAAGAGTGGACCTAATCGTCAAGATGGCTGATGGAACATCCTCAAGACCAATGGGGCTATTGAAAAACGTTAGGCTTAAGGTCTTTTTTATGTTACCATTATACATTTTTTATAATGGACTTTGTGTGCCAGCCAGATTCATATGACATTATCTTGGGTAGACCCTTCATGAGGGAAGCCAAGGTGGTGCACAATTAAGCATTAGACCAAGTGTATATCCAAAGGGATTTGCAAATTCTGAAAATCGATCTCCACACATGGAAGGCACATCCCATGGAAGGGCAATTGTTTGGGAATGATTCGGTCAACACCACTAAACGAACCACATCCTTACAAGTCTACAACCAGTTAACGAACACTCATGGGAAGAGGAAGAGAATGAGATGTACGCATCACTTCCACCTCTGGACTTTAGTCTAAACTGGATGCATATACTTGCCACCATAGATGTGCTGCCACCTAGAGGAACATAGTATGTTGAATCGGGAATGATTCCCACAACCTCAGTGCGCATGGTAGATGTGCTACCCAAAGAAGGGGAAACAGAGGATGAAGCCTCAAGCACAGTTGTGCCTGGATCACACGATCACAATAGCACCCAACGTATCAGGAAATGGCAGAAACAAAAAATATCGCTCAATGCAATGCCTTGTTTCACAAAGTAAACCCACAGACGCCCAGTGGGCTAAGATATCTTGAGGTCACTAAGGTGCACGATGAGTTTTCTAAGAACCGGGGTGAGGATTTGAGTAAGATAACCTTGGAAGGAAAACCACAGGAGAAAACTACGATTCAAAAGCCTAATATACCTAAACTCACGAAGGCTAGACGAAGGAAATGAAATAAGGTTGTGGCTGTAGGTGAGCGAGATGCAAGAAAGGAAATGGCTTGGAAGGAGGATGAAAATGACGACAAGCCAGATCTACACCTAGTGTCACACCATTTCAAACCCTACACTATCGATGTGAATAGAAAGTGGTTCAGTTGACGGCCAAGAGAGTAATGGAGAATGGCTAGTCCTCCATATCTTATGATGGGCCACCAGATGTTAAGGAGGTAGACATTGCAAAGCCAGGGGAGGATCCCAAACTTGCTAATGACTTAACTGCTACTAAAGAAGAAGAGCTAATTGCTCTCTTAAAGGAGTTCAAGGATTGTTTTTCTTGGAAGTACACATAAATGAAGGGTGTACCACCCAAGGTGGTTCAACACACTATCTCGATCATGGAAGGATCAAGACCATCTAGGAAAAAACCGTACTAAATGGATCCTAAATATGTAGCTATAGTAAAGGAGAAAATTGATAAGCTCATCGATGCGGATTTCATCTATGAGATTGAGCACACAGTTTGGCTTTCACCAATAGTGATCGTGCTAAAGAATAATGGAAAGCTAAGGGTTTGTGTTGATCTCAAAAAGGTCAATGCAACAACCCAGAATGGCCACTTCCCTTTACCATATACAGAGCATGTATTGGAACGAGTAGCAGGGGAGGAAGCCTACAGCTTCTTAGATGGGTTTTAGGCTACAATCAAGCGTCCATTGCACCAAAATACCAACACAAGACAACCTTCAACACAATGTGAGGGACCTATGCTTATAAGGTTATGCATTTTGGCCTCACTAATGCGCAGCAACTTTCCAACAATTGATGTGCACGGCCTTCAAGGACTACTTGCAAAAGGGGCTTGAGGTATTCATTGACAATCTGTGTGCACACTCACGATGGACTGAGCACCCGGTTTGCTTAAGGAACGTGTTTGAGAGATGTTGATTATATCGCATATCCTTAAACCCTTTAAAGTGCCAATTTTGGGTCAAACACGATGTAATCTTAGGTCACATTGTCTAAGAATGGTATTTCCACTGATAAGAGCGAAGTGAAATTAATCTTGGAATTACCCCCCCCAACAAACTACAAGGGTGTGCAATGGTTTATGGGACATGTCGTGCGACGATTCATAATATTCTATGATGAAATTTCCAGGCCATTGTATACACTACTCATCGTCTTTGAGTGGAATCAAGAATGCTAAGAAGCATATAACAAGTTGAAGAAAGCACGGGTCAAACACGATGTAATCTTAGGTCACATTGTGTCTAAGAATGGTATTTCCACTGATGAGAGCAAAGTGAAATTGATCTTGGAATTACCCCCACCAACAAACTACAAGGGTGTGCGACGGTTTATGGGACACGTCGACGATTCATAATATTCTATGATGAAATTGCTAGGCCATTGTATAGACTACTCATCGTCTTTGAGTGGACTGAAGAATGCTAAGAAGCATATGACAAGTTGAAGAATGCACTGGCTAGTGCATTGATTTTGCAACCACCCAACTAGGACCTTATATTCCATGTACACTGATGCATTGAATTTTGATATAGGATGTGTATTGGCACAACCTAGGGAATTCAAATTGGATTACCCAGTTTGCTTTGCCAGTCGACAACTCAATGATGTAGAAATAAACTACACCACAACCGAGTGTAATGGGTTGGCCATGGTTTATGCTATTAAGAAATATAGACATTACTTGTTGGCCAACAAGTTTGTATTCTTTGTTGATCACCAACCCTTATTATATCTAGTGAATAAGCCATGCACCATAGGGAGAATCACACGATGGTTGCTTCTACTCCTGGAATTCAACTTTACGATCACAATGAGAAAAGGAACACAACATGTTTTGGCAGAACATATGTCTAGAATCCCAAATGGAGCACCTACAACTAGCATTGATGTGATGACCTCCCAGATGCATGTCTATTCAAAATTGATATGGTTCCGGAGTGGAGCGAGGAAATATCAGAGTACCTAGCTCATGGTTTTCCACAAAATTGATATGGTACCTAAGTGGAGCGAGGAAATATCAGAGTACCTAGCTCATGGTTTTCCACAAGATCGGCCCTTGAACAAAGATAAGATGCGTCAGCTTATTAAGCTGGCCGCACCACATCAATTGATTGCGGTGGGAGAACTATATAAGCTGGGCAAAGACAATATCCTCAGGAGGTATGTGCTAGAAGAAGCACAATCGAGAATAGCCAAAGGACATTTTTCTAGAGAAGTTACGACTCGCAAAAAAAGTACTCCAAGTAGGCCTATGGTGGTCTATGTTATTCGGGGACGCCATAGAATTTATGAAAAGATGCAAAGAATGTCATCGATTTGCTATTCCACAATAGAAGTATAGAATGCCAGTTATCCTTGTAATTGTGAGACAACCCTTTGAGAAATGGGGTATTGATTTTGTTGGACCCATTAGTCTAGCAACGCATCCGTCCCAATCTCGTTATGTGATCGTGGCCATGGATTATTTCACCAAGTGGGCATAGATGAGAGCCTCTAAAAAAGCTGATGCTTGAAGTACAACCAAGTTCTTGTATGAATAAACCATTTCCAGATTTGGCTGCCAATTAGAATCAGTCTCAATGGAGATTCACATTTCATCAATGAGGTGATTGAACATTTGCTCACGGAATTCCTTGTAATCCATAGAAAATCATCACCTTATTATCCACAAGAAAATGGCCAAGATGAGAGCACTAATAAGATTTTATGTGCTATCTTGACCAAGACCTTAGAACCTAGTCACACGGATTGGGAACACACGCTCATTGTGCAACACCATGGGCCTATCATACATTGTACAAGGTGGTGACCGAATACTGACATAGGATCAAGTCATAACTTGATTTCCTATGAAACATGGGTAGCTCTAAAAAAACCCCCCCCTAGAGGCAACTAATGCACAGGTTCACATTGTGCATCTATCTATTACGCAAACAATGGGGTTTTTGAATGTTATCGTCTCCATCAGAAATAATACCTTGGTCGAGAAGGTATTTGTTATGCCCGTAGGAACCATGGAAGAGGAGATGATTCTTGGACGATCCTAGATTTGCGCCAGACAGCAACTGTAACATCCAATGGGAACAACGGGCAGTACAAATCAATGATGGCAATGATACCATCACCATCCCATTCTGGAGTCCATTGAATAAGAGAAAATAGGCAGTTGCATGCGACATGATGCCGCCAATGCCAAGCAAAGTAGAAGAATCAACAGAACAAGCGTCCATCTCAAACTAGCATAACTGTAAGATTCCTTCTCAGCCTGAATAATGAATAAGCTTTACTTCAATCCCCTGTAATCATTCCCTATTTCTGAAATTAGGAATCAATTAAAAATGATATAAGTGACCTTAGCCTAAGGGTCAAGATTTTTAAAAATTTCTGCATTATGGTCCAATTAAGGTTCCTATGGGCCAATAAGATTAATCCAAGTGTTGGGATGAGAAAAATCCAATGAATAAAATAAAATACCCAAAAATGAGTAAATGCTCACATAAGATGAAGAGTTGAATGAGTACAAGGTTTATTAGTTAAAAATTAAGAGATATTACTAAAAAAATGAGATATTTTAGAGAAATGATGAATTTTTGACACCTTGGTAAGAAAGAGGAGACCTTTGAGGTAGGCGCCTCCTTCACATGTGTGGGAGGGTTTTTAATTCAAAAATATTAAGATAGTTTTATCTCTCCTCTCTCCTGGATCAAACTGGGAGCTAAACTGGTCCAAATCTTGTCCAAACTGAAGCTGGAAAATTATAGAACTTAGTTGGACTCAGTTAGTGGCCTCCCTCACCTATAAATAGACCCTCATTCTTTTGTATTCTCATCTGTGAACTATACCATGCCAGTATTACATTAAAATACTCATGTTTTCTATTATCCCTTAAAAATCCTCTACTTTTGGAGAGATTGGAGCTTCTCTCTCTCTTCAACAATCCTTGGAGCTTTCTTCTCAACATACTAAACCAATTGATTGGTTGGGGGCTTCCTTCTAAGATAAAGAAGCAAGCCAAATCTAGAGGTAAGAAGTAATTTCATGGTTTTTATTAATATTCTCAAAGGATTTCACTTCTCAACCCCTCTCAAGCTTGAAAAGCTTCTAATTAATTGTTTTCAATGCAAATCAAGCTTTCTATAAGAATTCTAATGATTAATCATAAAAAAGTTAATCTTTATGCTTAATTAGGATGTTTTTTATATATCTCTCTCTCCCAAAAGAATAGTCATTCCTATGACTATTTCTTTATTCAAATGGATGCTTCTCATTGATAAATTCTCAATTCAAAAATCAAACTCTATGCTAGTTAAGCTAGAGGTTAAGAAAATGGCTTTTTTATGTTTTTATGCTAATAAAATTATGGTAAACTTATGATTTAATTCCTTAAATTGGATTTAAGTCTAAAGATAGTTATTCTATCATAATTGTATTACAAAGTCTTATTCTTTCTAGAAATATTGAAAATTATCAGTAAAGCGAAGCTATGGTAAATTTTTTAGAAATTAATACATAACTCATTTTTATGCATAATGTGAAAAGAGGACTTCCTACCATATTCTAGGATTGGTCATCCTATGCTAAAAGAATGATTTTCATCACATTCGTGGAAAACTAATTTTTTGGTATTTATGCATAAATAATTAATTAAAGAAAAGAGAAATATTTGGTATTTCTATTTTCATGCAAAAAGAGGAATTCCCATGACATTTGGAATTCAATCATTTAAATGGTAAAAGTGGAATTTGTGCTGCAATTAGTCAAGGCTTCTAAATTATTAAAAGGGCTCAAAAAGAGGCAAGCTATTTATGACGATGAATGCAAGGCTAAAGAACCAGAGTGGTTAAGTGATTGTGTAGATGTATTCCCTGAAGAGCTGGCTGAGATGCCTTCGTCTCGCGAAGTAGTCTGAAGTGGATCTTCACCCAAAGGGATCTCAACATGCGTCAAAGGAGATGGATGCAAACCCTGCAGGAATTTGATTTTGAAATTAAGTATCGGCTGGGGTGTAAGATTCCTCCCCAGCCTCTCAGGATGTCCAGTATCTTCCCCTATAGTCAAATCCCTCTTCAGAAATATAAGAGATCTTGTTTCTACCAGTTTTGGCCTAAAGAGAGAAAATCTTCTAGAGAGTGATAATTCAATTTTTAAATATTTTTCGATGGAAAAATATCTCTTCTTATTAAAATAAGTTCCCCCGAAACAGAAGTTCAAAAAGATTTTCAGAAGATCATGAGAACGAACATTTTTCTGTCTTGTTAACTAATCTTACTCAAGAAGTTATAAGGTCATCCTATATTCCCAAATCTGGTAGTCCCATTTATGAAATTCAAACAAGTTTGGTATCCTTTCTTGGACCCAAAGGGTTTAATGAGTGTTTCTTTTCCTAAGTTTTTCTAATCTCAATACTTAGCCTAGAGACCCAGTTAGCCCTATGGTCTAGCCACCCAAGACCCTGCACCACTGAGTATATGATCCGATAGTTACTCACCCACCCTTAATTGATATTCCTTATTTGCTACTCACGCACTCCTCAGTAGGAAAACACTTGAGAATACAGAATACTCTTGAATTTAATAAAACTTTATTTAAGGGAAAGGTCATTACAAAAAGATAACCAATTGAAAAATAGTATCATTCCATTTCTTTGACTACGATTCTTGCTGAGGGGGGCCGAATTTGGGCGGGGGGGATCCGGGCCATCAGATCCCCGAAAGTAAACTAGGGCCACCTTGCATAACAAAAGCATATATTAATATGGGCCAGATACACTAGCTAGCATAAATTATAGCCTAATGGTAAGACTATGGCCTCCCTAGTAGCATATTGTGGGTTCAAAACCTTTCTTTTGCATTTTTAGACTTAGGCCAAAAAAATTCTAAGCCCAAACTCGGGAATTGGAGTAAACTAGGCAACATGGCAACCCGAGTTTACTGTAGGGCGGCCCTAGTTTACTACAGGGCGCTAGTTCTTTTGTAAATTAGGGGAGGCAAAGCACGACATCACAAAAAAAAAATTGGCCTTGATTCTAGACTAGGGTATAGGGAAAAAAAACTCAGCCTGTGAAGTAAACTATGATCCCTAGTTTACTTCTTAGGCCGAGTTTTTTTTCGGCCCTAGTTTACTTTTGGCGGTTCGATGGCCCAAATCGCCCCCACCCAAAATTGGGGCCCCCTCAGCCATAGATCCCACTTGGGGGCCTCTTTAAGGCACCGTGCCATATAGAGCTGAGGCTGGTCCTTAGGTGGGACACATGTGCCCCAGCGAGCCTGAGCCACTATCCACTTGGCAAGGAGTCCAAATCCTTCACTCCCAGCGTGGGCCTCGTGTAACTAAATTCTCGAGCCGGGCAAACGATCACTCACACAACCACCCAATCCGTGCAAATACCATCCCGTGGGTAGGTGGAGTGGCACTCACGGCAGAGGGCTAGTTCGGATTTGACAAGTCAACCATTGCATCCTTTTCAGCTCATGCCATCAGGAGACTCGTCCACACATTTGTACAAGGATGTTCCATTCATTGGATATGGTGACCATGTTTCCTTATTTGATCCTCAGATAGTTCTTAATACATACTGGCTTCCTTTGCTCCCCTTCATTCTAAGTGACTATATAATTTTAGAAAACCAACTTTACAAGAGATAGTTCTCTTCGCCCTTGATAAAGAATTCTTTAAGCATCTTTACCTTCCAATAAGTTGTGTTGGGAACTTGGAAATCTAAGCGAGTGTCTAGTAGTCTCCTAGAGGTCTAGTCATCTTAAACTTGATTTGAAAACTAAATTCAATGGCTACTAGTAAACTTTAAGGGTTCTAAGGTTATGGTATTGCTCTAGAATTTAAATTCTATTTGCTAAAGCTTAGAAACCTAAGGTGACCACTATTTTTTAATTATTTTGGAGTCTAATTTTATTTTATTCTTAATTTTTCACCATTATTGGTGTCACCAAGGTTTTCATGATTTTTTGAATATCTAACTTAATTTTATTAGGGTTTTTATGTCAGCTAATTTAATTTATAAGGAGTGTGCATGTGTGTGCAAATGTGTGCACAGGTGCACCTATTGTATTTTTTACATAGATTTACCATATTAATGCACTTCCTCAATCTCATAGGATTTCCTTTTTATAGAAATAAAATCATTTTATTTATAAAGATATGGGTACAAGTCTTAATGAAAAATGGGTACCTTTGGAGGGATCTTACATTCTCCCCAACTTAAAGAATCGAGCTGTCCTCAGCTTGCAAACTGGGGATATTCTTGTATTAACTCATCTTTCTTCTCCCAAGTGGCATCCTCTAGTGGAAAGAATTTCCATTTTACCAAGCACTTTCTAAGCATTCGTTTCCTCAAGGGTTTTTCTCTAACATCTAAATTCTCTTTTGGCTCTAACTCCATCTGGCCCTAAACTGGCATCACAATTTGATCATCATCTAATATGTGATTGTCATTAGGATGATACTTCTTCAGCACATGGAAGACATTATGAATCTTCAAATGAGGGGGTAGAAGAAGTTCATAGGCTTGATTGCCAACTCTCTTGGTGATGACATAGGGGCCACAATACCTTGGGGATAACTTTTTATATTTCCCTAATTAAAGAGAGATTCTTTTTGGGTGAACATGGAGGAATACCATATCACCCTCTTCGAATTCCCTAAGGGATATTTTGGGTCAGCATATTGTCTTTGTCTGTCCTGAGTAGCCTTTAAATCCTTCTTAATGGACTGGATTTGTGCATCCATCTCATCAAGAATTTGTTTAGACACCTCCACTTTGATCATTGGGTCATACCAATTTAAAGGTGTCAAGCAGTCTGACCATATAGTGCCTTAAAGGGACTGATTCCAATGCTACAATGATGGGATCCATTGTAGGTGAATTCAACTAGATGTAGATAATTAACCCATTTCCTAGGTTCATGGCCTAAATAGACCCTAAGGATGTCTTCAATGACCTGATTAACCCTTTCAGCCTAGTCATATGAGACTATTGTCAGCTTCCCTTAGCATCTTCTCCTTAAGGTGGTCACTATTAGGTATAGTAAAGGCATCTATCTTCGAGTTTGTATCCGTGTTCTCCTGATCTGTCCTTCTTTCACTTTGGAGTAGAACCATTATTGCTGAGAAGAATTGATCAGAAGGGAGTTGTTTCTTCTCCTCTTCAAGAAGGGGGCTAGAAACCATGGTTATGGCTTGAAGGGATACCTTTCTGCTTAAGGCAATCAGCCCACAAGATTTCCCTTACCTGTTCGGTATTTGATCTCAAAGTCAAACTCTTGCAGAGTATGCATCCACCTCCTTTGGCACATGTTAAGATCATTCTGAGTGAAGATCCATTTCAAGCTTTTGTGATCTATAACTAAGGTAAATCTTTGGCCAAGAAGGTAGTGTCTCCACATCTTGAGAGCATGAACTACTGCCAATAGTTCTAAGTCATGGACAACACAATTTCTTTCATGTACCATTAGCTTCCGAGATTCATAAGCCACTAGTCTGCCCTCTTGCAAGATACCACCGATTGCAAATCCACTCGCATCAGCGATGACTTCGAAGGGTTTATCAAACTCTAGGAGTTTGATAATGGGATTTGATACTAAGGCACCCTTAAGCTTATCAAATGCACTCTGACTTATTGGAGTCCATTTGAAGGACACATCCTTCTTGATGAGAAAGTCGGTCAGAGGTTTAGACTTCGCAAGTTGGTTAGAGGTGGTACTAACTTTGCATATCTTTGAATGAATATTTGATACCATCCCATCAATATGAGGAATCCTTTGACTTCTTTGACATTTTTTGGTTCCAGGCCAATGTATGACAGCTTGAACCTTTGCTGGATCCATAGAGATCACTTCCTTTGAGACAATGAAGCCAAGGTAGTCAATTTTGTTAGTAAAGGAAGTACATTTTCTCTTCTTATCACATAAAGCTTATGTTTTTGGACTATTTACAAGACTTTATGGACATAAGTCTCATGGTTCGTTGTATTCTTTGAATATACAAGAATGTCATCAAAGAACACCAAAACAAAATCATCCAAGTGCTCTCTAAAAACTTCCTGCATTCGTAAGACCAAAAGGAATTACTTTGAACTCATAATGTTCATACCTTCTTGTATTAAAGGCAATCTTTGGAATGTCTCCCTCTTTAATCCTTATCTGATAGTATCCTAATCTTAGATCGATCTTTGTGAACATTTGGGCTCCATGCAAGCAGTCCAAGAGTTCATTGATCCTTGAAATGGGATACTTATTCTTTATAGTGAGGTGATTGAATCCTCTACAATCAATGCATAACCTGAGTGTCCCATCCTTTTTCTTCTAGAAAAGTACTGGGGCACCCCATGGTGATACATTGTTCCTGATGAATCCTTTTTCTAGAATCTATTTCAGCTGCTCCTTGGGTTTGATGGCTTCTGGCACATCCATTTTGTAAGCCCTCTTAGCAGTGGGTTGAGCTCTGGGGATCAGTTCAATCTCATGATCAACTTCTTGAGGTGGTGGCATGTTTGTAAGATCTTCCAGAAAGACATCAGAATACTCACCTATCCATTCTGACTCTATTGATCTTGACTCCTTATCAGCTGGGTTAAGTTTGATGACATATATGGCTTGCCTTTTCCTAAGTCCCTTGAGTAACTTTGCTGCCTCTTGACAAGTTGTAGCTGGGGGAATCCGATCACTCCTATGGCTGCTTGGGTCTTGTTTGAATGAAGATCTAGGAATGAGAGAATTCCTTTAATAATGAATATCAGCTTGATTTTGAGTCAGCCAATCCATGCCTGAAATCCCATCATAAATTCCCAAGGGTAGGATTCTGAATCTACATTTAGTGAGAGTTCCATCTAGGAATTCAAGATCTCTAGTCTCATGGTGGGTGGAAAGAACATTCCCACTAGCCAATTCAACTTGCATAGGTTGTACGTTCCTTTGATCTATAGGCAACTTCCTTATGCATCCTCGTGACATAAATGAATGCGTACTTCCAGAATCAATGAGAAGTTTGAATTTTGTGCCTTAATGATCTACTGGGACTTGCAGGGAAAGAGAACTGGCGATTCGTCCCTTGATGTTCAATATATAGCAGCATGAATCCTTGCCTTATTCTCAATCTCTTAGTCAGCAATAGTCATAGCTCTAGCCGCTCCCATAGGCCCAACACTATTCCTTGGCTAAACCCTGGGCACAGTGGCTAATTCCAATTCTGAACCGAATCGGATCGGATCGGCTCATTCTGGAAAAGATATATGTTAGAGATGAATCTCTTTACTTTATTCCGCTCACTCATTAGCACATCTATTGATGGAAAAAAAACCTTTTATTATATAGGTATTATTACAATGAGTTTTATTGAGGATACATCAAAATTTCTATTCATGCCTCTAGCGTTTGTTCCTTTGGACTCTACGACTAGGCCTTCTACACCAGGGTGATTGTATCCTAGGTCTATTCGTGGGTGGAATATACCAAGTTTTTGGGATGAAATACCAAATGACTTGATATACTTGCCTAGCTAGCACCAACAAGATATTGAGGCAATCGCCCATACAATTGCACTGTAGAAATACTACGTACATGATATCATATCATGGCTAAAATGATGTTTTCTCTAAGCATGGTGTATGGTTGACATGCGAAAAATAAGTCGTTATAACTGATGTCGCATATTTGGAGCCACATCCGTTGGCATGCCCCTCCAGGTAGGAAAAAATAGATCTTCAAAATGTTGTGTATTAATGCGGTATATTGATTACAATTCGTCTCATTGAGAAGAGATGTTCGAAGGTAAAGGCAATCATGTCATCTTCACGAGATAGGTTAGGATTTCCCCAAAGGCAAATTTGAGACATTTGCACAATACGAGGAAAAGAACACTTTCAACTTAAAAAGGGTGCCAAAATAACTAGTTTTTTTTTAAGGATCAATAAAGCACTTATATTAACTATTCAAAGTCAAACATATATCATATATCACCCCCAACACCCGACTATCCAACTCTGTCCTATATCACTCTCACAACCACAATAACCTACTCCTTTTTTATCTCATTTAAAATTTTGCATAGAAAATCCCATCTTTCATCTTCACATAAAAAATTGGACTGATCCCATGAGATCTGATATCCCAAAAGCAAGCAGGCCTCCATCATGGCCTCACTAGTACAGCCCTGGGGAGATTGTTTTTCTAGCATCCCTCCATGCTTTGACCACACCTTGACAGTAGGTCTAGTGCCAACAGGGTTCTCAATAAAAGCCACAAAAGTATGATCCCAATTGCTTTTCCTTGTGGTACCATCTCTGAGTTTTGGGCCCAAATCTGGGAGACCTTTTCTTCTCAATCCAGCACCTCACCTGCATCAACAAATCCACATTAGGGAAAGACCCCTAGTATGCATGAAGCTATGCCAAGAAACCAAGGGCATCATCAAGGTATATTCCTCTGCAAATTTTGAATCAGCAAATTCAGCTCCACATACCAAATTTTATTTATATTATATATAGACCAACACATGCAAATACATTTATACATCAACTCAGAATCCTGCAATCCGGTACATGTAGTCTTCAAGAAAACAATTTCATTTCTGTTTTCCAGATTTCCCATAAAGTGCAAGTTCTGACAATGTTAAAAACCAATCCACTGAGTTCATCCACTGATTGCCCACTTTCCAAGTAGCCAATCCTCCCAAAAGGTTTGCATATTTAAGCCCTTTTGTATCCACCTAGTCATTTTACCCTAGGTGCTCCTTAAGGCAAGGCAGTTACCACTTTCCACAGAGGACCTGCATCTAGGACAGATACCACTAGCCATGTTTCTTTCATGCAAGGCAGTCCCAAAACAAATGCTTACCACTTTCCACAGAGGACCTGCATCTAGGACAGATACCACTAGCCATGTTTCTTTTATGCAGTTTATACCCAATGGAAGGTGCCCACATACAAACCTTCCACAAAAAGACCTAAAATTTCCTGGGCACCTCACAGTTCCATATCAAGTGCCATCTCTTTTTCTAGCTAGAAACACTCTACTTTACATTCCATATTTTGGAACAGTACATAACATTAGCATCCCCTTTCCTCATAAGTGCATAGATGTCTTTAGTTTTGCTATCCTTCAATTTGACCCCATTAATCCAGGACCAGTCCTTGATCCAGACTGAGATATCTATGGTTGTGGAGCATAATTCACTGTGCAGAAGCTCTAGCACTTGAATCATCAAGTCTTTCTCTTTTTTGGTTAGCTGAAACTCCCTAGATAATAGATTTAACTCTTTCCATCCAACAGCTTCTCTGTCCCAACAATCTGTTGAAATATACAAGTGAATAGGGTGTGTGCGAGAACAAGCCCTTGGTTAGAGGTTGTAAAAGATAATCTGTAAATGTGAGAGAGCCTATGAAAAGGTGAGAAGAATCTACTGGGAGAGAATAAAGGGTAGCATGAGAAGATTTAGGAAGTGTGGAGATATTCTGGGAGAGGTGGAGAGAATCAAGCAAAAGAGGTGGAGTGAATCAAGGAGAAATCAGTGGGATTAGATGCTTGGATGTAAACTCTATAAATTGAGGCATTGGCCTAATGAGAATTTGCTGGTTTTTTATTATCCATGCCTACATTAAGCTATTTGTTAATTACTCACTAATCACATCTTAATTATTTACTCACTAATCACATCTTAATTATTTACTAATCACTTTGTTAATGATATTGATTCTAGTATTTGATCCACCATAGATCATCACATTGCTGTAATTTCAACATGGTATCAGAGCCAAGCCTAGAATCCATCAAGTTTATGAGCCCATTATCTAATTAATTAGGATTAGTAGATAAAAAATTTAGTTCTTTTCAACTAACCTCTGTACCCCCAACCAGTGGAGGAGCTCCCTCTCCTTGCACACTCAACCATTGCCCAAGCTCTTTTAGGTACTCATAGTAGACTCAAGGGGCTACACACAGCCCAAGGGAATTGAACCAATTCAGTGCAGAACGCCGACGGCAGCACGATTTGCCAGTGTCGTTTTTCAAAAGGGAATTTGACATTTCTACTTCATCAAATCAAATGGGTCTAATTCCTCTTAGCCCCAGGTGTTTTCAAGCATGGTCTACAAGCTGGTGAAGTCAAAATTTGATTTGATCAAGTCTACAGTGAGATCCAAGCTCTTCATCAAATCTGCAGGTGACTTTAGTAAAATAGAGATTAAGCATTCAATATTTGGTCAAATCTTATGTTTCTTGGCTTAATCCTCTACTAGACTAATTGCTATTGATGGCCTTGAAAGGATTTGAGCTCATTTGAAGTCTAAGGCCCCAGATCTGGGCTCCTCGCATACTCTGTTTTTTGCACACAAAATAGAGGATTAATTTACTAATCAATGATTAATCAATACTAATCACTATATTTTGGTACAATTGAGGGTTCAAATTAACCATTAGGTATCTGATACAGATTCCTATAACTTCAGATTACACTTCGGAGTTGGTTTGATACTCCAACTATTCCGTACAAATTGGTTACCCTTGATTTAATGTAATTTCTGGTAAAAATATGCTGATAAATTTGTGGTAATCATCATTTTGCATTTAACCCTTGGTTAATGCCTACAAATTATACTCAAATTCAAGATTATTCACAGTCAGAGTTGCATTTGGGAATGTGCATAAGAATGAATGCCATATGCATTATGTATTGGGCACATTACATCAGTGTAAAAATGGGATCAGACACTGCCCTTGTCCATAAGGCAAGAGGTAAGACCTCCCACATAGATTTGGGTTTGCATTGCATAATGACACAAGATAAACATCAAAAGCCCAAAAGAACTGTCAACAAAACATTTAAACATGTTGCTCACATGGAGCAAGAAGACCTAACATGGACAAGCTCATGGCCCCAGCCATGAAAGAAGAAGAACATCTCTTTCCAAGAGGAAGATCCACACCAAGAAGATCTAAAGGAAGCATTGAAGGAAGACATGGACACGAGAAGAGAAGCTGCCACAAGAAGACTGAAAGAAGAGGCAGCTACATGGACGCGTGAAGAGAAGCTACATGGACGCGTGAAGAGAAGCTACCACGACAAGAAGACTGAAGACAAGAGAAGATGTGAGGCTCCAAAGAGTGAGGAGCCATGTGAAAATCTCTGAGAGAGAGAGAGAGAGAGACTCCACAACCCAATGTAACCTGCCCCAACAAAGTAAAACCACCTCTGAGCCACCAATGATGTAGGCCACGTGGTAGATGTATGTGTGAGCACTTTAGTTCCTAGCTACCCAACATCCCCCACCATCCCAAACCATAAGGCTCCGATTATCTTTCCAACAGTTGCAAAACATTTTGCAGAAATCAGAGCATGTAATTTTCAGAGGGGTAAGTGAGAACAATTTGTCTATCCAAGATAAGTTCCCCCATCTACCTTTGGCCAGTACCTCAACCAATTCCACCACAAATTTTTACAACAAATTTTTGCTTAAGAAGTGGGTAGTGGTTGTTGGTAGCTCGTGCTTGCTTGAGATTTTCTTGCTCTTTGTAAATTATGCTTTGCTGACATATGCCTGCATACTCATTTGGTTGCGGCATTTAACAAGAGTTGTACTCCTCTTTTTCACACACACTAGCATGCTCATTTGGCCGCTTTCACAAGAGTTATAAATTTTTGATGAACAATTTTTATCGATGAAGATTTCATTGGTGATTTTTATGCTGGCACACATGATTGATGGTGATAGTGCCCATGTTTTTGCCGATTTTGATGATGATTCGAAAGGTAAAGAACATGCTGATGATTTTCACTCATGTACATTAAGATTTTATTTCCGATGTAAACCACCTCTTATAGAAGAGTCTTCACACCATAATTCTAAAGGCTTAGAACTTGAACCTTAGCCACACAATTTTTTTTTTTAAATTTGTTTCTTATCTCTTAGTGGCACTTCTATGGCTGCCATCTGATCGTTTTGATTGTGGCGCTTCTATAGCTGCAACCTTGGTGCCTGGATGACTACCCAGGTTCTCTGTGCTTTGGTGACAGGCGCTTGTTGCTACTCTGCAGGTCGTCGTGTGTGGAGCTTGACGCTTTTTTAAAAAAATTTGCCATGCTGTTGGTGATATTCATCGAATTGCTTCTGCAGGTGCAGTGTGGTAATGTGAAGTTGTGATTGACGATGTGCTGCTACTGCTCGCTATTGAGACAGCGATGGTGTTCTCTCTCTGCTCGTCGGGCTGCAACGCTGTAGGTCCTTTTTGTTTTCTTGATATTTTGATTACGCTGCTTCTCACAGGTAGGCCGCGCTACTACTACTGTCATGTCCCTTCTTTGTACGCATAGTTGTGCGCCAATGGAGGTGTCTGCACTTCGTTGAGGAGCCGCACATTCCTTTTCTTGCTCTTCTTCAACTCTTGCCGTCTCTTCTCAGTGATGCTATGGTGACAACTCAGCTCCCTCTTTTCTTCTTCTGGCTGTTAGCTGGTTGCTCCCTAACAAGCTGTAAACTGGTTGTTTGCTGGCTACTTTACTCTCTAATTAGATCGTGCTTTGACAGAGGTTGTTGTGATTCTCTTCACCTCACTTTGGGCTTCTACAATGCCGCCACACTGACCTCTCTCCCCTTCTTAATGCTTGCTTGTGTTATCCCTATGAAATAAAGATGAATAAGAGAATGGTTTGAACCACCAGGATCACTAAAGGAACCTAATGTGAAGAAATGAAAAAAGAAAACTAAGAGACCCTAACTAGATAAGAAGATACCCCTCATCACCTTGCTACTAAAATGAAAACTAAGCTAATGGAGAGACTCACCCTAGCTCTGATACCATGTTGAAATCCCTAGATCAAGCTCTCCTACTAGCAAAACATATAACTAATCAAGTCTAATTCTATAATAATTAAACATAATTAATATGATTAATCTAAGGTGGATGATTAATCTAAGGTGGATGTAATCTAAGCTTACTCATGATGATGAGTGTTAATATGATTAATCTAAGGTGGATGTAATCTAAGCTTACCCATGATGATGAGTGTGTGCAATAGACTCAACCGCAATTAGGGTACAAGATTAAGACTTGTACTCATAAAGAGACTTGAGATGTGTGCAAGTGATATGATTCATTACTTGAAATGGCTCCCTTTTATATGAGGAGGTACACCCTTGGGCTTGTACAACAATATGGGATAAATCCCTTTGCTCATGTGGTTGCATGCTATGCTTTGCACTCTCTTGGCTTACTCAACTCACTCCCTACCTTTTCCTTATGCTCTTTGGCACCACATTTCTCGACAAACTCTTGTGAGAATCTTGCTACATGAGATATGGTACATAATGTTCAACATTTGTGGGATTAGCAGCGTTTTTCTATCCTAGGGTTCCATGGAGATGAGAATGTATAGTGGGGCTTAATTAGTTGCTTTTATCAAGCTCCTAATCATGAATAAGCTAGGGTTCCATGGAGATAAGAATGCATAGTGTAGCTTCATTAGTTTCTTATCAAGCTCCTAATCTCATGAATAAGCTTTGATAAAGCTTCTACATTAGTTGATTCCTTCAATTTCTCCAACTCTCAAGTGATGTATTTAGGGATTTCATAATAATATCCCTAAATTCATAGTGTGGCTTAATTAGTTGCTTATCAAGCTCGTAATCATGAAAAAGCTTTGATAAAGTTTCTACATTAGCTGATTCCTTTAATTTCGCTAACTCTCAAGTGATACATTTTGGGGATTTCAAAATAATAGCCCTAATTTCTTACAATTGGGTAAATACTCATGTCATTCACTTGTAATGAGAGCTATACTATGTCTCAATGATAACCATATGCAATCACATTTTTTTCAATTGAAACATGAGGAAAACCCTAAGAAACATTTGGGGATTTTGATCCATTTTTAGCATTGCTTTGCAATTAAGGATTTCTATGGCTCAATCTATGGTATTGAGATCCTTTCATGCCTTGTTACATGCCATTGGAAAGTTGTAGATGCTATTCATAGCCATTTTCATGCTATGATATGTCACATGACAAGTATGAATCATGCTATGGTTTCATGTGAGCTTATGGAATGAAGATGTGTGCCATTGATCATGTTTGATGCAATTGATATCAGGCATGCGATATGATCTTGTGAAGAGGCACATGTTTGAGCATTGTGAAAGGCAAGTGATTGAAGTTGTACATGGGAAGACATCCTTTTGAAGCTCACCCTTGCAATCCTCATCGTCATCATTAAAATCTTGTATTGATGGAATTGGCATGCATCTATAAGTGCCATTTGCAAGTGACCCACACTCATTCATTTCTAAGCTTCATTAGTTTCTTGCATAACTAGAAAGCTAGATATGTGGTGAGGGTACCTTTGGTAATAAGGAGAAGAGGCCAAGGAGAGTGTCTTGAACTCACCGTGCCATAAGTGCCATGATAAAGTGGTACAGTGGGGGGTTAGGTATAATGGTGGTGAAGACTTGGCCCAAGCCCTTGCTCTTGGATTTCAAACTTGAGTAAGGGGGGGTTGGAAGAGCTTGGCCAGTAGATCGGCAAGCTTCAAAGTGCTACATCCACAATCATCTTGTGGATAATTGCATTTGGAAAAAACAGTGGCATAAGCAAAGTTCTTTGACAATCATTGTGTTGGTGATCGCAATTGGATCAAGGCAATGGCATAAGCAATCGGGCGGAAAGATTGCAATTGTTGGTATTTGCAGATTGCCTATGCTTGGGCATTAGCCGTGATCACATTTTTGGATTGAGTTTCAGTAGAAATTTCCCAAAGGTCATGCCGAAATTTTTAAAAATTCTCCTATATACCTGCAACCTAAACCCTAAATTTAGTCATAGGGGTTTTTAGGTCTTGCTAGATCTTTGCATCCTCTTGTAGTAATCCATAAGTACTTTGTATCAAGCTTTAACGACCTTGATTCTGACATTGTTTGGGGGGTGAAATTAAAGTTTTCCAAATTATCAAACCGTAATTTAGTCATAAACCCTAGATTTTGTTGCATGGGTCTTTACATATCTTGTTAGTACTTCATTAGACCTACCAACCAATCCCTTAACTTTCTTATTTTGATTTCATTTGCTAGGTTAAAGTGACATAGTTGACTTTTTGATAAAAATCAAAATAGAGTTGACTTTCACTTTGACTTTGGTCAAACTCTTTGGGGGAATGATAGTACATGCTAAGATAGTTCCAAGAAGCTATAGATCATCAAAATCAGTATTTTATTCATCCTATAGTCAACTTTTCATTTTCAACAGTACTTCATAAACCCTAAAACAGAGAGTATTTGCTTCACCCGAATTTTTTTTATCTTTGTATATTGTGTTAGATCACATCATTAGCTATCTATAGAGCCAAAGACCATTTATTTTGGAGTTTGGGAATCCTTTCAAAAGTCTTTTGAGCAATTAAGATAATGCCGAAGGCCAAAATCAACAAGGGTAACTACAAGGAAGCAATTGAGTATGAAGCGGGCACATCGGAAGCAAGACAAGAGGCAAATTAGGATGCTCAAGGAGCTATGCAAGAAGAAATTAGTAGCAATGTCAATGAAGGGGTGCATCAAGAGGAGGCAAATTTTCCACAAGTACCTAAAGAAGGCGGGGACATGAACATGAGCAACATGATGTATCTCATGCAAACTATATTGATTGAAAGGATGGACCAACGATTTCAGTTCATGGTGGATAGGTTTGACTCTATGAGCAAGGAGTTACATGATGGGATCACAAGCTTGAGAGGCAAGATGCAGATAAAGGCAAAGAAGCTTATGGTGGACCTATGTTGCATCCATATGCACCAAACAATTTTCCACCAAGCTTATGGATTGCGGGACCTTCACATGCAAATGCATTACATACTCCTCAAGCTAGTATGCACCATGTTGATGGGAATCATGGTTCTATTCTTGGAAAGGACAACTTGCCTTTGTCTTTGATGCATCAAGGTGGAACAAGTATGCCGGGTATGACCATGCATGATGGTCCTATGAATGGGGCCAAGAATATGAACACAATGATGCACTTAATGCAAAGCATGTTTGATAGAATGGACCAAAATTTCCAACGCATAGTGGACAAGTCGGCAAATGCATTTGGTATGCCTATGCATCAAGTTGATACACTGTATGGATCAAGTATACCTATGTATGGTTCCGCTTCAATGCATATGTGCAATCAAAGATACCCTTCACCCTTGTCTATCAAAGAGCCACATTGTCAAACACTTTTCTCTTAAAAAAGGAGTGATTGGAGAAAGGCAATGCATAATGTTTGATGGTGAAACTACTACAAGTGAAGCCAAGATAAGGAGGATCAATGTATGTGAATTGTTGGTGCCAACTCTTGGTTTCCCTATTGCTTTGAGTGGGGATATAAGACCTATTATACATGCAATGTTGCTAGATTTGGTCTTTGCTAAAAGCAATGGAGGACCTCCATTCACTTTTACATTTGACCAATGTATGGAGTGTGACTATGTGGGTTTATGCACACATTATGGGTGTTGAATTGGAGGGCATTCTCGCTGTAATTTTTGGACACCAAGAAGATGAAGATACTTTGTTGCCGAATCTTTCTTGACAAGTAACCAAATGGAGGGCATGTTTGCTGTAATTTATGGGGGACAGCAAGAAGATGAATCATTCTCGATAAGTCACCAATGTATCCGTGGTCAAAGGGGATACGCAAGCTGAAAATGGGTATGATTAGACAACTTAAGTGCTTTGATTGAGGAATTTTCAGTTCACAATATGATGCCACGAGATTGTGAGGACATGGTCATTGATGACATTTTGGATGAGTATTCATTTGTTGGAATGAATGGGATGATGACTTATTTGTTGGTGATACACATAATGACCATGCTTTATATGATCATGCATTGGGTGACACGTTGAGTGACTCATGGAAGGTTCAGGAGAATGCATTATATGATCCATTTTCAAGTCCATTTTGGAAGACATATGATTGTCAATTATTTGACTATGAAGGCTTAGAAGATGTGGATCATGATGCAAATAAAGAAGAATTTTCTCATGATGAGATTGTTTACATGTGTTGGTGATATGTTGGTGGTTGATGTTGATGATCATGGTACTACCATTCATCTTGAGGAGGACGAGGATGTTTATGAAGATGTTGATGATGGTAGTCTTGACAAGGAAGATATTCATTATGAGGATGCATTTTCTATGCTTTGTAGTGGAGATCTTCAAGGGAATTTCGAGGATGACAATAAAGTTCATATGGACATGGAGTTTGAGGCATGCATTTTTAGATTTTGTGGATGCCAAAGTGATTCTATGGTTTATGGGATTGGGGCATTCACTTTCGGATGAATCACTTGTCATATCGAATGCATCACTTGTCATATGGGATGCATGGTGCAAGACTATGTGGCACACCATGGTTTTGGTGTATTGCCCTTCGATGATGGAGGTATTCTTGCACATGGTATATTGGATCTATGCTCCGAATTGATGGATATACCGGTATGGTTTCCTTTCAACCCCGGTATATATGGTAGCTTAATTGTATGGGTTGGAGATTATACTAGCTATCATTTTGATCCGGGTGGCTACTTGTGCTTTGAGGAGGCTTGATCATTCGTCTCTTGGTTTGCCTTTTTATTCGGGAGGTCAAAGTTTTTCATAGGTTTTCTTTTGGCTACCTTTGAAGAATCAATTGGTACATAAAAATTAGTGATTATGGGTTGCTAAAATTAATGAAAATCATTGTTTGGATAGCCCTATACCTTTTGGTTTTGGGATGCAAAATGCTTGGAAGCTTCATGTAGTGCATATGTCATTATGGAGTACATGATATGGCCTGATTTGAGGGCAGTTTACAGCCATACGTTTGTCTTTTTGGCTCCAACATACATGGCTCAGGCATGACCATGCTACTTAACATGAGTCCTTGATGAATACTTCATCCATGCAAGTTTGTACATGTAAACCTAAGGTTCCGTGGGGATGAAACCTCTTGGGTGGGGATGGTTTGTAACAAAGTAAAAGGGAATCAAGTTAATTTGGGCCCAAGGCCAAGGAATTAAGGGGATGTGAAAGGGGTCAAGGGTTAGGAATATGCCCATGCACATTAATAAGTGTAGTTTGAAAGGGTGGCCTAGTGTATAAGTGAATATGGGCCAATGTCATAGGAACCTTTTGATAATCATCATAATACAAGTCAGTTACTCTCTCTTCTCTCTAAACCCAAGCTAATCATCCTAATCTAGGTTAATCCAAGGCTAATTAGGCTAATTCAAGGCTAATCTAGATGCTCCTTTCTTTCACAATGGTTAATGGCTTGCTACCATGTAAGAAGGTCTATAAAATAAAGATACACTAATAATAGAAGTAAGTTCATTTTCTTAAATTATATTTAGTTATCATTTTCTATGTTCCTCCTTCACTACTCTTTGCTCTTCCTATACTACATACAACCTCCATCTCTAAAATTTTATTATGCCATCAAAGATCTTTCACAAGAGCACAAAATTGTGGATTAGGAAGTCATCTTTGTAATAGGAAAATTGGTATAAAGTTTTTTTTCTTCCTTCCATCTTTCACTTGTAAGCTATTTGTCCAGAGAGATCTTGTAGGTATGTATTTAGTACACAGTGTTATAATTTCTTACATGTTTGGGCAATGCATTTTTAGTTATGATAGATCAAGAGAAATAGCTTTGGTTCCTAGTGCTCCTAATGTAACACCTAGGCTACAACCACATCCTTTCAACATTGAAGGCGAACTTGAGAGGACTAATTACACTCTTTGAAAGTTATAATAAAGGTCATTCTATCATCTTATGAGTTTTAGGACACTGCTCTACCGGAATAAACACTTTACCACAATCGACATTGGATCCGACCACACCAACCCATAGAATGTGCTACTAAAGGATCCATCTTTTCTTTTGAAGTGGAGAAGATGTTATCACTTTGATGAAGCACATCTCCATGGTTATAAAATCCTAGGTGATTTTTAAGAATCAGCATGAGATAATCAAATTAGGGTGTCAAACTTTGAGAACTAGTTTGCCACAAAGAAGGTCTCAAAAAGAAGAAGCATAATAGTAGTTCCTTGGGAGGATAAAGAATCTCAAGGAATAGATGGTAGTTATTAGTATCACAATTGAGACTGAGGATCTCACACAAAGATTCATAAGGGTGCTTTTAGTAGAGTATGATAGTGTGGTGACCTCATTGAATACGCATGATATCAGAGTTCTGATGGGGTGAATTTTAAGGATTTTAGTGACATGATTTTGAAAGAGAAGATATGTCATGAGACATGTCAAAGTGGATATGTGTGCATTCTCTACCAATGTAAAAGGAAAAGATAATGGTAAGAAACCTAGTAACCCAAAGAAGATGGTCAAATGTTTCTATTGCAACAAGAAGGTTCATATGTAGAACAAGAAGGTTCATATCTAGAACAAGAAGGTTCATATCTAGAACAAGTGGAGGAAAAAGAAAGTATATTCACAAGAATGGTACTATGAAGGAGAAGACCAAGAAGACAGAGTCTAGTAATAGTAACCAAGTTGATCTTAAAATCTTTATGGCAATCTTTATGGTCAAATGTTCTATTGCAACAAGAAGGTTCATATCTAGAACAAGTGGAGGAAAAAGAAAGTATATTCAAGAATGGTACTATGAAGGAGAAGACCAAGAAGACAGAGTCTAGTAATAGTAACCAAGTTGATCTTAAAATCTTCATGGCAATCAAAGAGATCTTTGTGCAAAAGCTATTCGACCATGGGTGCAAGATGGTCAATGGATAATTGATAGAGTGAAGCTTTGACACACATAACTAGTCAGAAGGAAGATAAACACCCGTGCTTTGGGTGATCATTTCTACTTTATGTTGTTAATTAACAACTATAATGAAGGCATGGGTATATTTTCTCAAGGAAAATGTTGAGGCGTTTGGGAAATTCAAGGAATGACCAAGCATGGTCCAGAAGGAAACATGAAGTAAGCTGAAGAAGTTTTGTACTCATTAGGGAGAGTTCGCCTCAAAGGAATTGAGACTGAATACAAGAAGCATGGTATTAAAAGAAGCACCACTCATACACTAGAGCATAATGGAGTAGAAAACCACATTGTCTATGAAATGGCATGGAATATTCTCAAAGAAAAAGCGTTACCAAACACTTTCTATGCCGAGGGGCAGTTAATGTTGTGATTTACATCCTCAACTGGAGTAGCATCAAAGAAGATAAAGGAATGACACCCAATGAAGACTACTCTAGTAAGAAATCTTTAGTCAAACATCTTGAAATTTTTGGATTTGATTTCTTTGATTGCTTTGAACATGTTTCATATGCTACTTAGAGCAAGGGGGAACCTTGAAGCTGCAAATGCATCTTTAAGAATTATAGCATGGAGTACAAATGTTACCATGTCTATATTAGTGAGATGCCCTATTACATGTAGGAAGAGAAGGATGCAACACCATCCTCACAATCAAAAGAAGTCATTATCCATGCATGGAGGAAGAGAAGGATGTAGCAACACCATCCTCACAATCAAAGGAAGTCCCTATATCTAGTAGCCACCAAAACCACCAAACAAAGCTCAATAGGCTCCCTTATGTGTCATGGATGTCTACACCATCTCCATAGGATGTGGAATCTGAGGATAAAGAAGAAATAAAGCTTGTTAACCCACTAATGGCTAAGCCATTACCTAAGTAGGATAAGAAACTCTTTGAGGACAATACCCCCTCCCCCCTGGACCATTAGTTATGGTGGATAGTTCAATCCTTCTTAGTCAAAGAATGTTAATCCTAGGCTAATAAGGGGGCCTCTTACACAACCTCTACTTCATTCTCGATACAAGATTGGTCTTTATTTGCTCGAGGTCATCACTGGTCATCAACGACAAACACGCACAATGTCATTAAGGATCCACACATGTAGATTGGTCTTTATTTTCTCGAGGTCATCACTGGTCATCAACGACAAACACGCACAATGTCATTAAGGATCCACACATGTAGATTGGTCTTTGTTTTCTAGAGGTCATCATTGGTCATCAACGACAAACACATACAACTTCATTAAGGATCCACACACGTAGATATATGGATTATGAAAGCCACATTAAGGTTGGACACCATTTAGTAAGGTGTAAGAGGTTATGAACATTAAGGAATATCTTTTTGCAGCCCATGAGTAAGGTCGTCCACCCATGTGAGCAAGGACACATTATTTGTAATCTTAGCCCATTGATTTTCACTTCATGATTGTAACCAAGGGGAGGCCATGGCTTGTATGAATATCAACATCCCATGCATGTCATGTATTATCATAAGAAGACATACTCTCATTACAAATTAGAAATAACTTAGGTGCCAACTCTTTAATGAGTGTGGACGGCGGACGCCAATAATGGTCATGTATATAAGTCAAATTTTCTAATGAGAAAGGGTCATTCTCTTGGGTTTAGTTTTGATTTTTTTCTCTCATTGTGCTCTTGTGCTCTTGCTCTCTCATGTGTGCTTGCCCTCTCTTGGTGGTGGTGCTAGTGTGTGTGAGTTCTCTTACATGCCTTGTTTACCAGTGAGAGTGCGTGTGAGCTCTTGTGAGAAGTGGCCACTTTCTTGGAGCTGCTACAGTGTGACCAGCTAGAGTAGAGAGAAGTGAGCTCCTCTTCGAAGGCTCCATGGTGACGATGAAGTAAAGCTTCTATGAGTGCAAGCTACCACATCGGTCATTGTCACTCCCATGAGAAGGTGAGTGAGTTACCAAATCCCCAATGGCAAGAAAGGTAAGAATGTTGCCGTATCTCTTTAGTTTTTGCTAGCATTGGTGGGTATTTTTTAGCATTTCATTGGTGCTATTTTTTAGGAAACAGTGATTTGCCTTTGTGGTTGTATTAGTCACTAAGTGGGGCCTAAAAACATTGCCTTGTAGAGTGAAATATCCACTTGTAGGTAAATTGGTGATTAAGGGATATATTGAGAGTTGTGTGTTTTTGCTTGGGTTTGAGATTAGGGATTGCATTAAGGATGCATTGATTTGCTTGCTGTGCTTGCATTGTTGAGTAGGCTTACTAGGCATTTTTAATTAGATCTAAATATTTTTGATAATGCTTTTAGGTCTAGGCTAATTTAGGTAATCTCGGGAGGAAAAGCTAGAAAAGAAAAAGGGAGACTAGTAGAAAAGCAATGAAAGGGTTTATTTTGGAAAAATCAAAGAAATCAGGGAGTGGATAAAGAGATAAATGGAGAGGGTTAGGGAGCTTTGCAGCAAGTTTGCAATCTTGGAGCAGTTAATTGTGCTGAGAGTGAGGGTGTCAAACAAATTGCTAATCAAGCTATATTTTGAGAAGCAGCTCCAAGTTAGATTAAATGCCAAGTTTTTAAATTTAGGAGAAAATAATTTAAGAATCCACTGTTAATCACTTGAAACTATGTCACGCTCTTAGATTTTTAGGGGATTAATCATGTGTTTGATAAGTGGAAGGCCCTTGTGCCATAGAAAGGATGCATGGAAAAACCACTTGTTGTGGGGCCTTGCCCAACCAGCACTACAATGAAATTAAAATGTTATGGCCTAGCACACAAATGTAAAAACAAGATGTGTCACTCACCTTGTGAATGCTGGTTGCTGAGATTTTCATAGGTAGCATCACCGCCCTACAGGAGCACCCAAGAGCTTCACTCCTCCATCGCCACCCTGCAGGAGCACCTAAGAGCTTCACTCCTCCATCGCCGCCATCGCACTCCCAAGAAGCTCGACCCTTCTCTCACTCTCTCTCTTTCTCTCATACACACACACACACGCACTCCCAAGAAGCTCGACCCTTCTCTCACTCTCTCTTTCTCTCATCGCCGCCCTACAGGAGCACCTAAGAGCTTCACTCCTCCATCGCCGCCATCGCACTCCCAAGAAGCTCGACCCTTCTCTCACTCTCTCTTTCTCTCATACACACACACACACACACACACACACACACACACACACACAATGAGAAAACAAAGCTCTAATAACAATAGGCAAGAAGCAAGAGGATAGAGAAAAGGAGCACTCTTGATTATGTATAAGAGAATGTGTGGTGTGAGTTACAAATTAGACTATATCTTGGCCCCGAGTGTTCACAATTTGATCGATCAGACTTAAAATCTAGGTCCTTGGCTATCCAATTCCATGCAAACACCTAGTCTAAGCATGCAATATCATTAATTAATCTTGTGGCATGCCTTTAATAGACAAACAATGATCACACACATAAAATATATCATATATAATACATAAGTGAGATTCGGCCTTTTGGCGCCAACAATGACCAACAAATGAAGTGAAAGAGAGGTGTCCAATGAGGGTTAGAATTCTCCCATTATTTATGGAGATTTCATCCTCAAAATATTTTCATGAAGATAAGTTGATGTTGCCTGCAGGCTGGTAATGCTAGCTGAAGGCCAAGTACCTACGTGAAAAACAACTCGACTAGTAAAATGTTTCTTTGTAAAAGAAAGAAAAGATGAAACATGGATATGCATGCATTCTTTTTTTTTGGTTATGATTGGGTGAACTTCAATTTGCATTATGAAGAGAAAAGGTAAGGTCAATTTAACTTAGAGGTAAGTAATAAGCTTATCGATACTTAAATTGGTCTTAGTCACACGCCTACACTTATGGTTCAGTCTCTAGAAACACGACTTTAGTGGACTTAGTGGTAAGTTGAAGGGGAATAGACTTCTCATTTTTTTTCTATTTTTTTCTTTTTTTGTGGTTAAGTAAATAAGATATATAAGATTAAGGTACCAACCCGTGGAGACCAAGGCAATGGCCCAGAGACCTCCACCAAGAGTATCTAAGGACCGCCAACAATCTCCTGATTATGGCGATGGCTTAGCCTCTTCCTTTTATTATCTTATTAGCAACACAAGGTCCTACACCATGAGAACCAAGGCATCGGCCTCAAGGTACCACCATGAGTAACCAAGGGTCCTACCAGGATCCTACATGGCGATAGTTATCTTCTTGGTCATTTGGGTTTTTTTCCTTTTTTCACCTACAACGTACCGAAAGGACACTAAATTTTGAGAGAAAGTACTTGGCATAACCCATCAGCATATTGTAAGGTTAGTCATGTGGGGACAGATAAGGACATTACTTAGTCTAAGAAATAATATGGCCTTAAAGTTCCTCTAAGTGGCAAGAAAAAAATCATTCCAATCATAAGGTTTTTAAGTTAATTTCATGATTTGCAGGCAAGTGCTATGAAGAAAAAATTTTCAGGTTCAAGTTAAGTTAGAATACACGTAAGAAAAGAATTCGGTCCATATCGACGTTGCGTGTCTGCTGATACATGGTTCTTCAAGTCGTAAAATCTAGATATGATGCGCAGTGATGACAATTCTTTGGAATGCAACTCTCGATAACCTATAAGATAAACTCATTTGGCAAGATCATTGTCTGCAGATAGCCATAGCTTATAAGAAAGCTCTGAATTGTCATCACTAGCTTGATCTTCCCCCTTTCTTGGGTTTCCTAAAACATATCCTTATGCTAGATGGCCCTATGTATCCTGGGAATGGAAGGGCATAGGTACTAGAGGTAAGGTGTTCAAGTATCTCACACCCTGAAACTCATCAATAAACTCACCTACTACTACCCAAAATGGACATGGTGTGGGTAATAGCATTTCATAAAGTGGTGGGTGAGTATAAGGTAATGCTCTTGCCTCTATCACTCACTTTCTTCCTCTTGAGGTGTTATTACTTGGTTAGGTCCACCGATCGCGTAAAGAACACTCAGGTTGTCATGTGTTTGCATTGTTACTCCTACCATGGATTGGAGTAGGATGGTCTCATAACTTTGAAAATACGTCCCACATTGCCAAAACAAAGATGGGACATGGCAAAGAGCATACGTTGTACACATGCATGGCATAGAGCGAAGGGATGGAATTGCAATAAAAACAATTCAATGAAAGCATTTCCACCTCAAGTCACTCCTAAAGATGCGTAAAAGTAGTTAGAGTGGGTTTGGAAAGGTGATATGCTAGACACTCCTTGATAATACCATTCTTGACAGTCCGGATCTGGAATAAGTGCATTCATGTCGCACTAAGTGAAATCCATTACTTGAGACCTATAGGCTAGCCAAAGGAGTTATGAAAACCTTGTTTGCTAGAATTTAAACATTCTCTCCTCTCTTAGTTGTGTGCTTTGCTGCTCATCTTTTTATGTTTTTTTTAAATTGATAATTCGGCATGTATTGTGTGTTTGTTATAAGTGCTATATTTACTGTACATGTTGGGAGTTATGTTTTCCTAATAGGTTTCCGGTTGTGTGAACATTAGTTGTTAGTAGGAAATAAAACATTATTTAGGGGTATAAATATAGAAGTTGGTTGTACACCCCCCTTCTTGCTTCCCATCATCTGTGAACTTCTTGAAGGGTGGTGTAAGCCTTTTGAAGCCAAATTTTCCAACTTCCTTGTTGTGATAAGGTAGGTCCAATGAAGAACAATTTGCTACCATAGAAACATTGACATCAAGTCGTAAGGGTGGTAAGGACTCTCATAAGATCAAATTGGGCTTATGGGTTCTTCCTTTGGAGGCAATGTGAGAAATTTCATTTTGAGTGTCATTTCAAGCATCTCCAACATATCAGTCTCATCATGAGAAGCCTGTGGAGATAAGGGTGAGCTTGATGAAGAAGCTACATGTGAAGCCTCTCTTATCAAAGTAGAAGTGATTGAAGTCAAAGTGTCCTCTGTCTCCCCCCTTCCTCAGGTAGATTCCAATGTTTGAAGTCTTTTTGGAATCCAAACTTTTTGAGGGAGTGATGGTAAAGATTTAATCATGATTTGGTTCCCTTTTTCAGATTTTGAAAGGATAGAGTTGGTAGCTGTTGGTGAGGCTTGTGGTTTAGCATTGCTCGCATTACGCTTTGGGACCCAAATCCAGTTGTTACCTAGGTAGAAGCCTTGAGCTTGAAGAAGATGAGTGGAGATTCACCTTGAAGTAACCCTAGGTTTGGCTGGATTGTAGTGACGATGTTGCTTGGGCCTTTGGTCCATTGGTTGCCAAGGTAGAGCAAGTTGAGTAGCTTTGGGGACCCATTGTTGACCTTTGTTAGTTCCTCTTCAAGGAAGATGTGGATGCAGAGCTGGAAGTTGAAGAATTGGTTGGTGGTAAGGTGGAAGTTGATGTGGAGGAAGTAGCCTTGGGTTGAGCCGATGATGAGGCTTCCTTGTGGCACTCTAGTGCTAAGTGTGTTAGTATACACTCAATGCCCGTCTCTCAGCATGTATCTCACTTTGATGTATAATGCACATTTGTTAGGCCCCCATTATGAGGAGTAGCCATGGTGCATATGTCTTTAGTGGGAACCCCGACTTAGATGTAGATGGGGTCATTATTGTGACCATTGATGATGGTTAGGAGATGGTCAGGGGTACGAGCGTTAGCTGGGGTCCAATATGAGGAATACTCCCTAGAATATTCCCTTGGATACCCGGTCCATCATTAGTGGGTGGTGGTGGGTGGTTGGTGGGCTACGTTCTTGATACGCGGGCGGTGACCGTGTCTATGTAGTGTAACCGCCCTTGCTGTATACACGTCTACCACACCGCCTCTACAGTACTATATATAGACATGGTTGCCACATGAGCTAAGGCATCCAATGCCTGTGTGTATCCAACCCCTTCTGCACTTCCTACACACTCCATCCAGATTCTGTCTAGATCGCCACCGGTGGGGACAACACCATCACTTGTACCTCTTGGGTATAATCAGAATTTTAAATTCTCTCTGTTGTGTATCTATTACATTGTCTATTATACTTTGTCTTGCCATCTCTTTCCACTGTGCCATATTCTTATATGGTATCAGAGCCTAGGTGCTCTTAGCAAGAATAGTGCATAAAGTTTAGTCTTTCTTTGCATAGAGCCCTAGGAGTGATGGCTTCTATCTCTGCTACTACTACTGATGCACCAATCTTGTGCATTCATCCACCTGCTAATGCACCAATCTTGTGCATTCATCCACCTGCCTTCACGGAAGGCAAGCTTGATGGACGAACTTTACTCTCTGGAAATTCAAAATCAATACCATTATAGATTCTTATGAGCTCCTAGAAATTGTTCTAGGAATGGTGGGAAGTCCCGACCCCAACAACCCTATAAGCATGCTTCTGCCAAATGCTACACTTCTTCGAGCATGGAGAAGGTGTAATGCTAACGCACTTTGTTTCATCGTCACTAGAGTAAGTTATTATGTTCTCACTTTGATTCAACATACTACTAAGGTTGTAGAGGCTTGGATCATACTGAGAAATCAGTATGAGACTCGTAATCAAACTAGGATTTTGAACCTAGAGAATCAACTTGCAAATGAAAAGTTTGTTGAAGGAGAAGCTGCTAAAGCATTTATCTCATAGATCAAAAATCTGTGAGATCAAATGGCTGCACTAGGGATTACACACACTAGTGAGGAGTTGGCCTGGAGGTGCATCTGAATGCTTCCACAGATGTATAATGGCTTGGCTACATCACTAAACACTCAGGTTAGAGTACCATCTTTATCATTTGAAGAATTTAGTGCTATGTTACTTGAGGGGGACATGTGGCTAAAGACCCGCAGTGGTAGTGATGCTGCATTTTGTGAAGCTTGTATGATGGACAAGCAACAACGCAAGGCATTTCCACAGGAGAGCAACAACTGGGAAAAGACTCCCTAGTACATGCTGATCTTTGTGGTAAAATGTCTACTATTGCATTAGGGGGATCTTCTTACTTTATATTGTTAGTCGACGATTATAGTAGGAAGATGTGGGTTTATTTCCTTTGGGATAAGGTTAAATCTTTTGGAAAGTTCAAACAGTGGCATAAGCTTGTGGAAAATGAGACAACAAAGAAGGTGAAGAAGTTTTGTACAGATCAAGGAGGAGAATTCCTTTCAACGGAATTTGATAGCTACTACAAGGAGAATGGCATCAAGCGCCAACTCACCACCACTGCTCACACACCTCAGCAAAATGGTGTTGTAGAACATCACAATCGAACTATCATGGTGGAGATGGTTCAATGCATGTTAAAGGCAAAGGGTTTTCCCAATACATTTTGGGCTGAAGAAGTCAACACAGTAGTTTATGTCCTCAATCGAAACTACACAAAGGCACTCAAGGTTGTTACACTACAAGAGGCCTACTCTAGTAAGAAACCTTCAGTTTCTCATTTCAGAACATTTGGCTCTGAATGTTACGTGTATAATCTAGATGCATCGAGGACCAAGCTAGATGACAAAAGCAAGAAGTGTATCTTTCTTGGATATGGTCAAGAGTCGAAGGCATATCAGCTCTATGATACAGAAGAAAAGAAGATTGTGGCCAACAACTGAGATGTGGTATTTTCAAAACAACCACACTCAATGGAGGAAGGAGGCCCATCGACTCTATCATTATCTAGAGATATATTCCACCATGAGCCCAACCCACCATCAGATTTCCTCTCAAGGAGGAGTGGTTTTCAGTGGATGAAGACTCTCACACATCAGAACAGCCTGCTCTACCGCACCACAAGGAAAGCCACTTCCAAAGTGGGCACAACAGCTCTTTGATGAGCATAATCCAGTACCTGAGAAGCCAAAATCTTTAGCAAATGGACTATGCAGATCAAGGAGAATAGAGGAGCAGAGAAGAGCATCTAATCTCATTGTCAATATGCCCTTGAGGCTAAGATAACAGGAACAGTGAAGGAGCCATCCACCTTGGATGAAGCCTTAGCAAATCCAAAGTGGAAAGCCACGATGCAGTCTGAGTATAACAGCATCATAAAGAACAACACCTAGGAGCTAGTTGACCGACCATGACCGAACATGACTGACCACCAAATATAAAGGTAATTGGTAACAAATGGGTTTGAAACACTAAAGTATAAGGCTGATGGTTCACTTGAAAAATACAAAGCTAGGTTGGTTGCATAGGGATTTGCATAGGTAGAGGGTTTCAACTTTGATAAAACCTTTTCTCCCATAGCTTGTATGACAATTATCAGGGTGGTACTTGCCTTGGCTGCTCACAAAAAGTGGCCAATCTTTCACATGGATGTCAAATCAACTTTTCTGAATGGCCATCTCAAGGAGGAGGTATATGTAGCTCAGCCACCACGTTTTGAGATACCCAGATCAGAAAACAAAGTTTGTAGGCTGAAGAAGGCACTGTACGGGTTGAAATAGGCCCCAAGGTCATATGGTATCATAGGATAGACCAATTTTTTAAAAAGATTAGGTTTATAAGAAGTGCTTCTGATGTAACTTGTATGTTCTAAAAAAGTTTTGGTTGTCTTGTATGTAAGAAGTGCTTCTGATGTAACTTGTATGTTCTAAAAAAGTTTTGGTTGTCTTGTATGTAAATGACTTAAACATTTTAGGTGACAATGAAGAGATGATCCAAAAGACAATGGATATGCTGAGCCATGAGTTTGAGATGACAGACTTGGGTCTTGTGCATTTTTGTTTGGGGATTGAGGTATGGCAAGAGTCAGGTAAAATCTTCATTTCACAGCAAAAGTATGCTTGGGAGATTCTCAAAGCATTTGGGATGACAAACTGCAAGCCTGTGTCTATGCTAATGGAAGTGAACGTGAAGCTTTCTGCATAGGATTCTTCATCACTTGTTGACATCAAGAAGTACAGGAAGTTGGTGGGGAGTTTGATTTTTCTCACTAACAGTAGAGCTGATATCAACTTCACAGTTGGTGTGTTAAGCAAGTTTTCCAACAAGCCACGAGAGAGTCATTGGAAGGAAGGGATGAGGGTACTTAGGTACATCAGAGGTACTCTTGAGTATAGTATCACTTACAACATGGGTGACACTCTGACAGGTTATTGTGACTCAAATTAGGCAGGAGATTGTGATTCTAGGAAATCAATTTCTGGATATTGTTTGTCGCTTGGTTCCGGTGCTTTCTCTTGGACTACCAAAAAGCAACCCTACGGTGGCACTTTCTTCCACACAGAGGCTAAGCATAAGGTAGCTTACTTTGCTGCATGTGAGGTAGTATGGCTGAGGAGAATCTTGGTTGACTTGGGAGTTCAGATCAGGGCGGCTATAGTCTTGTGGTGCGATAATCAGAGTTGCACATGTGGCTATCTCTAAGAACCCTATGTTTCATGCTCGCGTGCAAAGCACATTGAGATTTAGTATTCCTATGTGCAGGAGCTAATAGAGGATGAGATAGTGGAGCTAGAGTGTTTCTCTATAGAGCAAAACTACGCCGACATCTTCACCAAGGCTCTTGGGAAGGACTAGCTCACTCGGCATCTTCATCGACTTGGCGTTAGGCCAAAAACCTAGTTCATCTTTGGGTGGACATTGAGGGGGGGTGTTAGTATATGCTCAATGCCCTCCTCTTACCATGTATCTCACTTTGATGTATAATGCACATTTGTTAGGCCCCCATTATGAGGAGTAGCCATGGTGCATATGTCTTTAGCGGGAACAACCCAACTTAGACGTCGATGGGGTCATTATTGTGACTATTGATGATGGTTAGGAGATGGTGAGGGGTACGAGTATTAGCTCCTGCCCTCAAGGCGATGATATAAGAAATATTCCCTTAGATACCAGGTCCATCATTAGTGGGAAGTGGTCGGTCGTCAATGGGCTGCATTCTTGATACGCGGGCGGTGATCGTGTCTATGCAATGTAATCGCCCTCGTTGTATACATGTCTACCACATTTCCTACAATATTATATATGGACATGGTTTCCATGAGGAGCTAAGGCATCCAATGCGCTTGTGTGTATCCACCCCCTTCTACACTTTGTACGTACTCCATCCAGAGTCTCTCTAGATCGCCCATCTAAGCTCTACTTAAAAGCACACGGCGGGTGCACATCACCATCACTTGTACCTCTTTGGTATAGTCAGAATTTTAAATTCTCTCCATTGTGTATCTATTGCATTATCTATTGTACTTTGTCTTGCTATCTCTTTCCGATGTGCCATATTCTTATAAAGTGTTGCAGTGCATTGTGCGTGGAGGCAATGTGAATGGAGTGTAAGGGTGTTGAGTTAGGGATTTTTATTGTGGAAGCATTCCCTATGGCCGAGTCGATTTTGCAATGAGTTGATTTCATCCATGTCCATCCAAGGAGGACATGCTCTTTCAAGGTTCCTAAAGGCATGACCAAAAAGTTACCGAGACCAAGTGCTTGTTATTATGGTAAATGATAGTTTTAAACTCGGGGGGGGGGGGGGGGGGGGGGGGGGGGGGGGGGGGGGGGAAGGGGGAGGGGGTGTCACTCATAAATATGTAAGCGTAGCACGTGGGTTCAACAAAAGGGACTTTTAAAATCCCTTTTTTACAAATTTTCTACATACAAAAGGGTACTATTTAATGGAGGTATTCACAGGTTGAATAGAAAAAGGGTATTTTTAATTCACGAAAAATTCACAAATAAGGGATTTCTAAAGTAGGCCTTGAACACACGTGATACATAGGGTTTACTTATAGTGAACCCCCCGAGGTTTTAAGCGAGCAAAGAACTTTGGTATTTTTGGTGCTGATACCTTCTACTCTCGTGTTACTTTTCTCAAGTTGAGGTTTGCCCAACTAATCCCATGTAACAAAAGAGAGTAAATTATGAATCATCTACTACCTCTCCAATGTAGGCTTGGGCAACAAGTCTAACATTTTCCCGACATTGTTGAAGTTTGATTTGCTTCTCTCATGCTTTTTTTTAGGCTTGGATCCTTTTTAGTGCAACACATTCCTTGGTAGCTAGTTTGTCATGGGAATCGTGCAAGGCTTCTTTGAGGAGGGTAAGATGACCATAGTATTTCTTAAATTTACTACCATTAAGGAAACCCATAGTTTCAACTCCATCCAGAGTCTCAACACATATAGTACCTTGTGGTGTAACTTCACAAACCTTAAATGATCGTTTTCCCATGTACTTGAGCTTTTTGTTCTTATTACGAAACCCATACATAAGTAAAAGATCTCCTACTTTGATCTCCTTATATTTGAGAATCTGGTCAAACCGTGTTTCCTTTGGTTAAACCACCGTTTCCTCCAGTCTTTCTCAGTTAGCATATTCTATACGACAACTTTTCTTTTCTCCTAGAGTTGTTCCAAAACCAACAACCTTTCAACTAGTTCATTACCATCAAGCTTCTCAATAATAGCCACTCTGAAGCTGGGAATCATGAACTCTCAAGGAATTTTGGCCTCTAGTCCATACACCATCTTCAAGGGTGTGCATCCAATTGCAACCTTGTACGAGGTGCGATAGGCCCATAAAGTTGCTATGAGCTTAAACTCCCAATCATTGCATATGAAGCCTCCACAATCTTAGTTAAGATTGAAATAAGGACTTTGTTGGTGCTCTCTATTTGGACATTGTCTTGTGGATAATAGGGTGTCGATTTGCGATGTGCAATCATGAATGTACTAGTGAGATATTTGATGACATCATTGATGAAATGTGTACCTTGATCACTCACTAATTCAAATGGGCATCCAAAGTGTGTAATGATGTTTTCATAAAGAAATTCAGATGTTGCCATAGCATCCGCTTTCCTTGAAGCTCTTGCTTCAACGCATTTAGTAACATAATCAGTGTGGCGACTATGATAAAGCATGCCTATGTGCCACATGTAGCAGGACTTATTAGCCCAATGAAATCTAAGCCCCATTTCTCAAAAGGTTGGTTGATTCTGATAGGATGCAATGGCATCTTGTCTTTATTTTAAGGTTTAATGCCCTCATCACAACCCTTGATAAATAATGCACAGTCTTTGAAAAGTTTTGGCCACCAATATCTTGATTGGAGTATTTTTTTGGCAGTGATCTCTATTGTAAAATGTCCACCTACTACCCCATGGTGTGCCTATTCCATGATCATGAGATATTCATCCTCCCAAGGGTAGCATCTGAGAATGTCATCCTTACCTCTTCTATAAAGAGTTCCGGCAATAAGCTGGTAAGGTTCGCTCTCTTTCACAATTCCTCCCCTTTTAGAAATCCATTAGCTAAAAAGTTAACGATTTTCTTGGCCCACTATGGAATAGCCTTTACCTTGAATAATATAGCATCCGATAAATCATCATCAACTCCCATTGGTGCTTCACCATTAGGTATGCGAGATAAATGATCAACCATGACATGTTTCTTATTTTGAAAATTGTGGCATATTTGGGATTCGTTGGATAAGGTCGTTGTTGGACTGGTCTAGTGCATTAGGCACCATAGGGATTGTATGTTGTACCACCTTTGCCTTTCATGTCATGGTATGTCCAAGAAAAGCAATCCTTAAATTCTTTAAGGAGAGCAATAAGCTCAGCAACCTGTTCTTTGGGAAAAACCTAGAGCTTGATGGTCCATGAAGAAAATGAATTTAGTCACCAGAAGGGCAATGATGGCGATAGTTGTGATGACAAACACCATGATACCATGATCACTGACTACGATATCATTGAAGGGACAAATAAGAAAAGGAGCTATGTCCATAGGCTAACGAAAATTACGATAAAACCCATGGAGCTAGCAAAAAATGTGATGGTGCAAACATTCACAATGTCGCAACCATTGATTGTTGCGACGAGAAGCGATGTTGTCAATTTGGAGATAGATCCAAAATCATGCAAGCAAGGGTACACTTTTGGGGATAGAGCTATAGTACACGATACACATTTGTACTGGATTGCATGGGCATGGCCTATAGACAAGGTCAAGATGACAAGTGCTTTGAGTTCACATTTGATGGGAAGAAGGTTTGTAGTAAAGCATGGTATGTAATGAATGGCATTGGTAAGTCAACGTTCTATAGGCTCAGAAAGAAGTTCTTGAATGGTGCATGTAATGTCAGCCATGGCAACAGTGGGATAATACGGAGGGGCATGACACATGTTGAGATGGCAAAATCAATCATACAGGGCTTCATAGATAATAATGTCGTCATCATCCTCTTTTTCATCACTTGAATTGTTTAGGTTGTCAATATTTTTTTGCATGAAGTGATCTTGAATACCCTCATCAATAGAAGAAGATTCTGTGTCCTTCACTAATGGTTCACCATTCTTAAATAATGTGAGTTGCCTGATCGGCCAACTAACCAAATTCAGACCTGAAACACAAGTTGAACTTGGATGCAAAGATCCTTCTATAATGACACCCAAGCTACTCTCCCCTAGTTCTCTACAATTTATAGCCTCGTATGGGTGGACCAGCAATTGCCAAGTTTTGTAGATCTGTTGTCATCCTAGAGGATGACACTTTTCTCTTTCCAGCTCTCCCTATCTATAAAGTGATCTTCTTGATCAACAAGAAGTTCCACAAAATTATCCTCTTTGGTATTAGTAATGTCTTTGTCCATAACAAGGTTGACCAATGGCCATTTGATGATGCTTCCAACTGCTTGAGACATTTTTCTTGCATCCATTGTGGCAAATGGAATGAGAAATGTGTCATCAAAGCTTTGTTGAGCATGTATTGCTGCACATGTCTCACCAATGAATTGAAAACCACATGTTTGAGATGCATCAATGCATCAATGAATTGAAAACCACATGTTTGAGATGCATCAATGGAATGAATAACCCCGCGTGTCTTCCTTGCAGAACCATGAATGAGAAACATTGAAGCACCTTGTTTTAGACCGTGCAATCCCTAAGAAAATCAAGATCTCAATAAGAAAGATTGAAGCGATGTTTTTACGGTAGTACACAAAACTATAAATGTAATTCAATTTCAACATGAGTTCAGGCTCCAACCAAAGTTTGAATCTCACCTATCAATGCTAGTTTGCTAGGAGGCTAGGCTCCATCTAAAGCTTGAGCCTTGCCTGCATATGCTAGCTTGTTAGTAGGAGGCTCCATGAGCCTCACCATCATATATTAGTTTGCTAGGAGGCTCCAGTTAAAGTTATCATCCTCACTTGCATAATATATTAGTTTGTATATGTTAGCTAGAAGGGTAGGCTCCTCCAACAAAAGTTTGAGCCTCACCCAGGGATGCTAGTTCGCTTCTAGGAAGCTGAAAGTAAAGTTCTAGGAAGCTGAAAGTATATTTGGGTGTATGGGGAAAGAGGAAAGAAAAGAAGAAATCTCAAGCTCAAGCTCAAGGCTCAAGACTCAAACTTGAGTTTTAGCCTTGTCTATTTCACAAGCAAGTAGGAATAGAGAGGGAAGCTAGGATAATCCAAGAAAACAAGTGGGGTGTGGGTGAAGAAGGGTACATAAACAAAAGTGAAACTAACTATAATCAAAAGACCTGGGACCTGGGCCTGGGCCTGGTGGGAAGAAATCAAAATCGAAATCTTCTTTCTGCATGATGATGCTCCTTGGCCAATCGTCCGTGCTCCTCTCCCTCTCGTGCTCGCCACATAGCTGCGCCCGCCCCGCCCCCTCTCCCTCTCGTGCAGCGCCCTCCCCGCCCCTCTCCTCTCCCTCTCGTGTACAGCAGCGCACCCGCCCCCCTCTCCTCTTCCTCTCCCTCTGGTGCAGCGCACCCGCCCCCCTCTCCTCTTCCTCTCCCTCTCGTGCAGCGCACCTCGCCTCCCTCTCCTCTCCCTCTCGTGTGTAGCAGCACAGCCCCGCCTCCCTCTCTCCCTCTTGTGCAGCACCCTCCCTGCCCCCCTCTCCTCTCCTCTCGTGTAGCGCCCTCCCTGCCCCCCTCTCCTCTCCCTCTCGTGCACCGCCCACCCCGCCCCCTCTCCTCTCCCTCTCGTGCAGCGCGCCCGCCCCCCGCCCCCTCTCCCCTCGTGCAGCACCCGCCCCTCTCCTCGTCCTCTCGTGCAGCGCCCGCCCTGCCCCTCTCCTCTCCCTCTCATGCAGCGCCACGTGCCGTGCCTCATTTGAAATTTAAATTTCAAATTTCCCCCCAACTACCTGCTCGGCGCCCGTGCCCCAAATTCAAATTTCAAATTTTTCCCCAACTATCTGCTCGGCGCCCGACTTTGAAATTCAAATTTCCCATCCATGTAAAAAAAAAAAGAATGACCGACCTCACACGTCCCTTCCATCATGTAAAAAACCGACCTCGCGTTTGAACCAACCCAAAGGACCTACGAACCCTAAACACGATTAATGCGATTCTGCACCCAAAGCGATTCTGCACCCAAAGCGATTCTGTGTGGTGAGCGTACAGTGCTCGTAATTGCCATCGCGCATGCCATCGTATGCAATAATCATCTTTGTTTCTAGTCTCTAAAGTACTCGCTCAGCCCTGCGTCCTCCTGCGTTTCAAATAGTTTCTTTTCCTCCCACAATCGACACGTCTGTGTTGGTTCCGACCTCTGTTTCCTGCAAAACCATCACGCCCACATGCCATCGGAGACTTCAAGCATCCGTCACGTCTGTGCGACATCGGAGACTTTCGTGCGCCCATCTGCATTTTGTGTGTTCCCTCATCTAATTGAATACTTTACGCAACAAGTAAGTCCTTCTTTAATTGATTGTCTATATCAATATAAACGCTTACTTGATTGCATGCTAAGTGTGCCATTTGTCAATCGTTGCTCGTCGTAGATTGTTTGCACTTCTTGCTGCTCTCTTTTGTATCTTCACATATGTCGAGAACCTGTAAAACTGATCTTTGTGCACATTATATAATCTAAATGACAAGGGTTCCCTATATAAACATGGTATATGTGTCACATATCTGAGTGCACAACTTGGATATAGACTCCACCTTAAGTTCGAGCCTATCCTACATAGAACTTATGTGTTAACGTTCGACCTAGATTGAGTCTTTGTTCTCCATGTTAGTGCACCTTAAGTTCGAGCCTATCCTACATAGAACTTATGTGTTAATGTTCGACCTAGATTGAGTCTTTGGATATAGACTCCACCTTAAGTTCGAGCCTATCCTACATAGAACTTATGTGTTAACGTTCGACCTAGATTGAGTCTTTGTTCTCCATGTTAGTGCACCCCGGCCTTAAGGCTCGAGCCTTTTCTCTCCATGCTAGTGCACCCCAGCCTTAAGGCTTGAACTTGAGTTTGAGCCTTTGCTCCTTTGCTCTCCATGCTAGTGCACCCCGGCCTTAACGCTCGAACTTTAGATTGAGCCTTTGTTCTCCATGCTAGTGCACACCAACCTTAAGGCTCGAACTTGAGTTTGAGCCTTTGCTCTCCATGCTAGTGCACCCTGGTCTTAAGGTTCGAACTTGAGATTGAGCCTTTATTCTCCATGCTAGTGTACCTTGGCCTTAAGGCTTGAACTTGAGTTTGAGCCTTTGCTCTCCATGCTAGTGCACCCCAGCCTTAAGGCTTGAACTTGAGATTAAGCCTTCGTTATCCATGCTAGTGTACCCCGGCCTTAAGGCTCGAACTTGAGTTTAAGCCTTTGCTCTCCATGCTAGTGCACCCCGGCCTTAAGGCTCAAACTTGAGTTTGAGCCTTTGCTCTCCATGCTAGTACACCCCGGCCTTAAGGCTCGAACTTGAGTTTGAGCCTTTGCTCTCCATGCTAGTGCACCTCGGCCTTAAGGCTCGAACTTCAGATCGAGCCTTTGTTCTCCATGCTAGTGCACCCCGGCCTTAAGGCTCAAACTTTAGATCGAGCCTTCGTTCTCCATGCTAGTGTACCCTGGCCTTAAGGCTGGAACTTGCGTTTGCGCCTTTGCTCTCATTCTCCATGCTAGTGTACCCCGGCCTTAAGGCTTGAACTTGAGTTTGAGCCTTTGCTCTCCATGCTAGTACACCCTGGTGTTAAGGCTTGACCTTCAGATTGAGCCTTTTTTCTCCATGCTAGTGTATGCCGGCCTTAAGGCTCGAACTTGAGTTGGAGCCTTTGCTCTCGATGCTAGTGTACACCAGCCTTAAGGCTCGAACTTCATATTGAACCTCCCCTACATGGAACTTATGTGTTAAGGCTCATTCTCCATGCTTAACTTTACATGGAACTTGGCCTTAAGGCTCCAACTTGAGTTCGAGCCTTGCCTATCCCTAGCATATGAGTGCACAACTTGGATCTAGGCTCCAGCTTAAGTTCGAGTCTCTCCTACATAAAACTTGGCCTTAAGGCTCAAACTTGAGCTTGAGCCTTGTCTCTATATGCTGGTGTACCCCTGTCATATGAATGTACAACTTGGATCTAGGCTCTAGCTTAAGTTCGGGTTTCCCGTATATATGGAACTTGGCCTTAAGGCTCCAATATACTAGTGTACTCCTAGCATATGAGTGCACAACTTGGATCTAGACTTCAGCTTAAGTTCAAGCCTCCCATACATGGAACTTCGCCTTAAGGCTCAAACTTGAGTTTGAGCCTTGCCTCTCTATGCTAGCGTACCCCTACTAGCATATGAGTACACAACTTGGATCTAGACTCCAGCTTAAGTCGAGCTTCTGTATGGATTAAGTAAATGTAGGCGAGGCCCTCGCTATTCAAGAAAATTAAGTGAAGCATCAATAATTGTAGCATGCATTAAGTTTCTTAAGTTTGATAGGTTTTGATTTGATATGTAGCCAGAAGGAGAGACTACAAAAGCAAATAAGTTTTGCTTATCATTGGACATTTTTCACCCAGCAGACATGACTGGCAGTAAACTAGGAAAGGACAATTCTATTGTAAAGCTAGGATTGAAGATCATTGACTTTTCCAATCAAGAAGACTCAGGGGTGGATAATGTGGAGGACCTGGTGAAAGCGGTGAGGCATGCAAAGAAGGCTGACTCACAAAAAAGTCCATACTTGAATAGGAGACAGCAACCACTCAAGTTAGGAAAATTGTGGAGAAAAAAGGCAGGGCCATATAGTGAAGAGTGCACTTGAAGCATCTAGAATTGCTGGTGCAACTTCTTCAAAACATAAAAAGGAGGGTGACAAAACAACAGTCCTTGATGTAAGCACAATAGCAGACAACAAATGCTAAAGACATGGCAGGCTCTCAGGTGCTGATTTTGATATTTCTACTTCCACAAATCAAAGTTCTCTAATTCCTCTTAGCCCAAGGTGTTTTCAGACATGCTCTACAAGCTGGTGAAGACAGAATTCAGTTTCATCAAGTCTACAGTGAGATCTAAGCTCTTCATCAAATCTACAAGTGACTTTGGTAAAATAGAGATTAAGCTTTCAATATTTGGTCAAATCTTGTGTTTCTTGGCTTAATCCTCTACTAGACTCATTGCTATTGATGTCTTTGAAAGCATTTGAGCTCATTTGAAGTCTAAGGCACCAGATCTGGACTCCCCGCATACTCTGTTTTTTGCACACAAAATAGTGGATTAATTTGCTAATCAATGATAAATCAATGCTAATCACTGTATTTTGGTACAATTGAGGGTTCAAATTAACCATTAGATATCTGATACAGATCCCTATAACTTCAGATTGCAATTCAGAGTTGGTTTGATACTCCAACCATCCCGTACAAATTGGTTACCCTTGATTTAATGTAATTTCTGGTGATTTTATGCTGATAAATTTATTGTAATCATCTATTAAACACCAAATTGAGTTGTAAAAGGGTAGACATTGCCCTTGAATCTTGAAATTGGATCGAGGTAAGACCCCCTTCACATCACCATGAGTACAGCACAAGAAATAGCCAAATTTAATGGGGAGCAGTTTTATACATGACAGACGAAAACTATGTATTTGCTCATGAGGGAAAATCTGTGGGGGCTAGTTGAGGGAAGAGATGAATGTCCAGAGAGAGGAGAAAATGAGTGGAAGAGCAGGAATGAAAAAGCATTGGGACTTATTGCACTCAGTTTAAATGATGAAATCATTCATCACATCACAGGGATATAATGGGCAAAAGATGCATGGGATGAACTCAATAAATTATTTGGCACACAAGCAAAAAATTCAAAGATAAATCTGTTAATGCAATTCTACAAATTGGACATGAAGGAAAGTGAACCTTTAATCACGCACTTGAATAAATATAAAAGCATTAAGCAATAGCTGGCAGCTATTGGCAAAAAGGTAGAAGATGATGAGGCACTAGCAGTGCTTCTGAAGAGTGTGGACAAAGGTGAATATGAAAATATTGTAGCAACACTAAAGAATGTACCTGAATTGAAGCTACATGAGATAGAAGCAGCTGTACTAGAGCAAGAGAGCAGAGGCAAAGAGAAGAAATGGCTCGACTCAACAACAGGATAAGAAAAAGCATTCTTCACCCGAGGAGGATTCTCTCAAGGATGAGGACGAGAAAGAGGCAGAGTAGGAGGAAGGACCTTTACTTGCCACAAATACGGAAAGCCAAGACACCTGGCGAGAGACTGCTACAACAAGCCCAGTGGAGAAGGAACGACATCGGCAAACTTCATGGAGGCTCCAAAGGAAGTGGAGTCGGATCATCTTTTCTGAGAGAGAGAGAGAGAGAGAGAGAGAGAGAGAGAGAGAGAGAGAGAGAGAGACCCCACAACCCAATGTAACCTGCCCCAACAAAGTAAAACCACCTGTGAGCCACCGATGATGTAGGCCACATGGTAGATAGATGTATGTGTGAGCACTTTAGTAGCCTTGGACACATAGAGAGAGAGAGTGTCAAGGACTATGGAGTTTAGGGACTTGAGGCACTGGTCGCGGACTGTCAAGTAAGAAAGAAACTTGATACAGGGTCTAGGTGTGCTAAGATAACTTGAGGGGAGGTGTAGACACTAGTCGCGGACTATCAAAGTAAGGGGAGGCAAACTTGGTATAGGGTCTAGGTGTACTAGGAGTATTCACTTGAGGGGAGGTGTTGAAATATACAAGTGAATAGGGTGTCTGCGAAAACAAGCCCTTGGTTAGAGGCTGTAAAAGAGGATGTGTAAATGTGAAAGAACCTATGAAAAGATGAGAACTCACTATCACGTTTGGAGTTTCTAAACACTAATTTGTGATCCACAATTGTGTAAGACTTATAATGTTTAGGTGCTTGGACACAAGTCAGGTTGTTCTGGTTCTCTTTCTTCCTCTGCCTTGGTTGTTGCATCGTCAGCCTCCTACTCTTTTTGTGCTAGCTCATAGTTTTGTTTCCTTTTCGAGCTGAACAAATAATTTTTGGTTCATCAGAGACTTTCAATTGGCCCATATCAATTGGAGGTGGTCTACAATACATGACCTTTTGTAGCTCTTCTCCCCAATTATCTAGAGTCCCCACATCATCTTTTGCTCACACACACTTGGCCAAATAAGCTTGCATAACGGTTGGGAGGAAGCAACAAGGCAAAAAACAGTGCTAGCCTTTGAGGGGTACTATAAATGCTCCTATATATTCTGAGCTACTATTATACAATATACACCAATTTGAAATTAAATTTTAGTAGCACTCTAGAGTCTAATTTAGGTGATGGTTAGGTGCATTAAGTTGCAAAAAGACATTTGGGACCCATATTATTGGGTTTCAAAGCATGTGTTAACCTTCAAACCATTTCAATTGGATTTTGAAAAGAAAAGGGTGTATAAGTACATTGTGTAAAATAATAAGTTTCACTAGAAGTCCAAAGCTACTTTCTAGGCTTTCAATTTTGAAGTATGGTGTGACCGCTAGTTAGTGCAATAGATAAAGGTGTTGCTTGAGAGTCCCAAGGTCATGAGTTCAAGCCCTCACTAACTACAAGAGCGACGGTGGCACGCATGTGTGTGTGTTGTGTTGTACTTTCTAATTCTAGCCAATTCCAAAAAAGAAAATTTGAAGTATGGTAACATTTACATAGGGTTTATAAAAAAACTCCAAAATTCACACAAAAATATAACTGATTAATCCACCCCAAAAAAAAAAACTCTACAAAGAGTGGGGCTTGAGCTGCGCAGCAAGGTCTGGCTAGTTTCTACCTTCTTGGTGCTTCGTTTCGCAACATACAGAATTCTCGGCGTGAAATGAGAAGCTTCAAGTATTTCTGCATGCCAAAATAGGTACCCACTGCACTCTTCTTCAAAGATTTGGACTACTCTGCCAGTTAAATCTTCTGATATTTCGACATGCTGCTATGATATATGGTGCTCTGTACCTCGAATGGTAGCAAGCAGCTTTCCAGCTCTAAACGCCAAGGCACGCTTTAGTGGTGCGGCTCTCGGCCGGAAGGTGCGCGATGCAGCTCTTATTTACGACATCTATATAACGGAGCTGCTGCGACGGAGCTCTTAGGAGCGTGTAATTGAGTAGTGGGGCTGGCAGCAAAGGGAAAGGTGGCAATTCACGGCAGACGGCAAGTCGAGCCACGCCCACTTCTCCTCCATTACGTCGAATTGGATAGCCTGTTGAGAACCAGAGGCCATGACAACGATGAGCTCCCCTTGGCCAGTGTACCTGATGGGCAGGACGGCGGCCTTGCGGCACTCCTTGGCCTCGTCCAGCATGTGTGAGCACATGTGCGGAGGGGCCCGTGCCATTTCTCTCCACGCCTTGCGTGCCCCGTCCAGCTCCCACACCACTGCTAGGCTCTCATCCAAGCACGCCCCTACCAATAAGATTTTGCCTTTGAAACCCTCGATCAATTTAGGAGGCGTTTCTATGAGAGTCTCTTGCTGGGCAACTTGGAAGGTCAGGTTGGCGGGCAGGCTGGAGTCCACAGCCTTCCACACGTTCCGTTTGACATCAAAGGTGACGACGGAACGATTCTCCGCCTGGATGGAATACACCAGCTCGCCGATACAGGCGGCCGTGCTGTTGAAGGAGATGAGAGGGCCCTTTCCTCCCCCTCCTATGACAGTAGACTGCGCCGGCAGTGCCCTTAGTGCCCACTGATTTCTCTCAGAATCGTACACATGTAGGGACGCTGATGTGCTGTTCAGCTGGAGGAGGAGGATCCAGAAGCTTCCTATGTTGGAGGTGTCGGCGACCATTGCCCAGAGCTTGGAGAGAGAGTATGGGTGCGGGCAAGGTGTCCCATTGGCCGGTAAAGGGGCACCCCACGGTGTAGCCCTTGGAGGTGAGGTGACTGCGGAGGCAGACGAGGCCATTGCAGGAGCCGGCCCATTCCCGGACGTATAAGGCGGGCAAGGCGAGATCACGCCAAGAGGGGAGGCAAAGGGGGCGGGCGCCATACGGTGGAGGGGAAGTGGTGGGATCTGGGCCGTTGGTGCACCAATCGCAGGCTGAGATCTTGATGGCATGATTGTAGAGGAGGAGACAGGGGTGGGTACGGGGGTGGAGCTGGTGGTGGAGACGGCGGAAGTGGGGGGAGGTGATGGAGGCAAGCCATGTGCGGCAAACAGAGCGAACGCGTGAGAGCTCAGCCTGAGAAAGGTGGGCAAGAAGGAGCTCGCTAAGATCGGGGGGAAGGCGGCTCCATGAGATGTCCGCCGCCGCTGCCATAGCCGCAATGAAGAGCTAGAGGCTATGGAAGCGATTGTGTAGAGGAGGGGATTGAGGGGGTGTACTGAGAGCTTCAAAAATGCGTGTACTACCTATAAGATTATAGAAGCATCCAATTTCCAAAGGGCCTCATGGCGTGCGGCGGCCTGGCAGCTTTGACTGGCCTCCTACTGTGACTCGTCAACATCAACTGGGAGTCGCCTTTGACATTCAATTTCCGTTTTTGAGTCACGTTCATGGTATCTACTACCTTTTGAAAATCACCCTCACATGACCAATCAAACATCTAAGGAGAATTCTAATCTCTCCACGTCACCCTCAACATGACCAAATCAAACCTATAAGACGCATGGGCAGTGCTCGAAAAAAAACATATTTTCCAGTTCCAATCAAATATGGACAACTCTTATATCTATCCGATTTTTGTTTCCCTAATCTCTACAATATGTAGGTTTTACAACTAAAATACATGAAAAATCATTCCTAAAATAAGGGCTACTTAAAATCTTAGTCGATTTTTCTTAATTCTCGCCCGTACAAATACATTGGAATATTATTTTTTTTCGAGCATTGCACATATGTATTTTATAATTTGTGTGCTTTTCTAGGGTGTAAGGTAATAGCTAATCACACCTTGACTTTAGAAATTACCAAGAAACATGTGTATTTTATAGATTGTGTTAGTTTCAAGGGTGGCTTTTGTCGCTAGTCACAAGATTAAGATGGTCCACTTTACATAATAGAAAAATCTCACCCCATGGACAAGAGATCAATCGTCTCTCTCTCTCTCTCTCTCTCTCTCTCTCTCTCTCTCTTTTGTAGTTAATCATATCATATGCCTCTTTAATGCATATAATCACAACAACAAGCACACTTGTGAGTATATGAATTAAAGGATTTAAGGTGCATGCACTTAAAGGAGAGGGAGGAAAAGAATGTCTCTATGTGTGGGAGTGTATATGTCTATTATTCGACCACAATCTTAGACATGGTTACTTTTGAGATTGAAGAACCTTGTGAATCTCGTTTTTATTTGTAATAAATTAATCTAATCTTGATTTTATCTTAAAAGTAACCACCTCTAAGATTGTGCTAGAGCAATAGACACATACACCAACAAACGTAAAGGCATTATTTTCCTCTCTATCCTTTAAGAGCATGCACATTAAACCTTTCAAGCTTAGTATTCCTACATTTCGTTACTCATCAATGTAACTCTTGCATCTCAAATAAGAGTTTTATAAATTTATAATCAAATGAAAACATGATGTTGATGATTGTGTATTAACAAATAGCACTAGAAGTAGCTATATTACCATGTTGGTGATTATATGTTAGCAACATAGAACTTGACATAGTTTGGATCATACTAGAAAGAAGTGGCTAAAGTAATGTACTTTATAGAGTCCATGAGTTTATGCCTGGTGTTGTTTCATGTGTGTGTGTGTGTGTGTGTGTGTGTGTGTGTGTGTGTGTGTGAGAGAGAGAGAGAGAGAGAGAGAGAGAGAGTAAGTTGTGCTTGAAATCCTCATAATAAAATAGGTAGAGTCCATGAGTTTATGCCTGGTGTTGTTTCATGTGTGTGTGTGTGTGTGTGTGTGTGTGTGTGTGTGTGTGTGTGTGAGAGAGAGAGAGAGAGAGAGAGAGAGAGAGAGAGAGTAAGTTGTGCTTGAAATCCTCATAATAAAATAGGTATTGAATTTCTATGAAAACGTATTCATGTTTATGGTTTATTTACACCTACATACATCTTGTAATTCAAGCTATAAGAAAAATTACGAAGCTATAAGTGTTACTAGTGAGTGGAATAAAGGGATGGTCTTGATAGTATGCTTTAAACCACTCACACTATTATTTGTATTGCGTGTTGTAATCACAAAGGAGAAAAGGTTGAAAATAAATTCATAGAGTTATTTAGAAGTGGACTATCACTCAAATCCAATGCTTGAGTATCAAAATAATAATCACTGATAGGTGATAATTTCATTCATGACCTCATAGATGTGCCGCTCATTTTGAAACTACTATACTTTCTAAAGGGGAAGAGGATTGAGTTCAAAATATTCATGATCTCATGGAAGTTCCACTCATTTTGAAACTACTATACTTTTTAAAGGAGAAAAGCATTGAGTTCAAAATATTCATATGAACAAGACTTTAAAATTATTATTACAAGTCACCAAATTCTAAATATTTCATGTGTACATCCTTGTATTGAAGCCATTTAAATGATTGTTCCTTTTGAGAGCCCTATGCATTCAATCCTAGAGTTCTAGGCCATCGATCCACCAATTAGGGACACTCTAACGACTTACTCCAACACCACCAAACAAACCCAACATCAGAGGTGGGCATTGATTCTATGTATTTAGTCATAGGAGAGGGTGCGAGATGATACGAACTTCGTGTTTTTTTCTCTTTCTATATTATATGATTGATACTTCATACATAGATCACATGTATTGTTGGTCTCATAAACACTTTGAGTTCTTTTTAAAAATGTTAATAAAATCTAATATCTATCCTTCTCTCTCTCTCTCTCTCTCTCTCTCTCTCTCTCTCTCTCTCTCTCTCTCTCTCTCTCTCTCTCTCTCTCACACACACACACATCTAGATTTAGCTATGTTATCACCCTATTTTACATAACTTTTTATTTCACCTCTTTGATTTATATTTATCTTTCTTCCCTAATTTAATTATTTTGTTTTTTTTTTCAATTTCAAAACTTTTAATTCCTCCACTTGCATGTTGTGAACTTAAGCTTCTGAAGGGTGATTGTACAATAAGGGTCCTCACTTTGGGATCGTGTCGTGTGGATGGGACACTCTTGAGGTAGCTTGATCGAGGTATACTTCTAATAGAAACATCCCAAGTGGCAGTCACTAGACACTCAGGAGAGGTAACTCGATTGAGTCATCAAACCTGCCACCTGGGATACTGCCAATGACCACATAAATCGAACAAGTTACCATCAAACAAGTTATGTGGTGGAAATCCACAAGGCACCATTTACCTCGACTGAGTTACATGGTGGACAACCATGTATGGTTGATTGGGACACAAGAGGTGGCTGGACATCCACGTAACTCGATTGAGTTACGTGGTGGACATCCACGTAGGTGCCACGTATATATTGATCAAGTTACTTGGTGAAGTATAACATGGAACTTGATCGAGTTATAAGCTGCCTATGTGGATGTCCAATATGTACCTTGATCGAGTTACTTACATAAACCATGGCATTCATGTACATCAAGCATGCACCTCAACAATGACTATGTAAAGAAAAAATCCCATATAACTCGATCGAGTTACAGGGATATCCAATCAAGATGGATATGTGTGCAGCTCGACCACATTGCGAAGGAAAACAAATCAATTTTTTTAAATTCCCACATACCTTGACTGAGTTACATGGATACCCAAAATCCTTTAAAAAATAATTTTTAATTTTCCACATAGCTCGATCGAGTTACATGTGTACCCAACTGATGATGGACACATGTGTAGCTTGACGATGTTGCAAAGGAAAGAAAAAAATCCACAAAAAATAAAATTTCAATTTTCCACGTAACTCGACCGAGTTACATGTGTACCCAATCCATGATGTTATACGGTAACCAATCGTAGGATGCCACGCGTTCTTTGTCTTAAAACTCTAACCCTAACTTGATTGAGATATAAAAGCCCCATTTTCCCCCCTCCTCATTCTCATTGTTCACTTACCGAATTACGTTGAATACCCAACCGATGATGGACACATTTTTTTAATCTCGACGTTGTAAAGGAAAGGAAAAAATCCTTTAAAAATCTAAATTTTAATTTTCCACATAACTTGACCGATCTACGTGGATACCCAATCGATGATAAACATGTGTAAAGCTCGATGACATTGCAAAGGAGAGAAAATTTCCTTTAAAAAATAATTTTAAATTTTCCACATAGCTCGACCGAGTTACGTGTGTACCCAACTGATGATGGACACGTGTGTAGCTTGACGATGTTGCAAAGGAAAAATCCACAATTTTTTTTTTCAATTTTCCACGTAACTCGATCGAGTTACATGTGTACCCAACCCATGATGTTATACGGTAACCAATCGTAGGATGCCACAAGTTCTTTGTCTTAGTACCCTAACCCTTACTTGATTGAGATATAAAAGCCCCATTGTTTTCCCCCTCCTCATTCTCATTGTTCACTCTTAGGGCTCCATGTCTTCCTAATCTACGTTAGCTTTTCACATAATCATTCACATAATCTCTATTAGGTCTTCGCTAATCTCCATTAGACATTTTTATCCCTTCCACACTTAGGTTAGGGTTTTCATTAGGGTGTCCTCACATCCTCCTCTTTAGCATGGACTCACGGAGTCCATTAAGGACCTCATAATAGAGCTCGTGATTCACGGAGTCCATTAAGGACCTCATAATAGAGCTCGTGATTCACTACGAGGTATCGATGGTCTATATGAGTGTGGGTGCCAAACTATCTACCTTGCACATCATGGCAAACCTAGAGGTGATGTTGTCCTCCTTACCCAACCTAGGTAGCATCGTGTCTATAGACAAGTGGCTATAGACACAACGTACCGAGGTGGGCAAGTTCCGTGTGGCATTAGGGATTTTTTTAAAGAGATGGCCAGGGAGTCCATCATGTAGTTAGGAAACTGCTTCTTATTTTCAAGGTGCTTACACCCAGCTGCACATATTTATAGTTGATATGTAGCCGCTCATGGGAGGATGCCCGCACCATTGCTAGATTCCCTTATACTTTGTAAATAAATTATATGCAGAGTTTTTATTGTTGGGACTGAAGGCGGGGCACTACAGTACTGCTCATCTTGGCGGTGGTGTAGGCAGGGGTTGCTTAGCTAAGCAGGTTAGGCTACGATCCCCCCGGCCCTTCGAATTATTGAGGTAGAACCAACCTTTGTGCCACTTTTGATTGTTGAGGCTCTTGAATCACAGATTGGGGTTGATCTATGGCTTGATACACAGAGAGCATCTAGTATGTGGTGCGCTTATTTTTACACATAGTGCCTAAGGTGATGCTTGAGGTTGTTACCTGTCTTTGATTTATTTACTTACATGTATGTTAATGTCTCATGTATTTTTTCTATGTATCTTATTTGTTTTTTCTCTTTCATGTAGACACAACCAATATATTGAGAGAGAGAGAGAGAGAGAGAGAGAGAGAGAGAGAGAGAGAGAGTTACAGAGAGAGAGATGAAGCAGATGAGAGTACAGATAGGGGAGAAGAGACAACGGCTATATGAGGAGGTCACGAGGCGCTGCATAGCCAAGCAGCATAGAGTAGAGTACTTTTTTCAGCAGTCTCGATAGATTACTCGTAGTAGTCAAGGAGTCCATAGTGAGCCTTATTCCACCTTATATCCTTGACCTCCATAGAGATCCTAGCCCGACGACCATTATTGCATAGGCCCCGTAGATTCTATGTGAGGGAGAGTGCTTAGTATGTTTTCAACCCCTGGATGTGATAGGTTCATACACGATTCTAAGATGTGGTTACTTCTTCCACCTCTCTTACATCTCCCTCCAGCTCTGCTAGATGCCCAATCTGTAGATATGACATCAACCTAGCTACCTATCTAGTTTTGGGTATTGCGATCTTTTTCGAATCACAACAAAGATTGATCCACAAACAATGGTCGGTCTCTCACACGATGCAAGAGGACTCGTTGGCCCATTACTCGTGAGTCGGGCATTAAATCCCAGAGGCTTTGAGGAGCCAGTAGAGTTGGAGTGGACTGAGACAAAGTGCGAGCTATAGGCTGTTCTAGAGGAGAGCAGGTGCATAGCACTTAAGCGTGTTGGTGGTGTTAGACCTAGTGGCACATCGACCGAGACTTATTGACATAAAGCTATGACTATTACTAATAAACAGGTTACACGTGTGGAGTGGGAGACATGTGTGGGTGCTGACTTAACTATTTGTCTAGAGAGATAGGCTAGATTGTGGGCATCATGAGACACAAAGTCATAGAGGTCTCTTGAAGGTGGTGCAAACAAACGTACTACCGCGTGCACCTAGGGTGGAGTCTCCATTGTGGGATTCTTCTATTGCACAATGAGTTATAGAGGCTCCTTGGAAGTGAGGTTGGTTTACAGATGATGATCCAGATTGGCTAGATTTAGATAGTGATAATGACTGAACCCAAAGTATCTGGGTTAGCACTTAATTTTGTAGTCATTATATGATGTTTTTTTACCATGGTGGCTAAGCCTAGAGTAGGTGGGTTAGCACCCTTATGTTGTAGTTTCATGATCTTATATTTGTTTTAGATACATAGAAGTTTATCGTTTTTCTCTCTCCCCCTCTCTGTCCAAGCTGCACATGCACACATGCAAATGTGCTCTGATGGTGACCAAACTTTGCAGAAGTATATATGTGGATCCTACCCTCACTCTTGAAAATTTTGGTCACCTTCAGAACACATTTGGTTGCAATATGTAGGCAAAAGTTCCACTAAACAAATAGAGACCAAAAGAGACAAAACATTAGGTGAAAGAAAAAGACATGTTTGGATAAGTTTGTGCATGTGTGTGCATGTGAATGTTTGTGTGTATTATGTAGGTGCATGTGCATGTGTGTGTGTGTGTGTGTGTGTGTGTGTGTGTGTGTGTGTGTGTGTGTGTAAATGTATGCATTATGTAGGTGCATGAGTGAGTGTGTGTGTGTGTGTGTGTGTGTGTGTGTGTGTGTGTGTGAATGTTTACAATGTACATGCCATTTATCCGGTTTTCAATGTGGAGCCTCCTTGAAATGGGTCCTTTGGCTCACACATTACAACCAAACTTTGCAGGAGTGAAAGTGGGGTCCATATATACACTCTTGAAAAGTTTGGTCACCATTGGAGAACATTTAGTTGTAATGTGTGTGCCATTCACCCACTTTTTAATGTGTCATGGCCTTAGAGAGCCCCCTCAAAATTGGGCCTTTAGCTTGCAAATTGCAAGAAAATGTGCTCCAATGGTGACCAAACTTTGCAAGAGTGAGGGTGGGGTCCACATATACACCCTTAAAAAGTTTGGTACACAATCAGACCACATTTGGATGCAATATGCATGCCATTTGTCTGGTTTTCAATGTGTCGTGGCCTTAGAAAGACCCCCTTGAAATTGGGCATTTGGCTTGCACATTGCAACCAACTGTGTTTCTATGGCGACCAAACTTTGAAAAAGGTAGGGTGGGGTCCACATATACACACTCTTGCAAAGTTTTGTCACCATCAGAGCACATTTGGATGCAATGTGCATCCATTTATCTGATTTTGAATGTGTTGTGGCCTTGGAGAGCCCCCTTGAGAATTGGCTTGGCTTGCACATTGCAACCAAATGTGCTTTGATGATGAATAAATTTTGCATTATTGAGGGTGGGGTCCACATATACACTTTTGCAACTTTTGGTCACCATCAGAGTACATTTAGTTGCAACAACGTGCATGCCATTTATCCGGTTTTCAATGTGTTGTGGCCATAGAGGAATTGAGCCTTTGGCTCACACATTACACAACCAAATGTGCTCCGATATGGTGACCAAAATTTACAAGAGTAAGAGTGGAGTCCTCTTGTGAAGTGTGATACACAATCAGAGAGAACATTCGATTGCAATGTGCGTGCCATCTGCTCAGTTTTTAATTTTTCATTAGCCTTAGAGAGCCCCCTCAAAATTGGGCATTTGGCTCACACATTGCAATTAATTGTGCTTTGATGGTGACCAAACTTTGAAAAAGTGTATATATGGGCCCCATTCTCACTCTTACAAAGTTTGGTCACCATTGGAGTACATTTGGTTGCAATGTGTGAGCCAAAGGCTCAATTTCAAGGGGACACTCTAAGGCCACAACACATTGAAATCTGAGAAAATAGTACGCACATTGCATCCAAATTTTCTCTGATAGGGTGACCAAACTTTGTAAGAGTGTATATGTAGAACCCACTCTCACTCTTGCAAAGTTTAGTCACCACATCGGAGCACATTTGCCTGGGTTTCAATGTGTCATGGCCTTAGACAACCCCCTCAAAATTGGACCTTTGGCTCGCATATTGCAACCAAATATGCTCCGATGGTGACCAGACTTTGCAAGAGTGAGGGTACATATACACTCTTAAAAAGTTTATTCACACTATCAAAGCACATCTGGACACCAAATAAATAGACACCAAAAGATGCAATATCAAATATAGAGAAGACACATTATATTGAGAAAAAGTGAGACACCATTAAATAATAATAAAAATGCATGACCATAGTATGTACATCAAACTAAACCCCATGACCATTCATGGTATCCTCATTTTGAGATTGCTCTTGGGAATACAACATCTCAACAAATAGTAGTCCACCTACTCCTCATTGCCATCAAGGGCAATGACAGCAAAGACATCATCCATGGTCAATAAATCCCACCTAGGAGCTTTATTCTCATAAAGTGAGGAAACGAACTCCAATGTGTGATTCAACTGAAGCGTTGAGTTCGTGGCATCGTGGGCTACGAGAAGGTGAATAGAATGGCTCCTCCTTGAAGACACCAAAGTATTGCCTCAAGAAGCGTGCACAATAACGACCCTAGAGAGAATACCTCGGATGCAGTCCCAAGTCTCCCTTTGGGAATTCCACAAGGAACTAATGACTAGGTTAGCTTAATAATCGTTTTAAAAAAAGAGGTTTTTTTAATAGACTTTTAATGTTAACATTAATTATGTAAGAAAGAAGTTGCTACTTTTCCTTGCTTTGAAAAAAATACCTAAATCGTTGCTTTCTCGAGAAAATGATGTCGTCTCTTGTATCCTATGGTTTAGTTAAGCAATTGTGTTGTTATCTTGATTAAGTTAAAAGTACAGATACATCTTCTCCTTACCTTAATGCGGACCCCGTTTTCGTGTTGTGTGTAGCTGGGTGGCGACGTTAGCAAGGCCTGGAGTCACAGCCCAAGGTATCCATCCTACCATTGGGAAGATGATATTCGCCAATTTAGGCGAGTATTATGATGTTGCCTAGTTCTGCGGGCCCCAGCCAGTGCGGAATAAGCCCACCCTAGCATGTAGACATCCCTCTAAGGAGCGGGAGGATCAAGTGATGGAGCCTGAGAGGGCGACAGGCCCGTTTGAGTCCTCGCCAGCTGTCGACGAGCGTGACGACGAGGTGTATGGTCCCGTAGGGATTGCCCAGTCTATAGTGGTTGGGAGGCTGATTTCTAGATCATTAGCATAATAAATTAAAGGAATAAGAGAGCTTGGATCTGGCTACGGATAATTTTGAACATTGTATCTTTTTTTTTTAATCCCTTGTTTGTTAGTGGTGTTGTATCATTGTTAAAGGTTGTTTAAATGAACAATGTGTAAGGTCATTAATTAAAGAACTTGTCTATATATGTCACACAGCATGGTAGGACTAATTAGAAAACAAAATTGATGCATGAGTTGGGTGGAAAGTGGGAGGATGGATTGCCCTGACGGCACCATCCAATGGACGGGTGGACCCGATTAATCGGGTACCTTTCCAACATATTAATTGAAAGTTCTATGTTAGGTAAGTAGGTTCCTAGACAACTCTACTCTAGAGGACTAGGCCAGCGGCTATGCCTTGCATAGATGGGGGGAAAAAGCGTTGTGTCTAGGAATTAAGAATAGCGGTTGCCGATTTAAGGTCAGTCACTCTATGAGTGATTTGATTTTAAGTGAAAGATCCCTACCCCCTCCGCACAACGAAATCGGGGGTGCTAGCAGCGGAAGTAGCACTTCTTGCATATAGGGCAAAGCCTCTCACTCGGGGCCTCGCACACGGATATCCGGACAAGAGACTAATCCCTCGGTTCTTCCAAAACGGAACCCAGAAAAACTTCTCTTGCCCAGAAAGCACGGGCGATTCCTCCAGCATGTTTTTATTCTAATGTAGTCAAGAGCCTTAACTAACCAAATTGATCCGACCGAACCCGTAAGTCACATTATCAGATCAAGGAAGAGACTTGCACTTGGATCATAGAGACCAACGCTTTTTTCCTCATCAAGAGACACAGCCGTTGATTTTTTCCATAGAACAAGGACTATCCCAGATTTTCTTCATCTATCGTACCATAACAGAATTGAGTCTCATTTTGGGGATCCATCAGTCCAGCCTAACCCCATGGGGTTAGCCAACCGCCCCCAACCACTGTAGTGATAGGATCCATTTAGGAATTTGGTTATGTTTTGCCCTGGGTACCAGGGAAAAGAGTTCCCAAGTCCCCTAGTCGGCGCTTCAAGCAAACTTCAAGATAGTCACACCACTTACACACCCAATACGAAATTGCATGTTTGACAGATTCAGTTGTCTTTAAAACAATCTTTTAATATAACCATAGTATCATTGATCATAATCCTCCAAAATATCTAGGTTGAATTCTAATTTCCAATCATTCTTTCATCGATGTACCTATGGCATCATTGGCAACCAGAATGCTCACCACCTGTTCACTCAGGGGCCTTTTCAATAGTTCCCAGCTCATAGTACCCGAAAATATTTTCACTTATAAAAATCCTGATGGACTCTCCGTTGAAGATCAGCAAGATCAACCAACAGATCCATATAAAAGAGCCATGGACTCTTCCGTCAAGGACCAGCAAGGACAATCAACCAGATCCATGTCCAAATTCAGAAAATAATTCTAACTCCTTATTCCATTTTCTTCCTCGACGTACGTGTGGGTATCTCCGGCAAACCGAGAGCCCGAGCACTGTATGGTTAGCACCCTCTAGGCTCCTTCTCGCAGGTCACCTAGCGCTTCACTCATAGGCCGCTTCCTTGGTCCCTCATCCACCATACCGGAAGCTCACCATTTAAATCGAACCAAGGCTGGTCAAGACCTCAGCCGACCTTGCTATGCGAGACGTCCTCCGTTGACTCTCCGTCAGCTGTTGCAACTTTATCACTTAGGTCTCCACGACCTCACTCACAAGATGGTCAAAATGCTTCCCCAGCATTCTTCACATAAAATAGTCATTCTTGACATAAAACAGTCATTTAAAAACAGGTCATAAATACAGTTTCTAACAAACTCTCATCTTTCCACATTGTTCCACATCATTTCTCGTTATTCCACATTTTTCTACATCAATTCACATTTCTTAATCCACATCCAATCATATGTATTCCCATCGTCCTTCATACATTCTCATCTAGTCACATCATATTACATCTCATCACATCTATCCTCATCACATCTCATCCATTCACATCTACCCATATCCATATCACATCACATCACATCCATTCACATTGCATCTCATCCATTCACATCTATCTCGACTCACATCACATCCATTCATATCACATCTCATCCATTCACATCTATCCCGATTCACACCACATCACATCACATCTCATCCATTCACATCTATCCCGATTCACATCACATCTCATTCATTCACATCTATCCCGATTCACATCACATCACATCCATTTCACATCACATCACATCCATTCACATCACATCACATCACATCTCATCCATTCACATCTATTTACATCACATCACATCCCATCCACATCTCATCACATCCACATCCATTTACATCACATCACATCCCATCCACATCTCATCACATCCACATCCATTTACATCACATCACATCTCTTCACATCCACATCCATTTACATCACATTCACATCTTATCACATCCACTCACATCTTATCACATCCATTCACATCTTATCATATCCACTCACATCTTATCACATCCATTTTCATCTATCTCATTCATTACAACCACATCACATCACATACATCCCATCCACATTACATCACGTCCACATCTCATTCTCATCTATTTACATCACATCACATCCTTTCACATATCATCACATCTCAATCTCATCTCATCACATTCACATCCACTTACATCACATCACATCTCATCCACATCTCTTCACATCCACATCCATTTACATCACATTCACATCCACTCACATCTTATCACATCCACTCACATCCACTCACATCTTATCACATCCACTCACATCTTATCACATTTAGTAGCTTTTTCTACTTTGATACCGATGATGGGACTTTTTCTAAATTTCTACCAAATGCTTGGCCTAGTTAAAGGTACTTTTTCTCAATGATGATAGATATTTTCATATTCTTCTCAAATTTCTCAAGTGAAATATATTCAATATTCTTCTTTTGAGTAAAAGATTCATGGGATTTACAAAAATCAATTCTACCCATATTTCCCAATAAAATTAATAATGCTCAAAATTTCACTTTTGATAAATACTCATAATTTGAATTATGCTAAAAAAATTCTCTTTTTTTCATTTTAATTCTTGGATCTCAAATATCATGGGAATTTCTCTTTTTACATTTAAATGAATGAATTCCAAATGTCATGGGAATTCCTCTTTTATCATAAAGTAAATTTATCTAAAATTCCTCTTTTCTTTAAAAATATCCATTATTTAAAATATGCCAAGAATTCCACTTTTACCATTTAAATGATTGAATTCCAAATGTCATGGAAATTTCTCTTCTATTATTTAAATTTTCTCATGCATAAAATAAATTTATCTAAAATTTCTCTTTAAATTTAAATAAAATTATCCATTAATTCAAATATATTCAAGAATTCCACTTTTACCATTTAAATGATTGAATTCCAAATGTCATGGGAATTTCTCTTTTATCATTTAAATTTTCTCATTCATAAAATAAATTTATCTAAAATTCTTTTTTAAATTTAAATATTCATTATGTTAATATACCAAAATTTCTCTTTTTCCATTTAATTACATGGGATCTCCATTTTCATGGAAATTCCTCTTTTTGCATAAAAATAAAAATTACCAAAATTACCTCTTTTCTTAATTACTTATTTATGCATAAACACTAAAAATTAGTTTCCCATGAATATGATGAAAATCATTCTTTTAGCATAGGATATTCAATCCTAGAATATGGTAGGAAGTCCTCTTTTCACATTATGCATAAAAATGAGTTATGTATTAATTTCTAAAAAATTTACCATAGCTTCCCTGCTATTACTGATAATTTTCTATATTTCTAGAAAGAATAAGACTTTGTAATACAATTATGATAGAATACTATCCTTAGACTTAAATCCAATTTATGAAATTAAATCATAAGACTACCATAATTTTATTAGCATAAAAGCATAAAAAAGCCATTTTCTTAACCTCTAGCTTAACTAGCATAGAGTTTGATTTTTGAATTGAGAATTTATCAATGAGAAGCATCCATTTGATAAAGAATGAGTCATACGAATGACTATTCTTTTGGGGAGAGAGAGATATACATAAAAAGCATAAAATCTAACTTTTTGGTGATTAATTATTAGAATTCTTATAGAAAGCTTGATTTGCATTGAACACAATTAATTTGAAACTTCTCAAGCCTGAGAGGGGTTGAGAAGTGAAATCTTTTGAGAATATTAATGAAAACCATGAAATTACTTCTTACCTCTTGATTTGGCTTGCTTTTTTATCTTAGAAGGAAGCCCCCAACCAATCAATTGGTTTAGTGTGTTGAGAAGAAAGCTCCAAGAGTTGTTGAAGAGAGAGAGAAGCTCCAAGTTCTCCCAAAAGTAGAGGATTTTTAAGGGATAATAGAAAATATCATTATTTTTATGTAATACTGGCATGGTGGTATAGCTCATAGATTTTTTTACAAAATACTAAGGATCTATTTATAGGTGAGGGAGGCCACTAACCAAGTCCAACTGGGTTGTTCTAGAATTTTCCAAGTTTAGTTTGACTCAATTTGGACAAGATTTGGATCAGTTTGGCTCCTTTTTTTTATTTGGTTTGATCCTGGAGAGAGGAGAGATAAAAATATCACAATTTTTTTGAATTAAAAACTCATCCACATGTGTGAATTAGGCGCCTACCTCAAGAGTCCCCCTCTCCTTACCAGGCTGTCAAAAATGCATCATTATTCCAAAATATCTCATTTTTTTAGTAATATCTCATAGTTTTTTACTAATAAACCTTGTACTCAGTCAACTCTTCATCTTATGTGAGCATTTACTCATTTTTGGGTATTTTCTTTTATTCTTTGGATTTATCTCATCCCAAAACTTGGATTAATCCAATTGGCCCATTGGAACCTTAATTGAACCATAATCCAAAAATTTCTGAAAATGTAGACCCTTAGGCTAAGGTCCTTTATACACATTTTCAATTAATTCCAAATGCACATTGGAATTTTATTTTTGAATTTATATTTCAAGGGAATCTATTTTATATCCAAAGATATCTTAATTTAGGATTATCTCTCTCTAGACTTTCTCTCTCTAGGCCAAAACAGGGTAAAACAAGATCTTCCTTCTATTTCAGAGAGGGAAATAATTACAAGAACAGAAGGGGAGGTTCTTACACCTTTACACCTCAAAAGATGGAGGGAGGAATCTTACATTAAGAGTCATTTCGAAGACCACTCTCCCCATGTGGGATAGAACTAGGTCTTACCTACAAATCATATCCTTATATCTTTACATGGCCAAGGTGTCGACAAGTAGGAATTTTTTCTTGAGTTAGACTTAGTAGACTATCTTATGGTTTCCCCTATTTAGGAAGGGGCAGAACCTTACACTATCTATCTACGATTTAAAAAAATGTTAAATTATATCTAAACATGACTGTGGAAAATTTGTTATTCTTGTAATATCAAATTTAACTAGTTTCAATATGTAATATCAAATTTAACTAGTTTAAATATGTAAATCTAAGGCATTTGAAATTACAAACTCGACAATGGGAACACAGAACCCATAAATCCTTACACATGTGGATGTATTTGTTCTTTACCTCCCTGCATTTTAATGTGTAGAACTCTCTTCTTTGTTGCCTACCTTTACATTCATAGTAAAATTATCACCTTCAATGAGTAGATCACATAGTAAATCTTCACAATGAGTAGATCACATAGTAAAATTATCACCATATCATATAGTGAATTTTGACATCCCTCTTAGATAGTATCAATAATAAAAATCTCATCATCTCACACATTATTAATAGGTTGGAGGAGGATATGTTTTCGAATTTGGACATGACACTTGTTGTTGGTACAACTTTTCCATGTCCCATGCATACAAGTACTTCCCTTATTGTTTTGGAATCATGCAATCTGTTAAGGATAACATGCTACCTTGCACACATGAGGGGAAGAGAAGAGAAGAGGGATACATGCAAGGGTCGAGTCCGGAGAGTTGTACTTAGTCAACACTAAGAGGGTTAACTCCTCGATGTGAAGTTGCTAAGGGCTCACTCCACCTCTTCTTGTGTCACACCCAAGAAGAGATCTAATGGCTAGTAGGTAGAGAGAAAGAAGGAGGGATCTATGGAGAGCTTAACCTCTACCTCATGCAACTAGCATGCAAAAGGGACTTGGTAGATAGCAAAGAGAGGGTCGAGAAGAGGAGAAAAGAGAGCATTACCCTATTTACATACGCCGACAATCAAACATTCAAGCAAGCAAGAAAACAAGCCAACACCCTTGTATCGAGACAAGAGCTAAATTTTGCACAAATCTCATCAGGGTGGTCATTCCTAACCTCAAGCGAGGGGCTTCACCTCCCATTCTTCTTCTTCCAAGTCAACCACTTGGGCCATATTGACCTTGATTTGTCTCTATCGAAGCTTGGCTTGCCTTCTTTGGCTTCTTCTTGTTGAGATATCGAGCTCATCTAGTGAGGTGGAGGACACTGATGACCCGCCTGGGGGATAGGCCCCACACTTACACCACTGGCATGGTTGGTGAGATCATGGGTGATATGCGGCCAGGGGGATGACAAGCTGTGTGACAGCCATTCTAGAGACTGGCATAGTTATAGTGCCAGCTTATTTAGTTGGGTTCACACTATAGAGAACCCTAGTATGTATTTGGTTGTGTGACAGCCATTCTAGAGACTGGCATAGTTATAGCGCCAGCTTATTTAGTTGGGTTCACACTATAGAGAACCCTAGTATATATTTGGTTGAGTACCTTTTCATATGGTGTGTACTCTTATCTTTGTATATGGTGTGTTGAGTGTTGTGTGAAGAAGAAGATTTTCAGCCTCTCACCTTGTGTGTTCTCTTTTAGGATTTTGTGAGTGTGTGTGTGTGCTTGCAAGAGCTCAAGCTCTCTTCTCCCCTGCATCTTTTCATGGTATCAGAGCTTGGTTCATGCTAAGGGCTGAGCTGCAAGCAAGAGAAGCATAGGAAGCGGTACGAGGGTAAGGGCTTCATCTACTCTTCCCTATTTGTGTTGGCGACTACACCCTTGTTAGGAGCTCTACGGGAGGCACCAGCAAACCATCTCTGATTGAGGAGATTTCTTCGCGGGAGTAAAGCTATAGGGCAACTATAGTGTCCTATTGGACTTCATGTTACGGACCGGAAACGCGTTTCGGGCACGTTAAGACCTCCGTTTTTCAGAAAGCAGGCGATTTCGAGCACTACGGGCGGGTAAGTCATCGATTCTCTGCAAAACTTTGTTTTAAGAACTGTAGGAAGGCAAATTGGTTGTGCAGACATTGTGTGTGCTGCAAGGAGGTCAACAGTTGCCATTGGGTGTATGTATGCACATTGAGGTCATTGGTTGTTGTGACATTTGAGTGTAGTACAATACCGCTGCAGAAAATACAACAGTTTGTGCAGGACACACCAGAGTGCTGTTTCTGGTAAATTTGTGTGTCTGGCAAGATGTCAAATGATGGCATAAACCAGATTGTTGTTGCTGAGAAGCTTGATAAGAACAACTTCCATGCTTGGAGGTCCAGGTTGACAAATTTCCTGATGGGAAAGGGTTACTGGGACTACATACCAGTAACCCTTTCCCATCAAGAAATTTGTCGAAGAGGCACCAAATATACCGGAGATCAATCCGACTACTGCAGATGTGAAAGAGTTCAAGGATTGGAACCAAGGAGCCAGAAAAGCTATGTATTGGCTCTCTATCAGTATACAAGACACCATGATCCTCCATGCTTGTCTTGGGGATCTGCTGGCCATGGTGCTCGAGGGTAAAATATCTTTAGCCGGTACTCATTGGCACGTCCGGGAACCTCCTTGCCACTTGCATCCTCTAGAAGATAGGTGTTATTTTTAAACTTTTGCTTTATCCTGAAGGGGCCTTCCCAGCGTTGAAGAAGCTTCTTATCTAGGCGTTTCTCCACACGGCCATCATACCTCATGGACTAAGCTTCCTTGCTTGAGTTCTGGCTTCTTCTTCTTCTTCATGAGAGTGTCATGCCTTGCCTTGCGCCGTTGTTGTGCAGCCTCCAAGTTTTGAAGTGCCTGAAGTCGCCACTCATCCAAGGTCTCCAGTTGTACTAGGCGTTGGGCATGTGTTTCTTCTTCATTATTCAAGCGTGCAAAAGATGTGCGAAGGCTTGTGATTTCCAATTCTATTTGGCAAAATAGCCTCCATTCCATAAACTAACTGAAAAATTGTGAAACCAAGAGAGAGTTTGTGAGTTACCCTATAGGCCCATAGGACCTCTGTCAAATGCACATCCCACTTTCTCTTCATAGTATCCACTAGCTTAGACAAAGATCCACAAAGCAGTCCATTAGTTTTTTCTACTAAACCATTACATTGGGGATAATAGGAAGTTGACATAGCATGCTTTATTTTTAATTTGTGCACCAAAGCTTCAATCAAGTCATTCTTGAAAGACCTCCCCCCATCCGTAAGGATTTCTAATGGACACCCAAATCGGGCACATATGTATTCCCTGAGAAAGGATGCCATAGCCACTAATGGTTGTTATGTTAAAGACTTTAAAGACAAGTGCAGGTTGGTTACAAAAGGCAACAGAGTGGACAGAATGTTTACATTGAATGTAAACATGCCTGAAGTGAGTGCTGCGATGTTTACAAATGGTTCAGGAATTGTTACACACAGACATTTGGCATAAAAGAATTGGGCATGTGAATGTGCAGAGAATGAAGTATATGCAGACTAAAGGAATTGTGACAGGGCTGCCAAAGTTTAAAGTTGAAGGTATACAGAAAATATGTGAAACATGCCAATTTGGAAAGCAAACAAAGCATGTATTTCCACGTGACAGAACTGGAACAGAAATGCACTAGATGTTGTGCATTCAGATGCATGGGGTCTTACAAAGACCATGTCTATGGGAGGCTGTAGGTATTATGTGACATTTATTGATGACCACACAAGGAAAGTGTGGGTATACTTCATGAAGGAGAAGGGTGAGGCTTCATGAAGGAGAAGGGTGAGGTGTTCACTCATTTTTAGAATTTCAAAGTTAAGGTTAAAAAGCAAACAGGGAAACATGTAAAGTGCCTAAGGTCACATGGAGGGGGAGAGTACTTATCCAATGAGTTCTCTAAATTTTTGAAGAAGAATGGTATTCGGAGACAATTTACATGCAGATACACTCCGCAGCAAAATGGAGTTGCTGAGCGAAAAAACAGGCACATTGCTGAGATTGCGTGAGCATTGATGGGAGAGAAGAATATGCAGCATAGCTATTGGGCTGAGGCTGTTTCTACAGCAGTATACATCATGAGAACAAGACTCCAACTGTAGCCATATATGATGTAACTCCAGAGGAGAAGTTTACTGGCAGAAAACCTGATTTGTCTCATCTGAAAGTCTTTGGATGCATTGCATATGTGCATGTGCCAAATGAGCTGAGAACTAAGCTAGATCCAAAAGTTAAAAAATGTGTGTTTATTGGATACTCCCTTGAGCAAAAGGGATACATGTGTTATAACCCTGCTACACGTGAGTTGAGGGTAAGCAAGGATGTTGTTTTTGATGAGATGAGCAGCTGGTATGTTGCTGAAAAAGAAGCTGTTGGGGTTGATGTGGTTTCACAGAATGCAAGTCAGCAAACAATCACAGTCTTTAAGTGGACCAGGAGAGTCCTCATCTAGTAGTTCAGTTGATAGACCATGGAGTGGTAGGTTGCATCATAATACCAGTCCTGCAAATGTGATTAGTACATCACATAAAGGCAAAGAGAAAGTGATTGAGCCCTAGTATGCCTGACATTTCTGCAGGACATTCTCATGTTGATGAAGAGTCTAGTGGCTCAGAGATGAGCCTTGATGAGGATCTTGGGATACCAGCTAACCTGGTGTAAAGAAGGCTATGGAAGCCATGAATGCAAAGCTACGAAGATCTGGGAGAGTGAAGAATCTTGTGCAGAGGTTTACCTATAATGGTTATGTGGCACATCACTATGCATACATGGCAAAAGTTGTACAAGTTGTAGAGCCCACATGCATTGATGAGGCTGTTGGAAATGTGTGTTGGGAGAAAGCTATGGATGAGAAGATGGATGCACTATATGGAAATGAGACTTGGGATTTAGTGCAATTGCCTAAAGGCAAGAAAGCCATTGGATGCAAGTGGGTGTACAAAGTAAAACATAACAAGTGATGGAAGCATAAGCAAGTACAAGGCTAGATTGGTAGACAAAGGATATGCGCAGACATATGGCATTGATTATGAGAAAACTTTCAGCCCAAGATGGCAACAGTGAGAGTTGTGATAGCAGTGGCTACGTCAAAGCAATGGTCTTTACATTAGATGGATGTAAAGAATGCATTCTTGCATGGGTATTTGCAAGAAGAGGTGTATATGTTGAAGCCATGTGGTTATGAGGATGTGTCACCCCGAGCATGTTTGTAGGTTGAAGAAAGCCTTGAACAAGCACCAAGAGCATGGTCTGACAAGATTTTTGAATATCTTGTCACTATTGGCTTTTATGTAGCCAATGCAGATTTCTCACTGTATGTGAGACACAGTGATAGAGGGGTTGTGCTTGTTGTCATCTATGTAGATGACCTGATCATTACGAGGGACCATCATGCAGAGATCTTTGATGTAAAGATCTTGCTTAGACAGAAGTTTGAGATGAAGGATCTGGGGGAGCTCAGATGTTTCTTGGGCATTGAGGTGATTAGGTCACCACATGGTATTGGATTACTGCAGAGACAGTATGGCTTGGACATGTTGTCCAAGTATGGTGTGACATGCTGTAAGCCTATCTTAGTGCCATTGGATCAGAATGGCAAGTTGAGTGTAGATTCAGGAGAGATTTTGGAGGATCCTACTATGTATAGGCGCATAGTAGGAAGCTTGATCTACATGACGATCACCAGGCTAGATTTGAGCTATGATGTTGGGTTAGTGAGTCAGTTTATGCAGGTTCCTCAGAAGCTGCATTTGGATGCATTGAGACGAATACTGAGGTATGTGAGGTCTACTTTGCATTGTGGACTATTTTATGAAACTGGGACAGAGATATGTGTACATGGGTGCATAGATGCTTATTGGGCTGGTAGTATCTCAGATAGGAGATCTACTAGTGGCTTCATGTTTTCTTTGGGGAGTGCTGCTGTGACTTGGAGCAGCAAGAAGTAGCCTACAATTGCTCTTTCCAGTACAGAGGACGAGTACCGAGGTGCTCCTATGGCACCTACCTCACATGCTGCTATGGCAGCATGTGAGGTAGCTTGGTTGAAAAAGCTACTTGCAGATTTGGGTCTATCAGTGGATAGACAAGTTGTCATTTTCTGTGACAACATTAGTAGTATACAGTTGGCCAGGAACCCAGTTTTTCATGCTCGCATATGAAGCATATAGAGGTCCACTACCATTTTGTCAGAGAGAAGATTTTGGCAGGAGACATTGACCTTGTTTATGTCAGCACACAGGATCAGGTCACTAACATTTTCACCAAAGCATTGGGTACAGAGAAGCTCTGCAGATTCAGGGCTTTGCTTAGTGTACATGAGATGGAGTTGAGCTCGAGAGGGAGGTGGTGGACACTGATGACCCGCCTGGGGGATAGGCCCCACACTTACACCACTGGCATGGTTGGTGAGATCATGGGTGTTGAGATATCGAGCTCATCTAGTGAGGTGGTGGACACTGATGACCCGCCTGGGGGATGGCCCCACACTTACACCACTGGCACGGTTGGTGAGATCATGGGTGATATGCAGCCAGTGGGATGACAGGCTATGTGACAGCCATTCTAGAGACTGGCATAGTTATAGCGCCAGCTCATTTAGTTGGGTTCACACTATAGAGAACTCTAGTATGTATTTGGTTGAGTACCTTTTCATATGGTGTGTACTCTTATCTTTGTATATGGTGCCTCTGACTATTTTGCAATCTTGTTACAACATTGAGAGGGACTTCTCAGATGAAGCCATCTCTAACACTCAACAAATTAAGGCTGGTGTTGGGATTAGCTTCGTGAGCCTTTCCCATGATTCTCGGTCTTAGCGAACAATCCTTATACATGTGATCTGTGAGATCCCGGTCTCCACCGCGCAACAGATTCGGGGTACTAGTAGCGGAAGTAGCACTTCTTGCGCGAGGCAGGGTCCCACACTCGGGGCCTCGTCCACGGATATCCGGACAAAAGACTAATCCGTCGGTTTTTCCAAAACCGAACCCGGAAAAACTTCCCTTATCCGGAAAGCACGGGCGATTCCTCCAGGATAACTTTTTACTCTAACGTAGTCAAGACCATTAATAATGATCAAACTGATCCGACTGCACCTATAAAGATACTCGGTCAGATCAAGGAAGAAACTTGCACTTGGATCATTGGGATCAACGCTTTTTTCCCCATCAAGAGAGGCACAGCCGTTGATTCCTATCCATAGAACAATTTCTATCCGGGACTTACTTCATCTATCGTAAAAACGGAAATTGAGTCTCGATTTACGGATCCATCAGTCCAGCCTAACCCCATCCGATCCCATGGGTTAGCCAACCACCCAACCACTGTAGTGATGGGATCCAATTTGGAGTTTGGTTAGGTTTTGTCCCGGGTACCAAGGAAAAGAGTTCCAAGGCCCCCTAGCCGGAAGTTCATGCAAACATAAAACTAGCCACACCACTTACACACCCAATATGAAAATTGCCTTTTTTCTTAGCATCAGCTAACTTTAAAACAATCCTTTAATGAAACCATAGTACCACTGATCACAATCTTCCAATTTATCCAGTTGATTCATAATTTCCCATCATTCCTTCATCAGAGTATCTATGGCATCATTGGCAACTAGAACGCTCACCACCTGTCCACACAGGGGCCGTTTCAATAGTTCCTAGCCCATAATACTCAACAATATAATCACTTATCAAGATGGACTCTCGTTGAAGATCAGCAAGATCAACCAACAGATCCATATAAAAGAGCCATGGACTCATCCGTTGAGGACCAGCAAGGTCAGTCAACCAGATCCATGCCCGGTTCCAGAAAACAACTCTTACTCCTTATTCCAATATCTTCCTCGACGCACGCGTGGGTATCCTAGGCGACCCAGAGCCCGAGCACCGTATGGTCAGCACCCTCTAGGATCCTTCGCAGGTGACCTAGCGCTTCACTCATAGGCCGCTTCCTTGGTCCCTCATCCACCGTACCGGAAGCTCACCATTTTAATCGAACCGAGGCTGGTCAAGACCTCGGCCGACCTTGCTACGTGAGACGTCCTCCATTGACTCTCCGTCAGCAGTTGCAACTTTATCAGTTAGGTCTCCACGACCTTAATCACAAGACGGTCAAAATGCTTTCCCAGCATTCTTGACATAAAACAGCCATTTACAAACAGCATTTATAAACAGTTTACAAATACAATTTCTATGTTAACTCTCATTTTTCCACATTATCCCTCATACAATCCACATTACTTATTCCACATTTCATTTATATGTGTACTCATCCAATCACATCATTTTCCATCTCTTCACTTCAGATTCCTTCACGTCACATATCATATATTCACATCCATATCCACATCCATACATCCACATCCACATCCACATTCACATCCATACATCCACATCTACATGCTTATCTCCATTTTCACATCCTCATTTATACATCCACATCCCATATCCACATTCATACATACACATCCATATCCACATCCATATCCGCATTCATACATACACATCCATATCCACATCCACATGCATACATTCATTATCACGTCCTCATTCATACATCCACATCCACATCCACATACATACATACATCCACATCCACATTCTCATTCACATCTATACATCCACATCTACATGCACATTCACATCCATACATCCACATCTATATCCTCATTCACATCCATACATCCACATTCATGTATCCACATCTACATGCATACATCCATACATACACATCCACATTTACATCCATGCATCCACATCCACATCCTCATTCACATCCATACATCCTCATCCACATCCACATTCACATCCATACATCCACATCTACATGCTTATCTCCATTTTCACATCCTCATTTATACATCCACATCCCATATCCACATTCATACATACACATCCATATCCACATCCACATGCATACATACATCCACATCCACATTCCCATTCACATATATACATCCATATCTACATGCACATTCACATCCATACATCCACATCTATATCCTCATTCACATCCATACATCCACATTCATGCATCCACATCTACATGCTTATCTCCATTTTCACATCCTCATTTATACATCCACATCCCATATCCACATTCATACATACACATCCATATCCACATCCACATGCATACATACATCCACATCCACATTCCCATTCACATATATACATCCATATCTACATGCACATTCACATCCATACATCCACATCTATATGCTCATTCACATCCATACATCCACATTCATGCATCCACATCTACATGCATACATCCATACATCCACATCCACATTTACATTCATGCATCCACACCTACATCCTCATTCACATCCATACATCCACATTCATACATCCATACATCCACATTCATATATCCACATCCACATCCACATTCACATCCATACATCCACATCCACATGCTTATCTCCATTTTCACATCCTCATTTATACATCCACATCCCATATCCACATTCATACATACACCTCCATATCCATATCCACATGCATCTTATCATATCTTATCACTTCCCATATCTTTTATGCATACCTCTATGCATGAAATTCAATTATGCTAAAAGTAACACTTTTATAATAAAATATTCAACTTTTATGCATACCTCTATGCATGAAATCCAATATGATAAAAGTAACACTTTTGATATAAAAAAATTATCCTCTATGCATACTTCTATGCATGAAAATTAAAATGATAAAAGTAACACTTTTGATATAAAAATTTTCCTTTATGCATACTTCTATGCATGAAAATTAAAAATGATAAAAGTAACACTTTTAATATAAAAAAATTATCCTTTATGCATACTTCTATGCATGAAAATTAAAAATGATAAAAGTAACACTTTTGATATAAAAAATTTTCCTTTATGCATACTTCTATGTATGAAAATTAAAAATGATAAAAGTAACACTTTTAATATAAAAAAATTATCCTTTATGCATACTTCTATGCATGAAAATTAAAAATGATAAAAGTAACACTTTTGATATAAAAAATTTTCCTTTATGCATACTTCTATGTATGAAAATTAAAAATGATAAAAGTAACACTTTTAATATAAAAAAAATTATCCTTTATGCATGATATTAAAATTCAATTTCTCCATGATTATAATGAAATTCTTTCAATTAATCTAGGATGATAATTCCTAGAATATGGTAGGAAGTCCTCTTTTTATGCTTTGAATGAAATTATTTTATGCATAATTTTTATAAAAATTTTGCCATAGCTCCGCTGCTATGACTGATAAATCTCAATTTTTTCTAAGGGATAAAGCTTATCATTAAGGAAATAATTAGAATGATCTCTAATTGGATCATTAATCTATAATGGATTGAATCATCAATATGCATAAACTAAAAGCATAGGAAAAAGCCATTAATTTGGCCATAGCTTAATCTTGGATTAAGGAAAAGCTTTATGAAAAGCTTCATGTGGATTGAGAATGGGTCATGAGTATGACCATTTCTTGAGTGAGAGAGAGAAATTACATAAAAACCATTAGAATTTAAACATAAATAAAAATTAACTTCAATAGCATTTATTAAATTATGTAACTCTTCACTACTATTCACCAATTAACTTTAATAGCATTTTAAAAAAATCATACCAATTAAGCTTCTCAAGCTTGAGAGGGGTTGAGAAGGGAGAAACATTGAGAAATTATAGAAAGATCAATATTCACTAATTACCTTACAAATTGCTTGATTCTTTGTTCACGGTAGAGGCCCCCAACCAATCAATTGGTTAAGTATGTTGATGGAGCCACTAATGGAGATTGAAGAAAGAGGGAAACTCCAAAAACTAGTGAATTATTAAATGAATTCACAGTTCTTGGCTTAGGTGGAGTAGAGTAACGATGCATAAACACTATCTATTTTTCAACAAGGGGGAGGCTTCTATTTATAGAAAAAATTGAGCTCCTAACCAAACAAACTGATTCTAGAATTTTCCAAATCAGTTTGGTAAATTTTTGACCATTTTTAGGTCAGTTAAGCTAACTTTTTGGAACTAGACTTGAATGAGGAGAGAGGAGAGATGAAATATCTCAATTTTTATGAGTTTAAAACTCATTCAAGCATGTGAAATATGCACCTCCTTTAAAGAACTCCCCTTCCTTACATATGTGTCATACTAGAATCATTTTAATATTGCTCATAGTTTTTTTACTAATAAACCTTGTACATTTTCAACTCTTCATCTTATGTGAAATATGCACCTCCTTTAAAGAACTCCCCTTCCTTACATATGTGTCATAATGGAATCCTTTTAATATTGCTCATAGTTTTTTATTAATAAACCTTGTACATTTTCAACTCTTCATCTTATGTGAAATATGCACCTCCTTTAAAGAACTCCCCTTCCTTACATATGTGTCATAATGGAATCATTTTAATATTGCTCATAGTTTTTTATTAATAAACCTTGTACATTTTCAACTCTTCATCTTATGTGAGCATTTAAGGGACTCCCCTTCCTTACATATGTGTCATAATAAAATCATTATACCCAAAATATCTCATATTTTTAATATTGCACATAGTTTTTTACTAATAAACCTTGTACATTTTCAACTCTTCACCTCATGTGAGCATTTACTCATTTTTGGGTATTTTCTTTTTACAAGTTGGATTTATCTCCTCCCTACACATGGATTGATGCTATTGGTCCATAGGAACCTTAATTGGACCATAGTCTAAAGATTTCTGAAAATCTAGACCCTTAGGCTAAGGTTCTTTATACCTATTTTGAATTAATTCCAATTGCACATTGGAAAATTCTTTTTGAATTTCTGTTTCAGGGGAACTCATCTGAATTAGAAGAGATATTTTTCTATCCAAAAATATTCAAAATCTGAATATTCTCTCTCTAGAATATTTTTCTCTCTCTAGGCTAAAACAGATAGAAACAAGGTCTTTATATTTCTGAAGAGGGATTGATTACAGGGAAAGATACTAGACATCAAAAAGGGGGTGGGGGAGGAATCTTACATTCTACCCCACTTAAAAAATGCGAGATGTCCTCATCTCGCAAACTGGGATAATTTCGCAAGATGCACGAATATGAGACTTAGAGAAAAATTTTAATCAAGATTAACCACCAAGAAACGTCTTAAAGAGAGCAAGATTCAAAATAAGAACAAGATTTAAACTTTATTTATTCTCGGAACTTATACAGTAAAGATAGAAGAACTCTTTACACTTCCATAAGCCCGTCCATCATATGATCACAAAAGCAGTCTTCACAAGCTGCACAAGTATAAGGTAACTCATCTATGGGAATAATTCTGTTGGTTATTGCTGCACCTATCACAGTGGTATGAGGTGATCTAACAAAAGGACCTCTGAGAGGTAAGCCAAAAACGGGGTAAAGGCATATCTTCTCATGAGGAAGAAAACACGCCAGTAAGAAGACCCGCTCAGAAAACCCAAGATGTCTTGATCTCATGACGCAGTAGTATCGGGGACCCAAACCCAAGGCTTCGATAACCATGGCCAAGCGGACATTGTTACGAAAGTGCTGCTGACCCCAGGGTGTTACCCTAGTTATGTCTTGATAGGTCCGCCATTTGGTCTGCGCTACAGAAGTTCCTAGGTGAGGAAAAAGTGAGCGCTCATACTGTTCTATAAAGTCTTTCTTCACAGACTCTCTTGCGTCTTGAAGATGAGGAATCATTATGGATAAAACTAGTTCTTGTTGCCAAGCCATGAAGGAGATTAAGAAAGAAAGGAGATCGATGGAAGTAAGATTACTGTGAGCGACAAGTAAAAGTTACGACTTATATAAAGGAAGGAGCTAGCGTAACTTAGAAGCCAACGGTATCTTGTCACTGAAGTTTTACTGTCTTTCCATGATTTGGGTTTGGCACATTTTTCTATAGAAGGCATTAAGAACTTTGAGATGAGAAGATAAAAGAAGCTTGTAGGCTAAGTCACCTACTTTCATTGAATTCAGATACGGTTCACAATATCTGGGGGATAACTTCTTATACTCCCCAAGAGATAAAGAACTTCTTTTTGGGCCGTACTCGAATGAAAACCAAAACCGTGGTATCCAAAACACCGATTTTCACTTCTGAACTCATTGTTCTGAATTCTTAAAACAGGTAGAACTCCTGAGAAGTATTCTAGGAAAAGGATCTTCTTTTTTTTTCTTTTTTCTTTTTTTTTCTTTTTACAGAATCTTTCTTTTATTTTAGAGAGGGAATAATTATAAGATCAAAAGGGAGATTCTTACTCCTATATACCTCAAAGGTTGGGGAGGAATCTGACATTCTACCCCACTTAAAAAAGTGCGAGATGTCCTCATCTCGTAAGGTAGAGGACAACTCTTTTCTTAAGATCCAATTTGTTCTGGGGTTCCTTATATTCTGGTCAACCCAACAGAATACGGGGATAATTATCCCTTATATAGAACTTATTATTAAATAACAATTCATTCAGATCATATCATTCATATCTTTAACACGATAATGGTCCATTAGACTGAAAATTTTCCTTCTGAACATTCCTCCACAGGAATTTTAGTCAAGCAAGTTCTCAATTTGTCATCCCTTAACTTGATCCACCAAGTCAAGTATTAATAGTAGCAATCTGACAGCACAATCCACTAATCTCATAGTGATTTGCTGAAATCATTATCATCATTCCAGTTATGAATATCATCACAGGGACTCATCCCATTCATCCTCATTGATGTTTCGCTCAGCTTATTACATTTCAACCAAATTTCAAGGATCATCATTTTTCAATCAGAATCCAAATCAATTCATCAATTCTCAAACAGAATTAAAAATCATATCAACCACATTCGAAATCATCCTCTGGATAGCATTAACGCTTATAATTTCAAGTCTTAGATTTACTCGTATATACTGTCAGTAAAGAGCTGCAGTATACTCTCGGTATATACGGGTAGTCACGGCCCTTGGAATTATAAGGTAAATACCATCATGTCTAGGCCTCAAGCAAGTCAGGGATTCTATATAATTGCGGTACTTCCATCTGAAGTCCCAATTACCAAATTACGAATTTCAGTTTGAATATCAAATTGTATGAATTACATCACACAATGACAACCTTTTTGTGCTTCTTGATAAATTTTTGACATATTTGGCTTCTCAGTTGATCTTTATTAACCAATTCGCTCTGATACCAACTGTGAGATCCCGGTCTCCACCGCGCAACAGATTCGGGGTACTAGTAGCGGAAGTAGCACTTCTTGCGCGAGGCAGGGTCCCACACTCGGGGCCTCGTCCACGGATATCCGGACAAAAGACTAATCCGTCGGTTTTTCCAAAACCGAACCCGGAAAAACTTCCCTTATCCGGAAAGCACGGGCGATTCCTCCAGGATAACTTTTTACTCTAACGTAGTCAAGACCATTAATAATGATCAAACTGATCCGACTGCACCTATAAAGATACTCGGTCAGATCAAGGAAGAAACTTGCACTTGGATCATTGGGATCAACGCTTTTTTCCCCATCAAGAGAGGCACAGCCGTTGATTCCTATCCATAGAACAATTTCTATCCGGGACTTACTTCATCTATCGTAAAAACGGAAATTGAGTCTCGATTTACGGATCCATCAGTCCAGCCTAACCCCATCCGATCCCATGGGTTAGCCAACCACCCAACCACTGTAGTGATGGGATCCAATTTGGAGTTTGGTTAGGTTTTGTCCCGGGTACCAAGGAAAAGAGTTCCAAGGCCCCCTAGCCGGAAGTTCATGCAAACATAAAACTAGCCACACCACTTACACACCCAATATGAAAATTGCCTTTTTTCTTAGCATCAGCTAACTTTAAAACAATCCTTTAATGAAACCATAGTACCACTGATCACAATCTTCCAATTTATCCAGTTGATTCATAATTTCCCATCATTCCTTCATCAGAGTATCTATGGCATCATTGGCAACTAGAACGCTCACCACCTGTCCACACAGGGGCCGTTTCAATAGTTCCTAGCCCATAATACTCAACAATATAATCACTTATCAAGATGGACTCTCGTTGAAGATCAGCAAGATCAACCAACAGATCCATATAAAAGAGCCATGGACTCATCCGTTGAGGACCAGCAAGGTCAGTCAACCAGATCCATGCCCGGTTCCAGAAAACAACTCTTACTCCTTATTCCAATATCTTCCTCGACGCACGCGTGGGTATCCTAGGCGACCCAGAGCCCGAGCACCGTATGGTCAGCACCCTCTAGGATCCTTCGCAGGTGACCTAGCGCTTCACTCATAGGCCGCTTCCTTGGTCCCTCATCCACCGTACCGGAAGCTCACCATTTTAATCGAACCGAGGCTGGTCAAGACCTCGGCCGACCTTGCTACGTGAGACGTCCTCCATTGACTCTCCGTCAGCAGTTGCAACTTTATCAGTTAGGTCTCCACGACCTTAATCACAAGACGGTCAAAATGCTTTCCCAGCATTCTTGACATAAAACAGCCATTTACAAACAGCATTTATAAACAGTTTACAAATACAATTTCTATGTTAACTCTCATTTTTCCACATTATCCCTCATACAATCCACATTACTTATTCCACATTTCATTTATATGTGTACTCATCCAATCACATCATTTTCCATCTCTTCACTTCAGATTCCTTCACGTCACATATCATATATTCACATCCATATCCACATCCATACATCCACATCCACATCCACATTCACATCCATACATCCACATCTACATGCTTATCTCCATTTTCACATCCTCATTTATACATCCACATCCCATATCCACATTCATACATACACATCCATATCCACATCCATATCCGCATTCATACATACACATCCATATCCACATCCACATGCATACATTCATTATCACGTCCTCATTCATACATCCACATCCACATCCACATACATACATACATCCACATCCACATTCTCATTCACATCTATACATCCACATCTACATGCACATTCACATCCATACATCCACATCTATATCCTCATTCACATCCATACATCCACATTCATGTATCCACATCTACATGCATACATCCATACATACACATCCACATTTACATCCATGCATCCACATCCACATCCTCATTCACATCCATACATCCTCATCCACATCCACATTCACATCCATACATCCACATCTACATGCTTATCTCCATTTTCACATCCTCATTTATACATCCACATCCCATATCCACATTCATACATACACATCCATATCCACATCCACATGCATACATACATCCACATCCACATTCCCATTCACATATATACATCCATATCTACATGCACATTCACATCCATACATCCACATCTATATCCTTATTCACATCCATACATCCACATTCATGCATCCACATCTACATGCTTATCTCCATTTTCACATCCTCATTTATACATCCACATCCCATATCCACATTCATACATACACATCCATATCCACATCCACATGCATACATACATCCACATCCACATTCCCATTCACATATATACATCCATATCTACATGCACATTCACATCCATACATCCACATCTATATGCTCATTCACATCCATACATCCACATTCATGCATCCACATCTACATGCATACATCCATACATCCACATCCACATTTACATTCATGCATCCACACCTACATCCTCATTCACATCCATACATCCACATTCATACATCCATACATCCACATTCATATATCCACATCCACATCCACATTCACATCCATACATCCACATCCACATGCTTATCTCCATTTTCACATCCTCATTTATACATCCACATCCCATATCCACATTCATACATACACATCCATATCCATATCCACATGCATCTTATCATATCTTATCACTTCCCATATCTTTTATGCATACCTCTATGCATGAAATTCAATTATGCTAAAAGTAACACTTTTATAATAAAATATTCAACTTTTATGCATACCTCTATGCATGAAATCCAATATGATAAAAGTAACACTTTTGATATAAAAAAATTATCCTCTATGCATACTTCTATGCATGAAAATTAAAATGATAAAAGTAACACTTTTGATATAAAAATTTTCCTTTATGCATACTTCTATGCATGAAAATTAAAAATGATAAAAGTAACACTTTTAATATAAAAAAATTATCCTTTATGCATACTTCTATGCATGAAAATTAAAAATGATAAAAGTAACACTTTTGATATAAAAAATTTTCCTTTATGCATACTTCTATGTATGAAAATTAAAAATGATAAAAGTAACACTTTTAATATAAAAAAATTATCCTTTATGCATACTTCTATGCATGAAAATTAAAAATGATAAAAGTAACACTTTTGATATAAAAAATTTTCCTTTATGCATACTTCTATGTATGAAAATTAAAAATGATAAAAGTAACACTTTTAATATAAAAAAAATTATCCTTTATGCATGATATTAAAATTCAATTTCTCCATGATTATAATGAAATTCTTTCAATTAATCTAGGATGATAATTCCTAGAATATGGTAGGAAGTCCTCTTTTTATGCTTTGAATGAAATTATTTTATGCATAATTTTTATAAAAATTTTGCCATAGCTCCGCTGCTATGACTGATAAATCTCAATTTTTTCTAAGGGATAAAGCTTATCATTAAGGAAATAATTAGAATGATCTCTAATTGGATCATTAATCTATAATGGATTGAATCATCAATATGCATAAACTAAAAGCATAGGAAAAAGCCATTAATTTGGCCATAGCTTAATCTTGGATTAAGGAAAAGCTTTATGAAAAGCTTCATGTGGATTGAGAATGGGTCATGAGTATGACCATTTCTTGAGTGAGAGAGAGAAATTACATAAAAACCATTAGAATTTAAACATAAATAAAAATTAACTTCAATAGCATTTATTAAATTATGTAACTCTTCACTACTATTCACCAATTAACTTTAATAGCATTTTAAAAAAATCATACCAATTAAGCTTCTCAAGCTTGAGAGGGGTTGAGAAGGGAGAAACATTGAGAAATTATAGAAAGATCAATATTCACTAATTACCTTACAAATTGCTTGATTCTTTGTTCACGGTAGAGGCCCCCAACCAATCAATTGGTTAAGTATGTTGATGGAGCCACTAATGGAGATTGAAGAAAGAGGGAAGCTCCAAAAACTAGTGAATTATTAAATGAATTCACAGTTCTTGGCTTAGGTGGAGTAGAGTAACGATGCATAAACACTATCTATTTTTCAACAAGGGGGAGGCTTCTATTTATAGAAAAAATTGAGCTCCTAACCAAACAAACTGATTCTAGAATTTTCCAAATCAGTTTGGTAAATTTTTGACCATTTTTAGGTCAGTTAAGCTAACTTTTTGGAACTAGACTTGAATGAGGAGAGAGGAGAGATGAAATATCTCAATTTTTATGAGTTTAAAACTCATTCAAGCATGTGAAATATGCACCTCCTTTAAAGAACTCCCCTTCCTTACATATGTGTCATACTAGAATCATTTTAATATTGCTCATAGTTTTTTTACTAATAAACCTTGTACATTTTCAACTCTTCATCTTATGTGAAATATGCACCTCCTTTAAAGAACTCCCCTTCCTTACATATGTGTCATAATGGAATCCTTTTAATATTGCTCATAGTTTTTTATTAATAAACCTTGTACATTTTCAACTCTTCATCTTATGTGAAATATGCACCTCCTTTAAAGAACTCCCCTTCCTTACATATGTGTCATAATGGAATCATTTTAATATTGCTCATAGTTTTTTATTAATAAACCTTGTACATTTTCAACTCTTCATCTTATGTGAGCATTTAAGGGACTCCCCTTCCTTACATATGTGTCATAATAAAATCATTATACCCAAAATATCTCATATTTTTAATATTGCACATAGTTTTTTACTAATAAACCTTGTACATTTTCAACTCTTCACCTCATGTGAGCATTTACTCATTTTTGGGTATTTTCTTTTTACAAGTTGGATTTATCTCCTCCCTACACATGGATTGATGCTATTGGTCCATAGGAACCTTAATTGGACCATAGTCTAAAGATTTCTGAAAATCTAGACCCTTAGGCTAAGGTTCTTTATACCTATTTTGAATTAATTCCAATTGCACATTGGAAAATTCTTTTTGAATTTTTGTTTCAGGGGAACTCATCTGAATTAGAAGAGATATTTTTCTATCCAAAAATATTCAAAATCTGAATATTCTCTCTCTAGAATATTTTTCTCTCTCTAGGCTAAAACAGATAGAAACAAGGTCTTTATATTTCTGAAGAGGGATTGATTACAGGGAAAGATACTAGACATCAAAAAGGGGGTGGGGGAGGAATCTTACATGATCAATACCACATCCTACACACAATGGAGTCAAGGTGGGATCACCCATAGAGGTACTCACCCCCATCCCTTTCCTGTTGGGACACTGAGCCACTCGGTGAGGTCCCGCACAATCATAGCACTCTATGGGTGGTCATTTAGTCATAGAATTCATGTCTCTGGCCCATGGCATTGGGGCTACTAAGTACACAAGGTACATTTGATCTCCCTCCATAACATAGTGACTTAAGATTTGAGAGGGTGGGCTTGTAGGCTATTGGGTTTCATAACTCGGAACTTCTAGAATTTCCCCCTTGTTCCCATCTTCAAAGATTTCCGTTAGGGTAGGCTGACAAATTCCTATCTTTCTTAATTTACATTACGTCTCATCACATCCATTTCTCATTACATCTCATTCGTTCACATCTTATATTATTCATTCACATTCTGATTCACATGACATCTCATCTCATCCATTCGCTCATATCGACTTCATATCCATTCACATACATTTTTGCATTCATTATTCCACATACACATCCACATTCGTACATCCACATTCACATCTACATCCATACATCCATTTTCACATCCACATTCATACATCCACATCCACATCCACATCCACATTCACATCTACATCCATACATCCATTTTCACATCCACATTCATACATCTCCATCGATACATCCATTTCCACATCCATATTCATACATCCACATCCACATCCATACATCCACATCCATATCTACATCCATACATCCATTTTCACATCTACATCCACATTCTTACATCCACATTCACATCTACATTCATACATACACATCTATATCCACATCCATACATCCACATCTACATTCATACATCCACATCTACATCCAAATTCATACATCCATATCCACATCCACATTCATACATCCACATCCCCATCCACATTCATACATCCACATCCCCATTCACACATTCCCATTCATATAACCACATACGCCTTCACATCTATTCTTTTACATCACATCCATTCTCGCCCTATCACAACCCATATACATCTTATCCCATCAGATACACTTCTTACCTCATCCCATACACATCTTATCACATCCTAACTCATCTTATCACATCCTAACTTATCCCATATGCATCTTATCACATCTCATACACATCTTATCACATCCTATCACATCTCATACGCATCTTATCACATCCTATCACATCTCATACACCTCTTATCACATCCTATCACATCTCATACGCCTCTTATCACATCTCATACGCCTCTTATCACATCCTATCACATCTCATACGCATCTTATCACATCCTATCACTTCTCATACACCTCTTATCACATCCTAGCACATCTCATACACCTCTTATCACATCTTAGCACATCTCATACGCATCTTATTAGGCATAAAGATAACTTTAGTACGAATAACACTTTTATAATAATCCTTTTATGCATTTTACTATGCATAAATTCCAATTTAATGAGAATAATACTTTCGAAATAAATCTTTTATACATCTTTCTATGCATAAATTTCCATCTTAATGAAATTAACACTTTTAGAATAAAAATAAATCTTTTATACATCTATCTATGCATAAAATCAAAATTGATAAGAATAACTCTTTTGAATTAAAAATAAAATTCTTTATGCATCTATCTATGCATAAAATCAAAATTGATGAGAATAACACTTTTGGGTTAAAATAATTTCTTTATGCATCTTTCCATGCATAAATCTAATTTAGTAGAAATTACACTTTTAGAATAAAAGAATTTCTCTTATGCATCTAATTTGTGCATAAAATCCATTTATGATGAAAATCTCACTTTTAATATAAAAAAAATCTTTTATGCATATGTTTATGCATACAAATCATTTATGATAAAAATCATTCTTTTAATATAAAAGAATTTCTTTTATGCATCTAATTTATGCATAAAATCCATTTATGATAAAAATCTCACTTTTAATATAAAAAAATCTTTTATGCATACAAATCATTTATGATGAAAATCATTCTTTTGATATAAAAGAATTTCTTTTATGCATCTAATTTATGCATAAAATTCTTTATGATGAAAATCACACTTTTAATATAAAAAATTTCTTTTATGCATCTACTTATGCATAAAAATCAATTATGATGAAAATCACACTTTTATAATAAAATATTTCTAGTATACATTTTTCTATGTCTAGAACCCTTTGAGAATACTCATACGATGGGGATTACTCTTTTTAACATAAAATTTAATTACTAGAAATCCTCTTTTTCTTAATTCATCAATTATGCATAACATAAAAATCAATTTCTTCATGATTACAATGAAATTCTTTCAATTAATCTAGGATGATAATTCCTACAATATGGTAGGAAGTCCTCTTTTCATGCTTTGAATGAAATTATTTTATGTGTAATTTTTACAGAAATTTTGCCATAGCTCCATTGTTACGACTAATAAATCTCAATTATTTTAAAGGATAAAGCTTAACATTAAGGGAATGATTAGAATGATCCCTAATTGGATCATTAACCCATAATGGATTGAATCATCAGTATTCATGAAATACATAAACTAAAAGCATAGAAAATAGCCATTAATTTGGCCTCAAGCATAGATTAATCTTGGATTAAGGAAAAGCTTTATGATGAAAAGCTTCATTTGGATTGAGAATAGGTCATGAGAATGACCATTCTTTGAGTGAGAGAGAGAAATTACATAAAAACCGTTAAAATTAAGTATAAATAAAAATTTATATAATTCTTTACTACCATTCATCAATTAACTTCAATAACTGTATTCAAAAACCATTCCAATTAAGCTTCTCAAGCTTGAGAGGGGTTGAGAAGAGAGAAACATTGAGAGTTTATAGAAAAGATCAAAATTTACCATTTACCTTACAAATTGCTTGATTCTTTGTTCATCACGGTAGAGGCCCCCAACCAATCAATTGGTTTGTCTGCTGATGGAGTCACCAATGGAGATTGAAGAAAGAGGGAAGCTCCAATTTCTTCAATTTGGAGATAATTTTAGAGAATAGTAAAAATTAGCATTATTTCAGCATAATTTTGGCATAGTATAATTCTCATATTTTTTTCAAAGACTCAGGTTCTATTTATAGGAGAGGGAGGCTCTAACCAAGACCAACTGATTTTTGGAATTTTTCAAATTTCAGTTTGGTTGAATTTGGACTAGATTTGGACCTAGTTTGGTTCCTTTTTGATTCGTTTTTGATTCGGTTTGATCCAAGAGAGAGGAGAGATAAAAATATCACATTATTTTTTAGTTTAAAACTCATTCAAACATGTGAAGTAGGCGCCTCCTTGAAGGGACCCCCTTTCCTTACACATGTGTCAAAATGGAATCATTATACCCAAAATATCTCAATTTTTTAGTAATACTCATAGTTTTTTACTAATAAACCTTATACTAAGTCAACTCTTCATCTTATGTGGGCATTTACTCATTTTTGGATATTTTTCTTTTACAAATTGGATTTATCTCCTCCCCACACATGGATTGATCCTATTGGCCCATAGGAACCTTAATTGGACCATAATCCAAAAATTTCTGAAAATCTAGACCCTTAGGCTAAGGCCCTTTACACTTATTTCCAATTAATTCCAATTACACATTGGAAAGCTCTTTTTGAATTTCTGTTTTAGGGAAATTCATACATTAGGAGGATTTTTATATCCAAAAATATCTCAATTTTAAACTACCTCTCTCTAGACATTTTCTCTCTCTAGGTCAAAACAGGGTAAAACAGAATCTTTCTTTTATTTCAGAGGAAAATAATTATAAGATCAGAAGGGGAGGTTCTTACACCTGCACACCTCAAAAAGCTGGAGGGAGGAATCTTACACCCCATTTTACACAATATGTACAGTAGAGGCTAGGATGGGGTCTCAGATGTGGACACTCTATGCCGGTATGGTTAGCTTAATAGGCCGGGCACCATACAACATCCCTCTTTGGATAAAGATGGGGTTGACCTCCCCAATCCTGATTCTCTATTGTTGGGTCATTTGCTGCATTAATGCAATGGCTAATTTCTCTACATTGGCCTGACATGGACTCCTTGCTTTTCCCATTAGGCTTTGTACTGGTAGTCTTGAAGAAGGAAGCTTGTGCCTTCATGGAGCTCTCGAGAATGTGTTCCCTTGAAATTGTCTTAAAATCCATAGCACTCCTACAACATTTCTCAAAGGAGGTATGGCTCAAGGCATACAATGAGTTGCGTAAGGGCACACCATCAAGACCCTCTAGAAATCTCCCTATCAACCTTTTGTTAGAGAACTTATCTCTAGCACTGCAATGTGAGTGGATATATCTAACTCTATTGATGTAATCTCTGATGGTAAAGATGCATGTTGTACTGGCGCCGGGGGTGTGATACCTACAACCACCCCCTCCCTATTTCCATGGATAATCTCAACATTCTAGTGTCAGCCCTGCCATGGAATATGAGTAGTTTGAGGAAGGGTTGGTGGAGGAGCGGGGCCAAGAGAATAATATACCATTGAAGGCCCTAGATTTTGTACTAGTCTTTGGGCCCTATAGTGATCAGCTATACCTGAAACAGGCACGGCTCTCCCGACTAGTGGTTCAATTTGGGTTTATTGTCTTTCACTTTTTCCTACTTCCGCTCTAGGATCTAGAGATGGAGTGGGATCAAGTTCTTGTGGTTGGTCCATGCCTCTCACATTGGGTTATGGTTCTTCCGACGATTGCATATTTCCTAGGATAAAATTGTGAAGCCTTGAAGCAAGGCTTCTCTGTGAATGTGTGGGAGAGGTAGGAGCTTGCTCTTAGATCGGATGGTTTGTCCATGCACTGAAGTTCAGGCTCTCCTGTTTCGAGGTCGAGTTCCTTGTCCCATTCTTGGGTGGTCTTCGCCTTTCACTGGTATTGTCAAAGACAACAAGCACCGTTTGACTCCACTCAGTATGACCGATGGGTCCGACCTTATAAGCAAAGGAGCTTCATGAGAGTTTACTTCATCGTCGAAAAGAGGGTTATTTCACACCAATCTACCTGATCGTAGGTGCATGGAAATATGGAACTGCTATGTAGAACCCCTCTGTGAAAAGACTAATTTTTTTTGGAAATGGAACAGCCGTAAGTGTTGAAAGAAATGGGCATATGCTTCAAAATAAGAAGGGAATGGGTGTATGCTTCTCAGGGAAAGATGGTACTGACGTTAACTTTTGGAAGGGCATCGGCGTGCACTTTGAAATGAAGGAATGGGCACTCGCTCAAAAGTGGAAAGGAACGGGCATTCAAAGTTGGGTCTAGAATGGAACATGCGTGGTGAAGATGCCATGGACATTTGCTTCCAAAGGTTGAATGGAATAGACGTTCGCTCTCATAGAAAGAAAGGTATGGGCGTTCGCTTCCAAAATCAAGACAAAGGGAATGGCACAGGCGTGGCACTTGTAATTGAGCTCTGGAACAAGCGTACACTTTAAGATGAGAAGGGAATGGGCGTAGCACATTTGGAACAGTCGTGGCACATTTGGAACAGTCGTGGCACTTCCAGAATAGTCGTGGCACTATCAAATCTCGGAATTTTTTAAGATTTGTCTGGGGATTTAAGGCTGCAGGTCTGATAGTCCCCAAGACCCTAAGCCAAATGCATTCCCCGGCAGCGGTGCCAAAGATGTTAAGGAGATAACATGCTACCTTGCACACATGAGGGGGGAAGAGAAGAGAAGAGAGTTGCACACATGAGGGGAAGAGAAGAGAAGAGAAGAGAGATGCATGCACGGGTCGAGTCTGGAGAGTTGCACTAAGCCAACCCTAATAGGGTTAACTCCTCAATGTGAAGCCGCTAGGGGATCACTCCAACTCTTCTTATGTCACACCCAAGAAGAGATCCAATGGCTAGGTAGAGAGCAAGAAGGATGGAGATGTGGAGATCTCAACCTCTACCTCATGCAACTAGCATGCAAAAGGAGCTTGGTAGATAGCAAAGAGAGGGTAGAGAAGAGGAGAAAAGAGAGCATTACCATCCCTACTTACATACACCGACAATCAAACATGTAAGCAAGCAAGAACACAAGCCGCATCCAAAATCTCATATGAGAGAGAGAGAGAGAGAGAGAGAGAGAAGAGGCAAGCTCAAATGAGACAAATGGGATCTTCCCTTTTGATATTCCATAAAATGACTTATATACAAGAGCTTGTAATTACAATGGTCGGCTTCCCATTTATGATTGGGGGCCCAAAACTAGTCTTCCTAGTCTCTCTAGCTCTATGTACAACTATTCGTCATGGCCGACATTACACAAGCCGTAAGCTCGGTCATCCCATGTCTCTTATACACGTATTTCTATCCTTTAGCTTACACACAAAATATGGTTTCAACATCTCAAAGGAATATTATCCAATACTTGCCTTTGGAAATAAGGCTTTGAACCTCAGAAAAAAGTCAATCTACAAAATAAAAACGGATGTGAAACACAAAATACCACAAGAACATACACACTACTTTTACTACCAACATGCTATATGGTCCACCAAGATTGAGATATGCATTTCTCCTGACATGTTTCACAAAGACAACGATTTATCACTCAATGATAGGCATATCATGTGATATTAATCTCTCACAGTGGATTCAAGAGTAATCCACTCATTGTGTATACCTAATAAATTCCCAAACTAAGGCATTTTTACACTAGAATTTGGATCATAGCAATTTTGGAAAATTAAGGAAGTCCCCTTCTCACTATATATATATATATATATATATATATATATATATATATATATATATATATAGAGAGAGAGAGAGAGAGAGAGAGAGAGAGAGACAAAACCCACTCCCTAATGAGAAATTAGAGAAGTAATATTTACACTTTCTAATTAGAGAAATTTTGAAAAATTAGGGAAGTCCCCTTCTCACTAAATAGAGAAAACCCACTCCCTAATTAGAGAAATTAGAGAATTATTTACACCCGCTTGCTAGTTTGGGAAATTAAAGAATCCCTAGTCTCATAGAGAAATTAGATAAGTCCTACTCCCCAATTAGAGAAATTAATGAAGTCTCACTTGCTACTTAGAGAGTTTCCACTTACTGGTTAAAGAGAATTAAAGAAGACATACTATCCAATTAGAGAAATAAGAGAATCCATACTTACTAATTTCTCTAATTAGAGAGATTAAGTAATACTCTCCAATTAGAGAAATTGGAGAAGTCCCACTTACTTACTAATTAGAGAAATCCAACTCACTAATTTGAGAATTTAGAGGTATTTATGGGTTCTAATAAAATAAAAGATAAGAGACTGTTTGGCTTGCACTAGACAAAATAGACATTGAGATGTTTCACTCTTCTAGAGTTCTACCCCAAAATAGCGACTCTAAACTAGGGAGTAGTTTCCTTTTGTAGGTGGAAGGGATTCTCCCTTGTTATAATTTAATAAGGATAAAATATCCCTTTATAACCATCATGATTTTTCTTACATTTTATGATAAATTTTCACTGTTAAGGTCCCTCCCTCATGATAAATTTTTAGCGTAACACATTTTTAAATTCCAAGCACTCTGTGCTTAATTGAAACCTCATGAGAAGATATTTCCATATGAAATTTTTAAGTTCTCATCACAATAAGAACTCAATACTTCTATGTAGCTTTTAAATCTCTCAACCTCCCTAGATGCTAGGGGAGAGGCTTACAATCAATGATGGTGCATGGGTGGATTCTCCTACACACTTGGACCTTAGGTGAATATTTATACCCTCATAAATTATATTAATCTCGACACATAGTTCCACTAAGACTAAGGTATGGATGCTAGATCATCCTACCTCCAATACTCTCTTGATCAAGCATCCATACCATGTAGAGTGTGCTTAAATCAAGTACTCACACAAAGTAAGTGCCCACTAATGTTTTTTTAACATCACATAGAAAAACCACAAAAATAATTTTCCCATTGGCTATAAATATGTACAACTCATGAATCATTACCATAAATGGCTATCGTAAAACACACATTCAAAGAATGTCCACAAAGTGAAGAATGTTCACAAAGCTTTTATTTGTTTATCTCTAAGATGTTGAAGTTGATCTATTAGGTTAAACATGCTAGCCATCATTCCTTTTATATGCTTTAAGTTATTGGCCCCTGATAACTGGGGCCAATCACTCCATATACACCACAAAGAAAAGACCACCAATTATGACTTATAACTTCCACAAAGATGTTAAACTACTCTAAGACTTTGTACCAAGGATTGTGATCTCACATAGGAACCACCAAGAATGCTCATAACAGATCTATGTAATACACACTCACATGTGTTGGAAATGCCGATCTATGGAGGTTCAAAGACAATCACAACCATTATGAAGAAAATATTGGCCTAATTAAGAGTTAAATAATCACTATAAATAGATCATGAGATAGACAAAAAACTACATTATTTGCATTAGACTTGTGAGGCTCTTAAATAGTCAAGGTATAATGAGTGACCCTTCAACTTTCACCTCTAACAAACACTTCAACTTGTTAACTCCCAAGGGGCTTTTCACATTTCATAACTACCCTGTAACTTCTTCATCTTGATATGAGATCTTTTGACAACTCTTTCACTAATAACCCCATGCTAACTCAAGATCAACATAACCTTTGAAAACCATAAACATGCTCCCTTTAATCCCTAGTGTCTTGTAAGGTCCCCCACTTCCTAAATAGGGGAAAACCTTTAAGATAGTCTAGTAAGTCTAACTTGGGGTAGTTTCCTACTCGTTGACCATGTAAGACACAAGGATGTGATTAGTATGTATGACCTACTTCCATCTCGCAAGGGGAGCGTGGTCTTCTTTCACCGTACAGCGTCCTTTGCACCCACGCTTTGCTCTCCCTTTCCCTGTAAGCCACAGGTCAGTGTACTTTCACCATACACCATCCTTTGCACCCACACTTTTCTCTCCCTTTCTCTTTCCCTGCACCCGTACCCGCACCTATATAAACCCCCCAATATCTCTTGACACTCGAGCACCCTGCTCTACCCGTACTCATCACTCTGCCCAGCACCCATACCTGGCAGTCTGCACCTAACACTCAGCGCGGTACTATACCCGACAACCTTCCAGCAAGCCATTTTCTCCCATCTTCAAGTAAGCCCTCTGCATAATATTTATTGCCTTCTTTCACCCTTGAGGGTAGAGTGTCCTTAACTGCTCTTCCCCCGTTTGGTGAATAGACATAAGGGAGGACTCCCCCTCCTCTCCCTCTAGCTGCAGCCTTCTCCTTGCAAATCCAGTTTAAGGACACACCTTCCCCCCCATTAGTGGTGACTTTAGTTAGGGATTTTAGCCTCTTAGAGGTGATTCACACCAAGGAGTTTTTGGCTCATAACTTGAGCAAACGAGCTCCGAATTGTGATCCGAATGAAACGTTGGATTCTTGATGTCGCAGACTACAAGAAGACGGGAAGAATGGATCCTTTACGAAAGCGCCAAAGTATCACCCTCGAGAGACGCGCACATCAATGAGTCTAGAGGTAGATGTCGCCCCATCTCTCCCCTTGGGAGCCCCACAAAGAACTAATGACCAGGTTAGTTTGGTCATCATTTAAAAGGAGATTTATTATTATTATTTATTAATCTTTAATGTTAACTTTGAAGAAATTAAGAAAGAGATGCTACTTTTCTTTATACCAAATTTTTTGGTGAAACTATTGTTTGTTAGAATTCTTGGTGCTCATGCTAGATCAAGTATGTAGAGGAGAGGGACTCACAAAATACAAGAAAATATCTTGCTTATTAAGTTTCTAAAATATAACTAGGCTTCTTGCTCCATACATAAATTGACCTATGGCTTGCATGGACCTGGGGAAAGAAATGGTACCTGTGTGTGGACAAAAGCTATGGTACGCATGTTGTTGAGATTCAAGCTCGATGTCAGCTTGTGCTAGTTGCACTATGTGATAGCATGTTAGGTAGTAACATGTGTGAGACATGTTAGGTAGTAACATGTGTGAGACATAAATGACCGCGTCCAACTGGTCATAGTGTGTGGACATTAGCTAGGGTTACTCTCATAATCTGGTGTGGCTGCATCATGTAAACTTCCTCTTGCAAATCACCATGCAAGAAGGCATTCTTTACATCCATCTGATGCAAAGACCAACCCTTTGCTGCTCTGCAGCCATAGCAATGACAGCTCTCACGATTGTCATTCTTGCTGGGTTGGATGTCTCTTCATAGTAGTCAATGCCGTAAGTCTGTGCATAGCCTTTGGCCACCAATCTTGCCTTATACTTGTTCACTGAACCATCAATGTTATGCTTGAATTTATAAACCCACTTACATCCAATTTCCTTCTTTTTCTTAGGCAAAGGCACTAACTAATATGTTGCATTTGTATCCAATGCTGCCATCTCCTCATTCATGGCATCTTCCCATTTCTTATTTCCAAGTGCCTGCTCAAAACAAGTGGGCTCTAATTCTTGTATTGCTTTAACCATGTGAGCATAATGATGGGCTGTTTATCCACCCCCATATCTCAACCTGTCGACGGGGTACCTAACCCTTGTAGACCTACGTACACCTGGATCACTGCCAGGTGTCCTCAAAATAGCCCTCGTTCTCCTTACACCAGGAGTAACCCATAGATGGAATGCCAAGCTCCTCATCAAGGCTCTTCTCCTCAGAGCCGCTAGAGTCACCATCCACATATGAGTGACCTGCTAACAGATCAAGCACAAAGGGTTGACCTACCTTTTTCTTCCCTTTCCTTCCCTTTACGTGATACATGTGTACTTACATTTGTCCTCAACCTACCTAACCATGGGCTAACATTGAACCCACTACTAGAGGACTCTCCAGATCCACTACTAGAGGACTCTCCAGATCCACTAAGCACGTGTGATTGCTACCCTACATGTGGTGCAACATTAGCACTTCTTACATCTACATCTTTTGCTGCCTTCACTCTTGGTGTACACCAGCTGCTCATCTCATAAAAACCATCTCTGCTTACTTGCATCCCACGAGTGGTAGGGTTATAACATCTATAACCTTTTCCTCCATAGCATAACCAATAAAGATGCATTCCTCTGCCTTTGGATCCAACTTTATTCTCACTTCATCAAGAGCATGCACATATGCAATACACCCAAACACTTTCAAGTGAGACACATTCAATCTTATGCCTATAAACTTATGATTAGGCATCATACCATGAATAGTGGGTGTCCTGTTCATAATGTACACAGCAGTTGCTACTACTTTTGCCCAAAAATAATGTGTCATATTCTTTTCAGCCACATCAAGCCACTTCTACAATGTGCATGTTTTTTCTTTTTGCAATACCATTCTAGCGGAGTGTACCTACATGTAAGCTATCTCTCAATTCCCTGCTTCCTCACCCTAGAAATTGCTAAACTCATTGGAGAAATATTCTCACCCACCACCATCTGATCTCAGGCATTTTATTTGCATGTCTTTTTCCTTCTTGACCAAGGCTTTAAATCTCTAAAAGTGAGCAAACACCTCACTTTTCTCCTTCATGAAGTAAACCCACACTTTCCTAGTGTGGTCATCAATGAATGTAACATAGTACTGCAACCTGCAATTGTTGTAATCTTGGTCAATCCCCATACATCTGAATGTATGAAATCTAATGGACTTACACTGACATGCTTTTCATGTGGGAAAGCATGTTTGGCATGCTTACCAAGCTGGCATGCTTCACATACTTTGTGCATACCAACAACCTTAAAATTTGACAAACCTATTGTTGTAAGGTTCCCCCCTTCCAAAATAGGGGAAACACTTAAGATAGCCCACTAAGTCTTAACTTGGAGAAAAATTTCCTATTCATCGACGCCTTGACCATGCAGAGATTCAAGGATATGATTCATAGGTAAGACCTAGTCCTAACCCACAGGGGGAGCGTGATCTTCTAAAAATCAAATCACCCAAAGGGTAGTTGATCATAAATTGGGCAACTACTAGACTTGATTTCTAGAGGCAATGCTTTTTTCCTCATCCATGCAAGGCACAGCCGTTGGCCTAGTCTTCTAGAATAGAATTGCCCAAGAACCTATTTATCTAGCGTAGGGCTTTCACTTAATATGTTGGAAAGCTACCGACTAATCGGGTCTACCCGTCCATAGGATGGTGTCGTCGGGGCATTCCATCCTCCCACTTTCCACCCTACTCACGTGTCAATTTGTTTTCTAATTAATCCTACCACACTGTTTGACATAAATAAACATGTTCCTTAATTAAGGCCCTTTTTACAAGATTCGTTAAAATAGCCTTTTCCACAGTACAATAATGCCAAAGACAAAATTTAATTTTATATATATACATGAATCAATTCCATACAAGCCAAACCCGCTCTCATTCTTTTTTTTTAATACTGCCAATGATCTAGAATTCGGCTTTCCAGCCTCTGTATGCTAGGCAAAACCCTATGGGACCATACACCTCATGGTCAGCCCGCTGGGCAAGGACTCAAGTCGGCCTGTCGCCCTCTTAGGCTCTGTCGCTCGATCCTCCTACCCCCTACACTAGGGTGGGCTTATTCACTCCACTAGCTTGGGCCCTCACAACTAGACAGCATCAAAATCTCTCGCCTCAATTGGCGAACCTTATTCTCCCAATGGTACAAGGGATACCTTGGGCCATTCTTGGGCTTTGCTAACAATGCCGCCTGGCTACACAAGCACAAAACGGAGTTAGTGTCGAAGCCAGGAAAAACTTGCACCCTTTAAAGATAACAATTTCAATACAATTCATTGAATACAGCATCACTTCAAATCGTAGCTTCATACAATTTTATTTCATTATTTTAGAAGGAAAAGATACATATTTATTAACACTAATATTTTTAAAAAAACTCTTCTTTAAAAGATAACCAAGCTAACTTGGCCACCATTTCCTTGTTTGAGGAGCTTGTAACGGGAGGGTTGGGGCCGCATTGGGAGCATCTTCTCTAATCTCATTGTTGCACACTCCTCCTGAGGTAATATTCTCACATATCCAAGATGGGGCCATCTTGGACGTCGCCTTCGAAACGCTCCAGTCACATCTCAATTCTAAGATTATTTGCTCACCGTAAGACCACAGCACATGAATCCTCTCTAAGGCCAAAACCTCTTGCTAAAGTCCACGCAAATGGGGGGGAGGAAATTGTGAGATGTCTTTAACACAAAAACGTTTTGCTGAAGGGGAGAAGGGTGCTGCTATAAGTCTCTTTCACATAGGGGGGAGAAGAGTTAAGGACACTACCTTCTAACAAGGGGGGAGTAGAAGAAAGTTGCCTTATCTGAAAAGTGGCAAATGAGGGGGTGTGGAGAGGGGTGACAACAAGGGCGGCTGCAGTGTAGCAAGTACACTGCGCAGGGACAAATGTTGATACGGATGGCGACATGATAGCGTATAGGCTACGCAGAAATGCATGTTGCCCATGGAGCAACCCAGGCGTTTATATAGCCATGGGGTACGGGTGTGGGCACTGTGGAAAGCAAGGTCGAAAGGATGGTGTGTCGGCAAAGGCTGTAGATCAGTGGCATGCATGGCTCTGGGAAAAAGGTACGGTGGTGGTTAACAGAGAAAGGAGTGGTACGCATGTACCTTATCTGGTCTCAGAGGCAGCATGGGTGTCCAAGTAGTGGTGCGTGTGGACCACACAATGGGCGGTCGACCTTTGGTTCTTGTGCGGCCATCGTACGGGCACCCTGGTAAGTGTGTACGGTCCTTTTTTTGGGGCGGGGTCTCCAAATTTGGGGTGCCCATCTCGATTTTTGCGTGCCGAACCGCCCGAGGGGGGGGCAAATTTTTTTTTTGTCTGAGATCTGTTGGGGTGCAGACCGTTCATCGATTGGACGCCCGGTCGTGCATTTATTAAGGTTTAAAGGTCATCGCTTTTTAACTAAAAATAACCAAAATTTATGTATAAGCTTGATCCGGTGCCCGTTTTGGATGCTGTAAAATCCTATATTAGGGTAAAATCACGTGTAGATTCTAAATTTGGGCTCAGATTTTGAAGATTCTAAGTAGAAATGGCTCATTTAATAAAATCATTGATTTTTACACCATAACTACTATTGATCATGAGAGTGTGCATGGGATGTTGGCCAATGAGATTTTGGGATTTTATTGGCCCACCTTCCACCCTCCCCATGTCCTGGCCCTTGCACCAATAGATTTAGGACTTGATCCTAGAAATGCTAAGATTAGTAATATAAATAGAGAGGGGGTAGCTTTGAGAATTGACCCACTTGCACTTGCACGTATGTTGGAACTTGTCGCAATGTCATATCCAAGCTTGTGACCAAATACAACCGATGTAGTGATCCAATTTCACTTCCAAAGATGTTGAACTAGATATGCGAGACATTTGGATGTGTTGACCAAGGTGAGTGCCTTTAGCCTCTGGGTTGAAGGCGACGTGGGTAAGGATCATTGTTCTTTGGGTAGAAGAGATTAATAGATGATGGATGTCTTCTTGAAATCTAAAGCTTACCTCATTTGATATTTTCAAACCCTATAGCCTTGTCCCTTATCCAAATAAACTTGTGCAAGGAAACACTATTCTTTTTTTTGGTATCACTAGATGCCAAATGTGTTCAAAAACTTGCTTAGGGTCAAGGAGTGTTTGAAAACTTGTAATGCCATTACTTAGGGTCAATCAATGGTATTATAATACGATTTCTTAGGGTCTAGAAATGTTTGAAAACTTAAAATACCATTCCTTAGGGTCAAGCAATGGTTCTTCTGTCAAGACACCATTGTGTGCGTGTGCTATCTCTCTCTCTCTCTCTCTCTCTCTCTCTCTCTCTCTCTAGCCCTGGTCACAGCAGAACCACCCGTTGTTATGAACTTGCCAGACTGTGTATCGTTCTCGCTGCCCTGCTGCCTCTGTCGTTCGCTGCTTCCCCGCCATAACAACACCAGCCGCCAGCTATCGTCGCCCACAGGCGGACTTTCGCCACTCACACCGTCGGTGAGCCAGGCAGAGCAGAGCCGCGCCACTGACCACGCGCGCCATCCCCCGTATGGTGGCTGTCCGCCGTTCGAGCGTTGACGCCATCCTCACGCTTGGCTGACCTGCATTTTTCGGGCGCTGCTCCAGCCCCTCGGCGATTCTGCTCTTGCGTTCGCTCTCCTCCGACTACCGCCCTCTGTAGTCAATGTTGGTTGCGTTTTTTTTTTGTTAGGTAACTCCCACGCCATTACTAAGGTAAAAGACCATCAAAGCCCCTGCATCATTTATTGTTGCTTAGTGCTAGCCTCCTCCATGGAGGAGCCACCCTCTCTACAACAAGGTGCTTTCATTGATATTGCTCATGCAACCACATGGGCTTTTATCTTCAGTTTCTTTCAGGAAGCTATTCACACGGGGTCTTCAAAAGTCAGCATTGATGCTTGTTTCTTGGCATAAGTGTTTTGCATTAATCAGCTACTTCTTCATCGATGAGATGTGCTTCACTGACAATTGCTTTTTCATCAATTACCTCGAGAACCATATTTCTTGGACCCCAAGTTTCTTTGGCTTGGAAACGACGACGTAAAAGGACTTCATTGACATATGCTCAAGTGGAAGTTTCAAAGCTTCCTCATGGACCTATCTTTTATCTACCTTTTGATTTCCTATTTTGTATGAGTCTAGGGTTCTCTACCCAGGTTGTCCCCCAAAATCTAAATATTTTAAATGTCTTTTCCAGTTGTTGTAAAAGCCTTGATGCTATAAAAGGCAAAGATGCATTCTCATCCCAGTTAGGAGTCAGAGGGAGGGGGTGACTAAGTAATAGTTATGGCATGGGATGTGCGCATGAGTTGGAGGTTGGTTGCTTCTTTTGCATTCGGGTCTCACCGCTACCGCTTTGGGGGGGGTGTTGGATTAATTGGAGTCTCAATAGTGTGAAAGGGTTATTGAGTCTTTTGGTATGAACGCTCTAGGTGTAAAACCACCTCTTAGTAAGGGTCAAAAGATAAGACCTTAGTGCCTATAAATACAATGTACATGGTGTGAGTATTATTACTCATAATACAACCATTGTGTTCATGTGTAACCTCTCTCTCACTTAAGCTCTATTGCATCTCTCTCTCTCTCTCTCTCTCTCTCTCTCTCTCTCTCTCTCTCTCTCTCTCTCTCTCTAGTCCTCGTAACCATGACCTTGGCTTGAGCTTCTGTCTCCATCTTCCCTCTCATGTCCTGTGATCATGGCACCATGTTTTCCTACATCATACACACACATATATACATATACATATACATATACATATACATATACATATACATATACATATACACTAATGTATGAGGTAATATTTACATAGAGAGTCCACTTCATAAAAGCTAGAACCCTCAACCATCCCTATGAAAAGGAGATCTTTTTTCCAACACCACTTTTTGTTTTGCAGCATAGACAAAGCAGAAAACAATGTGGCTTTTGTGTGTAAAAAGATCATCCAATAGCTAGCCCAACAAAGGCTACAAAGTAAATAATTTTTACCCTTTCAAGGTTACAAAGTAAAGAAATTTAACCCTTTAAGGTAACAAAGTAATCCATTTCCAAGAAAGTAGAAACCCTCAAACCCCTTGTAGATTTCCATATTTTTCATGTTCCTACAAAGCTAAAAAAGAATGACTTTAGATGGATCACACGTGTATCTTCACACGCATCTCAATCATTAACACTGTTGCCTAGTTTCCTTAAGAAATTTGTACAAATCTAAACCAAAAAATTATACGACTCTGTAGGATCAAAGTATAATCATACTAGATTACTCAAGATATTTATAGTCAACAACAAGAAATGTTGTGAATGTATACCCTACAATAGGTTGTTCAATACTATGGAAATTTATTCAATAATTTTTTATTTCTTAACCTTCTTTTTCTCAAGTTCTTCCACAGCAAAATCACATGCATTACTCTCTAGATCCTTGATCCTAGCATGGCCTTGACCCTAAAATTGTTAGCTAAGTTGGTTAGTCACATTTATTATGCTTTAATCTAGCCTTGTCACTTTTCACATTCACTCAAGCACCCATATCCATATTAGAAATCAAAAGATCAACATCTTATTCACAATTACATCAACAATTGTAGAGTTTTCATCACATCATTAATGGCATGCAAACTGACATTTTCTCCTATGTAGCTCTTTACCTCTATTATTTTCCTATAGCGCTATTCTTGTAATGGGTGCAAGTTTTTTTTAACCTTTTCCATTAGGAGAAATATGGTCTCTCCATTTTGCCCCTTAAGGAGTGAATAAAAAAAGATTGGCCTGACCAATGAGAGAGCTGGGATTCTAGATCCATGTAACATGGATCTTTTTGCCATATCTTTGCCCAAATCTCTTAGGACAATAAAATAATAGAGCCCATAACTTTAAAAAATAGAGAAATGTCAGATTTCATGTCATAAACTATTCTTTCATGTCAGATGTACCTTGTGGTCAGCACATGGAAGTTTGAAAACCGAATTTCATTTTTTTCCTTTTTTTATGTTTAACTTTTTGCTTTCCCTCCTTTTGCATTTCACTACCCTTTCATTTCTCCCCTTTTTTCTTTAGCGGAATTCAATTTGCCATATCTTCTACAACTCTAGTTCTTTCTTCACGAGAAATTTTATAAGTATGTTGTTCTCCACCATATCTCTCTCCTCATAAAATTTCATCTCATTTGGACAAAACCTCTATGAGTTATGTACATTTTCTCACAGAAACTTTCTCTTCTTTGCGCCACAAATAGCTATCTTGATTTGAAGTGGCATCAAATTCTTATGAGTAATGATCATATATTTAGGGTTTGTTTATGTTTTGTCTTGATGTAAGATAGGTTTGTTTATGTTTTGTCTTGATGTGTTGTTGTTTATTTTCACAGTAGCAAGGTTGTGAGCAACAAGATTGTGCAAATCAAAGTAGTAAGTTGCTGTCTATTTCATGTTGTTTTAATCTTTGTTTGTTGCTTATAATCTTCTCTACACCACAGATAACTATCTTGATTTTAAGTGGCATAAAGTACTTGTGAGTAATGATCATAGGTTTAGGGTTTGTTTATGTTTTGTCTTGATGTGTTTATGTTCATTTTTATAGGTTGTAAGCAACAAGGTTGTGTGAATCAAAGCAATAGGTTGTTGTTTATTTCTTGTTGTTATAATGTTTATTTGTTGCTTACAATCTTAACATAGATATTTATTAATCATGCAGTCTAACTTTGTTAATTTGGTGCTTTGTTTTTTATTGTAGATGTCTTAAAGGAGGAGGAATATTAGTAATATTCACACAGTGGAGGCGTTTAATAGGAGAGATGATGAAGGTAATTGGATCCGTGATTAATATAGTAAGTTGAATTGAATTTTAATGAGACCAAGTACTCGTGGGAGTTTCAAGGTCAAGCTCAAAGATGTAATAAACCCCAACAAACAATGGAAAGGTAGAATCATAGAGTTAAGGAGATGCACCAATGGTACAATAACAAAGGCTTTCATTCAGCATGTTTATATGCACAAAAAGATTCGAGTGCATCATGACAACTTCAGTGCGAGACATAAGCCTAACAATAAGTTTATATCTATGTGCTTTGTGTTCTTGTGCTTTGAGTCCATGGTTATTAGATAGAGTTTTAATACAAGCATGTTTGTTGCTTGCAGTTTTATATCCATCAACTCTGCATGAATGACAAAATGTAGAGTGCTTAAGTGGAAAGCTTAATGTTTTACATGCAGAGATAGGTGCCTTGATCTATGACAACAAGAGTGCAAGCGAATTGGCATCTCATAATGTTTACTTTTATGATTCCACATATGTTGTGGAGAGACATAGTTTGGAGTACATTCCACTACCACCGTTGTCTAGACAAGAATGGTATAATCCTAGCTTAGACATTTCGAAAGCATGTAGGGCAAAGATAAAAATTGATGTTCATGCTGCCATGAAACCCTCAACGGGCTCTAGAGATGTGCATCTAAGTTGGTGTGTTCCAGTTAGTTTGTTTACACATTTGTTTGGATCCTGTAAGTAGTAAAGAAAACTAAGATTACGTATCAATGCAAGTGCCCATCTGAGGATTGGATGACTCAGTTACTAGGTGAGTCATGGCATCTCAAGAGAACTCACCATGATGATATCATTGAGTGTAGAATCACCGTGTCAGATGTTACCTTTAGGTAAGATTACGCTGCTGTTGATTGTTTATAGTTTTTATTCATTGTTTATAGTTTTTATTCATAAGTACTTCATTGTTGCAAGACACCGATCATTGATTGTTGTTGTTGTTTTTATGTTTTTATGTTTGTTGTTGATTGTTGATTGTTGATTGTTGTTTTTATGTTGTTGTTGATTGTTGATTGTTGATTGTTGTTTTTATGTTTTTATGTTGGTGGTTTGTTTTTTTTTTGACAGGTATTTCATGTTGCAAGACAAACTTTGTGCATTCGTCGCTTTCAAGTATAGGAGGTGGCGACTTCTACGAGGGGAGTGGCTCAGCTTGGACCAAGACATGCGAGATGGCACGCATTCAGCACTCATTGATGTGAATATTCTTTGGGAGGGTCATGACCCTTTTAGCGTTAATGTAGAAAGTCATTGGCCCCTTAGTTTTATGAGGGAGGAAATCCAACTCATGTCTAATGATCTCCCTTGTAATTTTTATTTCAAGTTGGATGGTAGGAAGGTTGGGAGTCGAAGTGAACATTACAAAACATGCAAGCAGTGTGTTGCTCCACACATCCTTGAAATTGTAGAGTCCATGTAATTCTTATTCTTCAAAGTGAATATTAAAAACCGTTTCTCTAAAAGTGTTGTAAATTTAATTTTATTTCATTTTCATAAATTGTAGTGGTTTTTTTAAGTCTACTGTGTTTCGAACCCGTAGACACTTGGCAAGGATTACAAAAAATATTTTCATTAAGTAAAGCATTTACATCATGATCACATGAGATTACATTGTGGCATATACATGAGATTATAAGATCTCCCTAAAACTACGGCTCATCACCATAATCTTCCCTCCACTTCCGCATGCGTAGAACTAGCTGCATATCTTTGTTAGTGATGGTGACTCTCTTGGCATGGGCTGCTGCATACACTGTGTCACCATACATGTCCACCAAAAAAGCTTCAGCAACCTTTTGAAGAGCTTCCAAAGCTACTGCTGTCCATGAACAACCACATTGATTTGCATTAATCGTCATTAAGAACGCTTCCGCATAGTAGTCTAGGAAGGAAGGATGACAGAGTGTCTACCCTATCATCAAGTTTAGGAGTATTTTCGACCCGACGATGCCATCGAGATATCTGGCTCTCATTGAGATCATCCATGATCTCCCTAAAACGAGGTGATGAAAAAGTCTCCTCGGGATCAGATGGTCTGTCGTCTTCTAATACTTTCTTATTTCTCGAAGAACGACGGTGCCAGGTATCCACTGACGTTTGCGATGTGTGGGCGGTGGTGGGGGCGTGACCTTCACAGGATCAACCCTCTTGGCAGTTTGCTTGATGTGAGCCATGTTCTTGAAGAAGATAAAACAAGAATAGATGAAAATGAAAGACTTTAAACTTATATTTATAACTTCAAAAATTGAAAATATAACTTATATTTATATTTTTATAGGATGAAAATAAATAACTCTTAAATTTTTTAGTAAATTTTATTATGTAATTTTTAGCATATTGAAATTAATGGGTATTTTATTTAAATTCAAAGATGAATTTTAGATAAATTTATTTTATCTATGAGAAATATTTAAATGTTAAAAGAGGAATTCCTATGACTTTTGGAATTCCATCATTTAGATGGGAAAAGAGAAATTCCTAGCATATTGAAATTAATGGGTATTTTATTTAAATTCAAAGATGAATTTTAGATAAATTTATTTTATCTATGAGAAATATTTAAATGTTAAAAGAGGAATTCCTATGACATTTGGAATTCCATCATTTAGATGGAAAAAGAGAAATTCCTATCATATTGAAATTAATGGGTATTTTATTTAAATTCAAAGATGAATTTTAGATAAATTTATTTTATCTATGAGAAATATTTAAATGTTAAAAGAGGAATTCCTATGACATTTGGAATTCCATCATTTAGATGGAAAAAGAGAAATTCCTATCATATTGAAATTAATGGGTATTTTATTTTAGATAAATTTATTTTATGAAATATATTTGATGATAAAAGAGGAATTCCCGTGACATTGAATGCAAATAATTAAATGCAAAAAGAGGAATTCCCATGGTAATTGAGATCCAAGAAATTCAATGGGAAGAAGAGGAATTTTTAGTATAATTTAATTTATGATTGTTTACCAAAAGTGGAAATATGGGTAGAATTGATTTCTACAAATCCCATGAATTCTTTTATTCAAAAGAGGAATATTGAATATAATTCAATTGAGGAATTGAGAACGAATATAGAAATAGTCGTTTGAGAAAAGGAACCTTTAATTAGGCCAAGCAATTCGTAGAAATTTAGGAAAAAGTCCCATTATCGGTATCAAACTAGAAAAAGCTATTAAATGGGAATAGCATGTGAATGGATGTGATAAGATGGAAATAGGAAGTGATAAGAAGTGATGTAATGGAAATGGATGTGTATGTGAAAGAAGGGATGTGGATGTGTTTGTGAAAGAATGGATGTGGATGTGTATGTGAAAGAATGGATGTGGATGTGTGTGAAAAAACAGATGTGGATGTGTATGTGAAAGAACGGATGTGGATGTGTATGTGAAAGAACAGATGTGGATGTGTATGTGGTGAAAGAATGGATGTGGATGTGTATGTGAAAGGATGTGATGTCGATGTGATTGAGATATAATGTGATGTGAATCAGAATGTGAATGAATGAGATGTGGTGTCATGTGAATCGGATGTAAATGAATGATATGGGATGTGAATGGATGAGATGTGAATTGGGATAAGAATGAATGAGATAAGATGTGAAATGAATGTGATGAGATGTGATGTAAATTGAGATAGATATGGATGAATGATATGGGATGTGAATGGATGAGATGTGAATTGGGATAAGAATGAATGAGATGAGATGTGAAATGAATGTGATGAGATGTGATGTAAATTGAGATAGATATGTGATGTAAATGAATGAGGTGTGATGGGATGTGAATATGGGTAGATGTGAGTGGATGAGATGTGATGAGGATAAATGAGGAAAGATGTGATGAGATGAAAAATGATGTGATTTGGATGAGAATAGGAATACATATGAATTGGATATGGATTAAGTAATGAGGATTGATGTGGAACAATATGAAAAGACGAGAGTTTGTTATAGAAACTATATTTATGACCTGTTTTATGTCAATGATGCTGGGGAAGCATTTTGACCATCTTGAGAATGAGGTCATGGAGACTTAACTGATAAAGTTACAATAGCTGTGACGGGGAGAGTCAACGGAGGACGTCTCGCGTAGCAAGGTCGACTGAGGTCTTGACTAGCCTCGGTTCGATTAAATGGTGAGCTTCCGGTACGGTGGATGAGGGACCAAGGAAGCGGCCTATGAGTGAAGCGCTAGGTGACCTGCGAAGGATTCTATAGGGTGCTGACCATACGGTGCTCAGGATATCTGGGTCGCCAAAGATACCCACACATGCGTCGGGGAAGATATTGGAACAAGGAGTAAGAGTTGTTTTCTGAAACCCGGGCATGGATCTGGTTGATTGACCTTGCTGGTCCTCAACGGATGAGTCCATGGCTCTTTTATACGGACCTATTGGTTGATCTTGCTGATCCTCAACGGAGATTCCATCTTGATTTTTATAAGTGAATATATTGTCGGATACTATGAGCTAGGAACTATCGAAAAGGCCCCTGAGGGATAGGTGGTGAGTGTTCTAGTTGCCAATGATGCCATAGGTACACCGATGAAGGAATGATTGGAAATTAGGATTCAACCGGATATTTTGGAGGATTATGATCAGTGACACTATGGTTTCATTAAATGATTGTTTTAAAGATAGTTGAATGTGTGAAAAAGGCAATTTCATATTGGGTGTGTAAGTGGTGTGACTGGCGTTAAATTTGCATGAATATCCGGCTAGGGGACCTAGGAACCCTTTTCCCTGGTACCCGAGACAAAACCTAACCAAATTCCTAATTGGATCCCATCTCACTACAGTGGTTGGGCAGTTGGCTAACCCATGGGATTGAGGCTGGGCTGATGGATCCATAAAATGACACTCAATTCTGTTATAGTATGATAGATGAAGTAAATCCTGGATAGTAATTGTTCTATGGAAAAAGAATCAATGGCTGTGCCTCTCGATGGGGAAAAAAGCGTTGGTTTCTATGATCCAAGTGCAAGTTTCTTCCTTGATCTGACCAAGTGACTTGAGACAGGTTTGGTTGGATTAGTTTGGTCAGTAATGACCCTGACTACGTTAGAGTACAAATATCCTAGAGGAATCGCATGTGCTTTCCGGTAGGGGAAAGTTTTTCCGGGTTTGGTTTTTGAAGAACCAAGGGATTAGTCTCTTGTCCGGATATCCGTGCGTGCGAGGCCCCGAGTGAGGGATCCTGCCCCGTGCAAGAAGTGTTACTTCCACTGCTAGCACCCCTGAATCCGTTGCGCGGAGGGGGCAGGGATCTTTCAGTTGGTATCAGAGCGAATTGACTAAAGTGGGTCAACTGAAAAGCCAAAAATGTCAAAAATTTGTGAAGTAACAGTAAAAGGTTATAATTGTGTGATAAAATTCATACAAATTGATATTCAGAATGAAGATTCATAAAATTGAAAGTGGATCTTCAGATGAAGTACCACAATTGTATGGAAATCCCTGACTTGCTTGAGGTCTAGTCATGATGGTATTTACCTTATAGTTCCAAGGACCTTGACTACCCGTATATACCGAGGGTATAACTGCAGCTCTTTACTGGCAGTAGTAAATTTAAGACTTGAAATTATAAGCATAAATGCTATCTAGATGATGAATTAGAATGTGGTTGATATGATTTTAAAATTCTGGTTGAGAATTGATGAGTTGATTTGGATTCTGATTGAAAAAAAAAAGATGATTCCTGAATTTTGGTTGAAAAGCGATCAGTTGAACAAAGCCACAATGAGGATGAATAGGACGAGTGCCTGTAATGATGTTCGTAACTGAAAAATGACGATAATGACTTCAGCAAATCACTACAAGATTAGTGGATTGTGCTGACAGATTGCTACTGTTAACACACTTGACCTAGTGGATCCAGTTAAGGGATGACAAATTAAAAACCTACATAACTGAAACTTCCATGGAGAAATGTTCAGATGGAATTTTCGGTCTAATGGACCATTATTGTGTTAAGAATATGAATGATATGTTCTGAATGAATTATTATCTGATAATGAGTTCTATATAAGGGATCTTTATCCCATGATTCTGTGGAGAGATGACCAATCTAAAGAACCCCAGAATCAGTTAGATCTAAAGTCAGATTTGAATTGTAAATAAAAGGACTTAACAAGAATTTTCGTATTGATAGGATCATGGATCGAGGTCGTCGTGGTAGGAATGATAACCCCCAACTCGATGAGGAAGAGCTCGACTTGGATGTTTGTAAAACTCTTCATAGATCGTAGCCTGGACCTTTCAAGGGTGAAGGGAAAAACTTCCTCGTCGAGACTGTGGAGAAGTGGATCGAAGCACTGGAAGAGTACTTCGATGTCACCAGGTATAATGAGAAGAGTAAAATGGCTCTTGCAAGGCTGAAGATAGTAGAAACAGCCACCAGAGTAGCATGGAGAAACCACTGTGAGACAAACCGTGTGGATCAAAACACTCAGACATGGAATGATCTCAAAATTTACCTAAGGAAGAGATTCTGTCCTCCCGATTTTTTGGAAACAAAGATGAACGAATTCTTAGAGTTAACCAGGAGAGAAAAACTATTGAAGTATATCACCAAGCGTTCGCTCTCCTCCTCAAATACTCGCCATCGTTGGATGAAGAACAGCTGATGGTATCCAGGTTCATTTGGGGACTGAACGAACCTTTGAATATCCTAGTGAAGAATGCCAAGCTAGTTTCCATGGCCAAAGCAGTGTGGATGGCAAAGGATTTCGCCAAGGCCTTTGATGTCAAGGCCCCACCGAAGCCAGCACCATCACCTTTCAAAAGTTTTTTAGCTCCAGAAGGTGATTCCAACCTTCCATCATCTAAGAGATATAAGGGTCAACAAGCCCAGGATATGGGAAGTTCCAGAATGGAAGAAATGCCCTTTTCTCGAAACTCAATCCCTTGGAATTCAACTTCAGAAGTTCCACCCTTGAACAAGGGAGTGAAATGCTATAACCGTCAAGGATTTGGACATCGTAGTATGGATTGCCTAACTTCTTTTGGAACAAGGTTTTCAGGGCGAAAAAATCAGGGATCAAGATTCCAGACTCCAGCTCCTTCCTTCTAGAGTAATCAGGTTTCTTTCCGCCAAAATCAGAGAAATCCCAGAGGATTGAGTTTTGGACATCGTAGTATGGATTGCCCAACTTCTTTTGGAACAAGGTTTTCAGGGCGGAAAAATCAGGGATCAAGATTCCAGACTCCAGCTCCTTCCTTCTAGAGTAATCAGGTTTCTTTCCGCCAAAATCAGAGAAATCCCAGAGGTAGACCCTCTAACCAACCTGCAGTTTTAATCCAAAGTAATGTAAAATCCGCCTCAGAATAGGGGAAGTCAAAGAGAGATGTTCCCAAATCGGCCATCCACTTCCAAGGCAGTAACGCCGGAAGTGATTGAAGAAGAAGAAGAAGAAGATGAAAGAGGTCATACTCCACCTACGAGATGAGGACATCTCGCTTTTTTTAAGTGGGGTAGGATGTAAGATTCCTCCCTCCAGCTTTTGAGGTTTACAAGTGTAAGAACCTCCCCTTGTGATCTTGTAATTATTCCCCTCTTTGAAATAAAAGAAAGATCCTGTTTTACCTTGTTTTGATCTAGAGAGAGAAAATATCTAGAGAGAGATAATCCTAAATTGAGATATTTTTAGATATAAAAATCCTCCTAGTGTCTAAAATGGTTTCCCCTAAAACAAAAATTCAAAAAGAACTTTCCAATGTGCAATTGGAATCAATTAAAAATAGGTAAAAAGGACCTTAGCCTAAGGGTCCTGATTTTCAGAAATTTTTGAATTATGCTCCAATTAAGGTTCCTATGGACCAATAAGATTAATCCAAATGTAGGGAGGAGATAAATTGAAAAATAAAAGAAAAACCCCCAAAAATGAGTAGATGCTCACATAAGATGAAGAGTTGACTAAGGACAAGGTTTATTAATAAAAAACTATGCATATTACTAAAAAAATGAGATATTTTGGGTATAATGATTCAATTTTGACACCTTGGTAGGAGGGGGCTCTTCAAGGAGGTGCCTATTTCACATGTATGGTGGAGTTTTAAACTCAAAAATATTGTGATATTTTTATCTCTCCTCTCTCTTGGATCAAACCAAATTAAAAGGGAGCCAAACTAGGTCCAAATCTTGTCCCAATTTAGCCAAACTGAACCTGGAAAATTTAATAAACTAGTTGGACTTGATTAGAGGCCTCCCTCACTTATAAATAGATCCTTAGCCCTCTGTAAAAAAATATGAGAACTATACCATGCCAGTATTATATTGAAATAATGATATTTTCTATTATCCACTAAAAGTCCTCTACAAATTGGAGAGATTGCAGCTTCTCTCTCTCTCTTCAATCTTCCTTGGAGTCTTCATCAACATACCCCAACCAATTAATTGGTTGGGGGCCTCTACATTGATTAAAGAATCAAGCAATCTAGGAGGTAAAGTGTGGTTTATGGTCTTTTTTAAAAAAAACCTCATAATATTCTCTCTTCTTAACCCCTCTCAAGCTTGAGAAGCATTCAATTGAATGGTTTTTTAATACAATTGAAGTTCTTTAATGAATTGTAGTGATAAAACACATAAATTTTCATTTATACTTAAATTAAATGTTTTTTTTAAAGCATGTCTCTCTCTCCCCCAAAGAATGGTCATTCCTATGACCTATTCTATATTCAAATAAAGCTTCTCATGAATCAATTCTCTAATCTAAAAGTAATTTCTATGCTTGTCAAATTGAGGCCAAATAAGTGACGTTTTAATGCTTTTATGCTATTTAATTCAGGGAAAAATTAGGAATCAAGTCCATAATTGGATATTGATCCAGTTAATGGTTATTCTATCATATGATATTACGAAATTTTATGTTTTCAAAATTATTGAGAATTATTAGTAATAGTAGCGAAGCTATGGTAAAATTTTTAAAAAATTATCACATAAATCATTTTCATTCATAATATGAAAAGAGGACTCCCTAGCATATTCTAGGATTAATCATCCTAGATTAATTGAATGATTCTCATTTTAATCATGGAAAATTATTTTTTATGTTTATGCATAAATAGTTAATTAGGAAAAAGAGAAATTTTTAGTAATTCATTTTTATGTTAAAGAGTAATCCCCATGACAATGGAAATCCATGTATTCTAATGAAGTAAGAGAAAAATTGGGATGCTAAAATAATGTATATTTTATTTAAAAATTAAAGAAGAATTTTAGTTAAATTTATCTTTTTGCAGATATAAATATTTAAATGTTAAAAGAGGAATTCCTATGACATTTGGAATTCCATCATTTAGATGGGAAAAGAGAAATTCCTAGCATATTGAAATTAATGGGTATTTTATTTAAATTCAAAGATGAATTTTAGATAAATTTATTTTATCTATGAGAAATATTTAAATGTTCAAAGAGGAATTCCTATGACATTTGGCATTCCATCATTAAGATAGGAAAAGAGAAATTCCTAGCGATCTGGTTGATTGACCTTGCTGGTCCTCAACGGATGAGTCCATGGCTCTTTTATACGGATATGTTGGTTGATCTTGCTGATCTTCAATGGAGATTCTATCTTGATTTTTATAAGTGAATATATTGTCGGGTACTATGAGCTAGGAACAATCGAAAAGGCCCCTGAGGGACAGGTGGTGAGCATTCTGGTTGCCAATGATGTCATAGGTACACCGATGAAGGAATGATTGGAAATTAGGATATTTTGGAGGATTATGATCAGTGACACTATGGTTTCATTAAATGATTATTTTAAAGATAGCTGAATATGTGAAAAAGAAAATTTCATATTGGGTGTGTAAGTGGTGTGACTGGCATTAAATTTGCATGAATATCCGGCTAGGGGGCCTAAGAACTCTTTTCCCTTCCTAATTGGATCCCATCACTGTTAAAAAGGCAATTTCATATTGGGTGTGTAAGTGGTGTGACTGGCTTTAAATTTGCATGAATATCCGGCTAGGGGACCTAGGAACTCTTTTCCCTGGTACCCGGGATAAAACCTAACCAAATTCCTAATTGGATCCCAAAGTAGAGGCCCCCAACCAATCAATTGGTTTGGTATGTTGATGAAGACTCTAAGGAAGATTGAAGAGAGAGAGAAGCTCCAATCTCTTTAATTTGTAGAGGATTTTTAGATGATAATAGAAAATAAGCTTATCTTAGAGTAATACCGACATAGTTTAGTTCACAGATGAGAATACAAAAGAATGAGGGTCTATTTATAAGTGAGGGAGGCCACTAACTGAGTCCAACTGAGTTCTAGAATTTTCTAGCTTCAGTTTGGCTGAATTTGGACAAATACCAGTTTGGCTCCCTTTTTTATTTGGGTTGATCCAGGAGAGAGGGGAGATAAAAATATCCTATTATTTTTTAGTTTAAAACTCATCCACACATGTGAAATAGGTGCCTCCTTGAAGGGCCCCCTTATCCTTACCAATGTGTCAAAAATGAATGATTATTCTAAAATATCTCATTTTTTATTAATACTTCATAATTTTTAACTAATAAATCTAGTACTCAGTCAACTCTTCATCTTATGTGGACATTTACTCATTTTTGGGTATTTTCTTTTATTCTTTGGATTTATCTTATCCCAACACTTGGATTAATCTTATTGGTCCATAGGAACCTTAATTGGACCATAATCCAAAATTTTCAGAAAATCTTGACCCTTAGGCTAAGGTCTTCTAAATCATTTTTAATTAATTCCAATTGCACCTTGGAAAATCTATTTTGATTTTTTGTTTCAAGGAAACATTTTTTTTATATTTGTAAAATTTATTTATCTAAAAATATCCCAATATTGATTTACCACTCTCTAGAAATTTTTATCTCACTAGGCCAAACAAGGAAAAATAATATTTTCTTGTATTCAGAAACATAGAACGATTGCAAGGGATTGACGTAGAGGCTTAATTGTTAATCAGGCTGAGGAGGAATCTTACAACACCAAATTGTTGATTTGGACCTTTATGTTCTACTACCGCATGGATTGTGGCATATTCTTCTTTAGCTATCTCCAAAGTTGGTTCTTCTCTTATAGCACAGGCAGTGTGAGAAACTGCTCTGTGGCCTCTGCCACTTCCACCACCCCTTGCACCTTGGTGGATGGGGGTTCCACGGCCTTGGTTTAATCTACCGCTTTGAGGTAGAGTTGATGCTAGCTTGGGAAAGTTGGCCCTGAAGTGTCCCAGCTCATTGCATTTGAAACAAAGAGGGGCCTCTCTAGAAGAAGTAGCGTATGAGCGGGAACAAAAGAGTTGGCTTGCCGCCCTTGATTGTAGTAGGGAACATTCTATTGGGGCTTCTTGTAAGGTTGAACTTTAGGGTTTGCTTCAGGGTAATATCTCTTATGAGGCTTGGCTTTACTAGACTTTAGTTCTTTCACAAGAGGCTTTTCTCGTATAAGAGCATCTTGCAATGTGCTTGGCATCATTGCTTCAAGGTGGGAATCCAAGGGTTCATTCAAGCCTTGGCAAAAACGAGCCATTTGTTGGGAGGTCATCATGGCTGGGGCCTACTTCCGAAGAGTGATGAATTTAGAATAGTACTCTTCCAAAGTTAAGCTGAACTGCTTGAGACTAAAAAATTCATTCATCTTGATGGATTCATGAGATGGTGGGAGATATTGTTCCTTCACAGCCTGCTTGATATCCTCCCATGTTTTGGGAGTGTTGAGTGACTCCTTTGTCATGGCACCATTGTTTCCACCAGAGCTTAGCATCTGTGGTGGTCGAAACCATGCAAGCATGGATTGGTTTGCCACTCCAGTACCAGCAGTTGAGAAATATAATCATCCATTACTTTGATCCAAACCTTAGCATCCTTCTCAATCTTTGTACCTTCCCCTTGAAGGAGGGAGGTTGCATTTGCTTCAGCAGCAGGAGCTTCTTCTCCTAGACATCCGTATATAATGCATTGGGAAGTGGAGGGTGATCATCTTGGTCATCATCGTAAGATTAAATTTTTAGGATAACAAGACTCATACTTTACATTACGCTCATGCTTTTAAAAGTAAAACTTTTGAAATCATTTTATTTCTCAAATATTTACAACAAGGATAATTTTATTACAACTAGAGCAGTCCACATAGGTGAAATATGGGGGTTCCGCCATAGTTTCTAAGACACAGAAGACTGATGGTGGTAAGGGTGGTAGACTCTGGATTAGGTTTTGTCGCAAAATGGCTACCTTGTCGGCAGGTAAGACCTGCATTACTTGGTCATATACCCAGTGATCTTGTGGTATGCTATTCCCATCTATGGTCACATAACTGTTAGGCCTGGGAGTACCCACCATGAACCAACATAAACGGACCATCTTCAACTTTTCAATCCAACGAATCCGCTTCAAATTGGTGTTGATGTTCTCAATTCGGTCTGCCCTAATAAAAAATTACCTTGGTCCGCGATTCCAAAGGTGATCTCTACCCCACCCTCTTTGGATAAGAGAGGTATGAGGGAGGGACAATCTCTCAAGTATCTGCACCATAGTATCACGGAACTCAAAATTTGGAGAGACATGCCGTCTGGAAGATGCACTGGAAGACTAAGAATCTTGAGTAGGTGTCACCCCCTCTTCCTACAATCACTCAATCACCAATTCAAATTATTTTAGTAAGTTATTTTATAAATCAGCATTAGGTAAAACATATATTCTAAACAATCTGTATTAACAAGTCCTAGGAACTAAGATCGGCTCTAATACCACTTGTAAGGTCCCCTTCGGAAACCTTTAAGATAGTCTACTAAGTCTAGCTTGGGATAGTTTCCTACTTGTCAACACCTTGACCATGTAAGATACAAGGATACGATTAGTAGGTATGACCTAGTTCTATCTCGCAAGGGGAGCGTGGTCTTTTTAAAGGATTTCTAAAATCAAACCACTCATAGACTGATTGACTTTGACTTGGGCAACCTCTATTCTTGAAGTCTTCTAGAAACAATGTTTTTTTTCTCATCTATGCAAGGCACAGCCGCTGACCTAGTCCTCTAGAGTAGGGTTGCCAGGGATTTATTTATCTAACGTAGCACTTTTAATTAATTTATTGAAAAGTTACCCAACTAATCCATCCATAGGATGTTGTCGTCAGGGAATTCCATCCTCTCACTTTCCACCCAACTCACACGTCAATTTATTTTCTAATTAATCCTACCACACTGTTTGACATAAATAAACAAGTTCCTTAATTAAAGCCTTACACATGGTTTGTTTAAACAATCTTTATCAATAATACACAATGGTTACAAATAAAGTATTTAAAAAAAATAGATATAATGTTCAAAATTATTCATAGCCAAATCCAAGCTCTTTTCTTTATTCTACCGATGATCTAGAATTCAGCCTTCCCCAGCCTCTATAGAGTGGGCAATCCCTACTACGGGACCATACACCTCATCGTCGGCAACCAGCAAGGACTCAAATTGGCCTGTCGCCCTCTCAGGCTCCATCGCTTGATCCTCCCGCCCTCAGAGAGATGTCTACGCACTAGGGAGTGCTTATTCACTGCACTAGCCCCTGGGCCCACAGAACTAGGCAGCATAACAATATTCACCTCCATTGGCGAAATCTTATTCTCCCAATGGTATGAGGGATACCTTGGGTCAACTCCGGGCCTCACTAATGTCGCCACCTAACTACACAAGCATGAAAATGAGGTTAGTGTCGAGGTGGAGAGAAGATATACCTACACTTCTTAATTCAATCAAGATAACACTTTACAAACTGAATTCTAGAATATGACAGATTCCATCACTTTCCTTAAGAAAACAACAATTTCACCAAAAAAAATTTTGGTATAAAGAAAAGTAGCATCTCTTTCTTAATTTCTTTAAAGTTAACATTAAAAAATAATAAATAAAAATCTCCTTTAAAACGATGACCAAACTAACCTGGTCATTATTTCTTTGTGGGGCTCCTAAGGGGAGAGATGGGGTGGCATCTAGAGTAACCTCTCTAGACTCATTGATATATGCATCTCTTGGGGTGATATTTTGGCGCTTTTGTAAAGGAGCAATTCTACCCGCCTTCTTGTAGTCTATGACGTCATGAATCCAATGCTTCAGTCAGATCACAATTCGGAGCTCGTTTGGTCAAGTTATGAGCAAAAAACCCCTAGGTCTGAATCACCTCTAAGAGGCTAAAAGCCTTTACTAAAATCACCACCGTTGATGGGGGGGGTGGGAGGGGAAGGTGTCCTTGAACTAAATTTGCAGGGAGAAGGTTGCACCTAAAGGGAGAGGAGGGGGAGTTCTCCCTTAAGTCTATTCACACGGTGGGGGGGAGAGCAGCTAAGGACACTCTACCCTCAAGGGTGAGAGGAGGCAAGAAATATTATGCAGAGGGCTTACTTGGAGATGGGAAAAAATGGCTTCCTAGAAGGCTGTCAGGTACAATACCACATTGAGTGCTAGGTGCAGACTACCGGGTATGGGTGCTAGGTAGAGTGACGAGCACCGGCAAAGCATGGTGCTGGGGTGTCTCGACCATGAGGTACTGGGGGGTTTATATAGGTGTGGGTACGAGTGCGGGTGTAGGGAAAGGGAGAGCAAAGCGTGGGTACAAAGGATGGTGTACGGTGAAAGTATACCAACTTGTGGCTTGCATGGGCCTGGGGAAAGAAATGGTACCTCTGCATGGGCGCAAAAGCTATGGTACGTATGTATCTTCTGGGTCAGAGGCAGCATTGTGTGGACCGTACACTAGGGCGGTCAGGCGATCTTTGGTCCTCGGTCTTTTGTCCTTGCATGGGCGTTATATGGGCGCCCTAGTGTATACGATATTTCTTTAGGGTGGGGACCCCTAATTTGGGGCATCGACCTCAATATGCGTGTCGAAGCACCTGGTGGTGTGAAAAACAAATTTTAGTGAAAATGTCTAGGGTGTCTCCCTGGTCGTAGGGGTGCTGACCGTTTGTCAATCGGATACCCGATCGTGCATTTATTAAGGTTTAAGTTTACCATATTTTAAATAAAAATAACTAAAAATTTACGTATAGGCTCGATCCGCTCGATCCGATGTCCGTTTTGGATGTTGTAAATTCCTATATTACGGTAAAATCATGCGCGGATTCTGAATTTGGACTCAGAATTCTAAGATTCTAAGTGGAAACAACTTGTTTATTAAAATTGTTAATTTTTAAATCACAAAAGATCCTAAATTCATGGGCATGTAGTATTATTGAAGATGGGCATGTTACATGTCCACATGACCACTACCATTACCCAATGCCCATACCATAACCATAATTGGAGATGGTGTTAAGGAAACCCTACCCTAACGTGTCGTGGGAATTTGTATATCCACCGATCTCAAGCATGGCTCAAGAGCTCCATAATAGCCGCTCATTTTATCGTCGTCCTCCCGCACTTGTTGTCACACCGAGGCAGTTGCTCTAATCTAATGGGTGATGCAAGCTCTCTCGCGAAGATTGTGTGAGATCTCCACAGAAGAGGATCACGTTGGTAGCCCTAATCACTCAAGGAAAAGAGAGAGAGAGAGAGAGAGAGAGAGGAAGCAAGAGAGAAGTAAGAGGGAACAAGTGATTAACACTAATCACTCCCAAACCCTAACCCTAAGCATATCACACATGCTAGATTAGAGTTGCAAGAAGAGAGAGGAACAGAGAGAACACTCCACTTCTATTGCACAAATGCGAGAATCCATTACAAACAAGAGAAATTGGCATTCATAGTTCCAAGCCTTTTCCCACTAGGCAGCCCGGGAGTATAAGTGACCCGGGGTGCTGAAAACATAGTTATAAGGCTTTTCTCTATATGGTTTGGCCAACTGACCAACATCCTCTTCTCTTTCCTTTGAAGCTCAATACTTGGGAGCGTCTTCAGGTATTTCCCTCACCAAATGAGGGGATTTACAATATAGCACGGGCGCCCATTAGATAAGTGTGCGGACATAGTTGTCATAGGAATGTGTTAACCAATATGTGGTTATCATACTCTCCTTCCTAAAGTTGTTCACATCCTCATGATTGGTGAGGGGTTGTTGAGGCACACGAGGAAGTGTCACACTTGGTTGGTTCTCTTGTCTTGCCGAAAATGAGAGGGAGTGGGGGAGTTAGTAAGATGGAAAGAAGTTAGTGGAGTACAGGCAATTAAGTATCCAATGAGTCTGCTGATGGGCTATTATGAGTTTTCTTTTTTGTATGTGCCTAGTAGTACTCTCTTTTTTTGGCTTTTTTTAAAATCACCTTTTCAGCGCGGGACAGTCAAAGTACTTGAATTAGTAGACTAGCACGGAATGCTTAATGACCAATATCCCAGTGATAGGTGGTATGATTAAAGAGGAGTTAGTAAAACAGTGGGGTTAGTAAGCAAGTGGCAAGGGGGGAATTTTGGAGGTGTTGAGATTCAAGCTCGATGTCAGTGTGTGCCAACTGTGCTATGTGCTGGCATGTTAGGTAGCAGCGTGTGTGACATAAATGACCATGTCCAGCTGGTCATAGTGTGTGGACATTAGCTAGGGTTAGATGTGTGTGGACACAACTCATAGTGTGTGGTGTGTATTATGGATTATGGCTTTATGCATTGTGTGAGAAGGGAGATGGCTTCCCTCTATGATTAGGGTTTGCTCCTGTGTGTGTGTGTCTCCTCTCCCTCTGCCTATTTTTCAACATGGTATCAGAGCCTTGTGCTGTCTATTAGGGTTTATGAGTGAGTGAGAGAAGAGGGAGAAGAAGCTGTGAAGAAAAGTTGTGAAGCTTGCCATTGATGCTGTGAAGCTTTGAGCACACCGATTACTATCAAATCTGAGAGCTTGGCCTACCGGGTAAGGTATTCTAAACATCCTTGAGCGGATTGCAGGTGATTCAGGCAAAAACAAAGCAATTTAGGGTTGCCCAAAGCAAAGAAAAATTTTGGTTTTTTGTTGGAAGCTTTCCATTAAAGCTTGGAAACAGTGATGTATGGTGAAATACATGCAAATCTGGCAAAGAAATATGTATGTGACAAGCAAGAATGTGTTGGCAACTCATATACAAGCCCTACACTGATTTTGGAGCAATTTTGATGCATTTGAATGAGTGAAAATTTTTGGTTTTTGAGCTCTCACAAAACAAAGAAAAGGAAGCCAAATTTTGATGTATTTTGGAGCATGTTTTTGGCAAAAATCAAAGCATTGATGGATTGCACACATGCCTAGGTGTGTTGGGGACTTAATTCCATCATCAATTAACATTATAATCACTCCCAAGTCCCTCAGGAGCAGGCAGCGCAGGTTGGACAGCAGAAACAGAGCATTTTGTAGTATTTTTACTGAGTGGAGGACCAAAATCAGCTTGGGTGCTTGACATATTCCAAAATTGACTTAGCAATTAGTTGCTACATACACTTGAGAAGGAGGCTACATGATTGGATTGATCAATTATCATCAATTGAGCTGGAAATGAGCTGATTAAAAAGGTTGTCTATTGGTTACAGAGAAACAGAGTGTGATTAATCGACTAATTACTCTTTGGTATTAAACAATTGGACTAATTCCTTTTACATGGAGTTAGTGGACATCATTGCTAAGCTAATGAATGCCTGGTTGCTCAATTTGGACAATTATTGAAGAAATTAGAGCAAAATTACTACTGGTTTTTCTGGTTTTTCTCAGAACAGAGAAGGGGGTTTGATAAAATTGATATGTACGTATGTTGGATGGTGTTGATACTCAACATTGAAGTTGTTTAGGTGTCAATGCACGTTACCCACACTTGATTGAACCACTACATTGCAATTTGGAGCCTCGAAAAGCGTATCAAAATAGGGTATCTTGGACTACGTGAGCCAGTTCATTTTGGATGCATACAGGTTGATTTTCTACATCAAATTTGAAGTTTGTTGATTACTTTGGAGTACCTGGAACACTCATTGGAGTGTGGTTGAGTTGAGGAAGGCTCATTTACAGATTTGGAATTGTGCGGAAGGTGTATTTGCATTGAGAAATATGTCGGATAATCCAGTACAAATTGTTGGTGAAAAGCTGGATAGGAAGAACTTCGAGGCATGGAAGTACAGGATCAAAAGTTTCTTGAAGGGAAAAGGTTTTTGGAATCTCATTACAAGTGCTAAGGAACTACCCCGACAACCTACACAGCAGCAGGTTATAGCTCATAAGAAAGAGCATTCAAAGTGTTGCATTATCTGTCTATATGTATTTCGGATGCTATGCTCATACACATACATAATGCTGAGAATCCCAAGGATGCATGGGATACATTGGTGAAGTTGTTTGATACAGACACGAGTGCATCGCAAGTCTCAGTTGCGACAAACAGATACATAATGTGAAGCAGAATAGAAGGAGCATCCATGATTATGTGCAAGAGATAAAGAAGTTTGCAGATGCATTGGCAACAATCAATGCCTCCATGCCTGATGATGATTTGGTAGACATTACCTTGCGTGGTCTTGGCAAGGAGTATAAATCTTTTGATACATCTATCTCGGTTCGGAGTACAGGTTTACCAGACTTTGATGAGTTGGTTTCACTCTTGCTTGTTGAGGAAATCAAACTCAGTGATTCATTTCAGGATGCATCTACGAGCCATGATGATAATGGCAGAAATCAGGCTTTCTATTTGCAAAGAGGTTTTAGAGGCAGGGGGAGATTTGCATCACGTGGCCGTGGTGGTAATGGTCGTGGATGGCAGGACAAGTCATCACAACAGAATTTTCAGCCTTCATATGGTGCTAGAGGTAGTCATGGATATACACCTCAGAGAGGCAGAGGTAATCCTCATGGTAGAGGACGTTGGCAAGGCCAACAAACATCTATGCAAGATGTGGAATGCCATTACTGTGGAAAATTTGGTCATATGGCAAGAGATTGTTTTCACAAACAGAATGATTTGAGAGGGGGTAGAGCACAACATCGTGGACATTATGCACAACATGGCACTGAAAATTATGCATCAAGTAGTAATGATGGCACTGCAAATCACTTGTTTGCCATGAAACATGTTGTGGGATCTATGATGACAAATGCTGAAAATGATGACACTTGGTATATGGACTCTGGAGCATCAAACCATATGACTTGTCATGGTGAATGGTTTGAGCATATGAAGCCTATGGATGTGAAAGGCTATGTGGAGACAGGAGATGATACTCAGCATACCATTACACATGTTGGAAGTGTACCACCATTGGTTATGGACAATGGTCAAACAAAATCTATGTCAGATGTATTGTATGTGCCTTCTATCACAAAAAGCTTGGCCTCAGTTGGTCAAATGGTGGAACAGGGATTACAGGTTCGTTTCAACGAGCATGGTTTCTTCGTTGAGGAGTTCAAGAATGGATGTAGAGTCAAGAAAGAAGGCAGGTTGTTTAAGCTGGATGCTGGAATTCCTGAGTTAAAATCAGCCATGTTCTCAGAATGCGTCTCCTCTAAATTTCTCTGATCCAACCATAAGAGTTGAGGCATCCAGGAAAATGCTCGAAGAGATGGAGGAGCAAACCAAGGCAATCCAAAAGGATACTAAAGCTGCTCAAGATCGACAAAAGCATTATGCTGACACCAAGAGGTCTGAAAGGATCTTCAAGGAAGGAGACAAAGTTCTTCTACGAGTGCGACCCCAAACAAAGTTCTCTATCACTTGGGAAATATAAGAAGCTCAGCCCTAGGTATTGTGGTCCCTATACAGTTATCAAGTGTCTAGGTAAAAGTGCCTATAAATTCCACCTCCCAAAGTCCACAATGTATTTCATGTAAGTTTGTTAAAACCTTATGTACCCAGTCTTGATCATATTCTTGATGATGAACAAGTTGTAATCCCTACTCAAGGAGTCCTTGAATTATAGCCTAGTAGGATCATAGATTCTAGGGAAAGGTAGAACATCTCTAGTACAGTGGAAAGATTACCCTGAAGAGGATGCAACTTGGGAAGATGAAGCTATACTCTTAAAGGATTATCCCCAATTCATGACGAGATGAGGACATCTCAATTTCTTTAATGGGGGAAGGATGTAACATACCCATCTTCACTAATAAAGAAATGTCCATGTAATAGATGAATTTATGAGTTTTTCCATCACCTTTCAAAAGGTTTTTATTCCTAGAAGGTGATTCCAACCTTCCTCTGCCTAAGAGATATCAGGGTCAAACCCAAGATATGGGAAGTTCCAGAATGGAAGAAATGTCCTTTTTTTGAAACTCAATCCCCTGGATTTCAACTTCAGAAGTTCCACCCTTGAACAAGAGAGTGAAATGCTATAACTGTCAAGGGTTTGGACATCGCAGCATGGATTGCCCAACTCCTTTTGGATCAAGGCTTTCAGGGCAGGAAAATCAGGGATCAAGATTCCAGACTCCAGCCCCTTCCGTCCAGAGTAATCAGGGTTCTATCCGCCAAAATCAGGGAAATCCCAGAGGTAGACCCTCTATCCAACCTGCAGTTTCAATCCAAGGTAATGGAAGACCTCCACCTCAGAATAGAGGAAGTCAAAGAGAGTTATTCCCAAATCGGCCGTCCACTTCCAAGGCAGTAACGCTGGAAGTGATTGAAGAAGAAGAAGATGATGAAAGAGATCATACTCCACCTACGAGATGAGGACATCTCGCATTTTTTAAGTGGGGTAGTCAAATCCCTCTTCAAAAATATAAAAGATCTTGTTTCTATCAGTTTTGGCCTAGAGAGAGAAAATCTTCTAGAGAGTGATAATTCAATTTTTAAATATTTTTAGATGGAAAAATATCTCTTCTTATTAAAATAAGTTCCCCCAAAACAAAAGTAAAAAAAGATTTTCAGAAGGTGCATTAGAAATCAAGTATAATTTGTTCAAGAGGCCTTATCCTGAGGGTCAAGATTTTTTCAAAATTTTAAATTAAGGTTCCTATGGGCCAATAAGATTCATCCAAATGTGTGGAGGAGAAAAATGGAACAAAGAAAGAAAATCCCCCCAAAAATGAGTAAATGCTCACATAAGATGAAGAGTTGACTATGTACAAGGTTTATTAGTAAAAAACTATGAGTATTACTAAAAAAAAATGAGATATTTTGGGTATAATGATTCCATTTTGACACGTGTAAGGAAGGGGAGTCCCTTTAAGGAGGCGCCTACTTCACATGCTTGAATGAGTTTCAAACTCAAAAATAATGTGATATTTTTATCTCTCCTCTCTCTTGGATCAAACCGAATCAAAAAGGAACCAAACCAAATCAAAAAGGAACCGAACTAGGTCCAAATCTGGTCCAAATTCAACCAAACTGAATCTAGAAAATTCTAGAAATCAGTTGATCTTGGTTAGAGCCTCCCTCTCCTATAAATAGAACCTGAGTCCTTTGTTAAAAAATAAGAGAATTATACTATCCCAGAATTATGCTAAAATAATGATAATTTTTACTATTCTCTAAAATTCTCTCCAAATTGAAGAAATTGGAGCTTCCCTCCTTCTTCAATCTCCATTGGTGGCTCCATCAGCATACCAAACCAATTGATTGGTTGGGGGCCTCTACCGTGATCAAAGAATCAAGCAATTTGTAAGGTAAAGTGTGAATTTTGATCTTTTTCCATAATTTCTTAATGTTTCTCTCTTCTCAACCCCTCTCAAGCTTGAGAAGCTTAATTGGAATGGCTTTTTAATGCTATTGAAGTTAATTGATGAATGGAAGTAAGAAAATACATAAATTTCCATGTATGCTTAATTTTTATGATTTTTTTATGATTTTTGTCTTCTCTAAATTGAATATGATGTTATGCCTCATTGAAAAAGGCATTCCCCTCTCTTCTTTAGTAAATCCAACCATTCTTTATCCTAGATGAATGATTAATGGATAAAATCAAGTTTTTTATAATGTTTCGCTTTGATAAGTAGAAAATGTTTACATTAGAATGATTTAAATACTCTTGGTGAACTTCGAATTAATTTTAGATAATTAAAAATTAAAAAATGATCAACCATACAAAGGAGGTTATGGCAAAATTTTCTAAAATTGTGAAAAATAAGTTTAATTTTTTTTATTCAAAAAGAGTAATTCCCATCGTATATGTATTCTTAAAGTGTTAATTTTCATCCTAGGTATAAGAAAATGCATACTAAAAATATTTTATTAAAAAAGTGTTACTTTCTTTAGAATTAAATTCCATGCATAGAAGGAAGTATATTGAAATTGTTATTTTGATTATAAAAGTGTGATTTTTATCATAAATGATTTTTATGCATAAATAGATGCATAAAAGAAATTCTTTTATATTAAAAGAGTGATTTTCATCATAAATTATTTGTATGCATAAACATATGCATAAAAGATATTTTTTTATATTAAAAGTGTGATTTTTATCATAAATGATTTTTATGCATAAATAGATTGCATAAAAGAAATTCTTTTATATTAAAAGAGTGATTTTCATCATAAATGATTTGTATGCATAAACATATGCATAAAATATATTTTTTTATATTAAAATGTGATTTTTATCATATTGATTTTATGCATAAATAGATACATAAAGAATTTTATTTTTATTCCAAAAGAGTTATTCTTATCAATTTTGATTTTATGCATAGAAAGATGCATAAGGAATTTTATTTTTAATTCAAAAGAGTTATTTTCTTCAATTTTGATTTTATGCATAGAAAGATGCATAAGGAATTTTATTTTTAATTCAAAAGAGTTATTTTCTTCAATTTTGATTTTATGCATAGAAAGATGCATAAGGAATTTTATTTTTAATTCAAAAGAGTTATTCTTATCAATATTGATTTTATGCATAGAAAGATGCATAAAAGATTTATTTTTATTTCAAAAGTATTATTTTTCATTGAAATTAAATTTATGCATAGTTAGATGCATAAAAGATTTATTTTTATTTTGAAAGTGTTATCCTCGTTAAAATGGAATTCATGCATAGTAAAATGCATAAAAGATTTATTTTTATTTTGAAAGTGTTATTCTCATTAAAATGGAATTTATGCATAGTAAAATGCATAAAAGGTTTATTTTTAATTCGAAAGTGTTATTTTCCTTAAAATTGAACTTATGCCTAAATAGATGCATAAAAGGATTTTTATAAAAGTGTTATTTCTACTAAAGTTGTCTTTGTGCCTAATTAGATGCGTAAAGAATCTTTATATCAAAAAAATAGAATTCTCTTACATTCAATAAATAGATGTGATGAGATGTGATAGGAATCAGATAGATGTAAATGGATGGATGGAAGTGATATGAATCAGATAAATGTAAATGGATGAATGGATGAGGATGTTTATGAATGTGAATGTGAATGTGGAATGTGGATATGGATGTATGAATGAGGATGTGGATGTATGAATGTGGAAGTGGAAATGGATGTGTGGATGTATGAATGTGGATGTGGATGTATGAATGTGGATGTGGATGTGGATGTGGATGTGGATATATGAATGTGGATATGGATGTGGATGTATAGATGTGGATATGGATGTGTATGCATACATCCACATCTACATCCACATCCATACATCCATATCCACCTTCCACATTCATACATCCATATCCACATTCCACATTCATAAATGTGGATGTATGGATGTAAATATGGAATGTGGATGTGGATGTATGAATGTGGATGTGGATATGGATGTCCACATTCCACATGCATAAATGTGGATGTATGGATGTAAATATGGAATGTGGATGTGGATGTATGAATGTGGATGTGGATATGGATGTATGAATGTGGATGTGGATGTGGAAATGGATGTATGGATGTGGATGTAGATGTGGAAATGAATGTATGGATGTGGATGTGGATGTGGATATGGATGTGGATGTATGGATGTGGATATGGATGTATATGTATGAATGCGGATGTGGAATTGGATGTATGGATGTGGATGTACGAATGTGGATGTGTATGTGGAATAATGAATGCGAATGTGTATGTGTATGTGAAATGATGAGACGTCGATATGAGTGAATGGATGAGATGTGATGACATGTGAATTGGGATGTGAATAAATGATATGTGATGTGAATGAATCTGATGTGATGAGATGAAAAATGATGTGATTGGATGAGAACGAGTACACATATGAATGGAATGTGGAATAAGTAATGTGGACTGATGAGGGATAATGTGGAAAGACGAGAGTTCATTAGAAACTGTATTTGTGACCTGTTTGTAAATGACTGTTTTATGTCAAGAATGCTGGGGAAGCATTTTGGCCGTCTTGTGATTAAGGTCGTGGAGACCTAACTGATAAAGTTGCAACAGCTAACGGAGAGTCAACGGAGGACGTCTCGCGTAGCATGGTCGGCCGAGGTCTTGACAAGCCTCGGTTTGATTTAAATGGTGAGCTTCCGGTACGGTGGATGAGGGACCAAGGAAGCGGCCTATGAGTGAAGTGCTAGGTGACCCGCGAAGGATCCTAGAGGGTGCTGACCATACGGTGCTCAGGCTCTGGGTCGCCGAAGATACCCACACGTGCATCGTGGAAGATATTGAATCAAGGAGTAAGAGTTGTTTTCTGAAACCGGGCATGGATGTGGTTGATTGACCTTGCTGGTCCTCAACGGATGAGTCCATGGCTCTTTTATATGGATTTTTTGGTTGATCTTGCTGATCTTCAACGAAGATTCCATCTTGATTTTTATAAGTGATTATATTGCCGGGTACTATGAGCTAGGAACTATTGAAAAGGCCCCTGAGAGTGGACAGGTGGTGAGCGTTCTGGTTGTGCCAATGATGCCATAGATACTCCGATGAAGGAATGATTGGAAATTAAGATTCAACCGGATATTTTGGAGGATTGTGATCAGTGATACAATGGTTTCATTAAAGGATTGTTTTAAAGATAGCTAATGCTGAGAAAAAAAAGGCAATTTCATATTGGGTGTATAAGTGGTGTGACTAGTTTTATGTTTGCATGAACATCCGGCTAGGGGACCTGGGAACTCTTTTCCCTGGTACCCGGGATAAAACCTAACCAAATTCCTAATTGGATCCCATCACTACACCATTGATGAATAATAAATAATAGTTGTTGCATGACACTCCTTAAATTTCCCTACACAAGATTGGTTATAGGTTATATGGCATCGATAAAACAAAGGAAATTTGCCCTTTCTTTAATGATTTGATCTCAAGGAGATTCAACTTAGTCGATGCCATCAATGACCATAGCCATAGCTCCTAAGAATGCAAAGTTGCATCCCATTAAGTCATGTCCTATGCTAGGAACAATATTGTACATGCACTCCCTGACTCTTTATTAAAGACTTTTTGCATGGGAACAATTGTTTTGTGACCATCCATTGGGGATAAATCTTGGATAAGTTTTCTTCCCCTATTCATTGAGGAAGATGTTATGGGTTCGAGGCCCATGTGTGAGCACACCAAAGGAAAGGTAGTGCTTGTTAAGTCGCTCATAAAACTAGATGAGCAAATAAAGAGAGCTTGTGTATTAGGAACCTAGTGGTTTCTAAAGAGAAACCTTGAGAAATAGGAGGACTCTTAAGAAGATGATTACATGTCAACAAGAAGTGAACATGTAAGTTGTGAGGTTTATTAGGCCAGTGAAAGGAAGCTCATAATGGAGACGGCACAGACTAAAAGCTTAACACTGTCAAGCCATAGCTGAGAGATTGGTAGTAGGATGACAAATCTCACGACGACAGTGGAAACAGGCAGATGCAGATGGTAGCAAAAATGACTGACGAAGATGCCTAGAGGGACCTTTTTGCCGGACAATACATAGAAAAATTACCCATTCACACCACCAAATCATTTGTTCTTATTAAGCTCCCATTCACATGCTTTGAAACACTTTTATATAAAATAAAACCCAATCATACCACCAAATCATTCGTCCGTATATTAAGCCCCCATTTGCATGCTTTAACATGCCATTCCACATGTATAAAAAAGAACACAATCACACCACCGAAACATTTGTCCTTCTTAAGCCCCCATTCACATGCTTTAGAACACTTTTATACATGTATAAAAAAGAACCCAATCACACCACCATATCGTTTGTCCTTATTAAGCCCCCATTCACATGCTTGAACGCATTTGTTCACACATGTATAAAAAAGGACCCAATCACACATAGTGCACAAACAGTTTGCACATAATCTTTTTCAGTCCTCGCAATCAGGTACGAGATGATCTTTATGAATGAAACCCACACAAAAACTTTGTATGGTGTAAAGGGGACCCAAATTAAGCCCATCTTCACATGCGTGATGCATTATTTTTGCATGGTCATGTAGAACCACAATGGTGCTATATGAAAAGCCCATCTTGTGGTGCCTATGGGAGGCACATAATAGCCAAGACAGCCATAGTTTGGTATGTATATCCCAGCTGATGCATTGATGTATCATATGAGGGTGCCCTGCCTAGGTCAATGAGAGCCTTAAAATGGAAAGTTGCCCCATGAGAGTTGTGACAGAGACATATGTTGTTCTTGTCAGCATAGGAGAGTGTCCAAAAATAACACTAAGGTGGTATGTTGAAGAATAAGGTGTTAGTCTCTTGTGGGATTGTGTCACCAAGGGAGAATGTTAGAAAATATGGTCATATATTTATGTAATTGAGGGAGAGTGTTGGAAGTATAGTTGGGTAATATCAATTATATAATGATGGAAGGACAAGCACATGGGTAGGTGCTATCTTGGAAAGGTGACAATTCATGGATAGCAAAAAGTCTTTGCTCGAGGCTATTTATATTAGAAGGATGCCACATCGCAAAGAGTCTTGGCTAGAGGTTGTTCATATTAGAACGATGACACATAGCAAAGGGTCTTGGCTAGAGGCTATCTATATTAGAAGCCTCTCTCATTGTATGGTTGCAATACATTTGGTTGATTGTACTCATTGACGTCCACATATTTTAATCATGGATTATCTTTATTATTGTGAGCCTCTCTAATCTAATCTCTCTCATTATTTGCATCACTCTTCCAAGCCTATCCCTTGCACCTTACATTCTCAACACTTGTCAAGTGGTAGCATTCAGCTTCTCTGAACCCCTTGCTCTTCAAACTATTCAGAAAACCAGGCCCGTATAGTCTGCTCAGTCTGTCTCGATGCATTACTAAGTTGTCAGGATAGTTCATTGATTCTTTCCCTAACAAAAAGTGACCCTTGCTTGATCCTTCCCAACTTCCAGGCAAGCACATCAGTGTTCGAAAAAAACTATTTTCCCAAAAAGTAAAAAACCTTCATCTAAAAATTGTGCAATTATTTATAAAGAAAATTTTCAAATTTTGAAGGTTTTTGTTCTACAACCCCTCAAAATCTGCAGGTTTTTATACCCTCAAGTTTCAAATTTGAAAGTAGTTTTAAAAATCTGCAGGTGCAAATTACACTATACCCGGGTTTTTTTCGAACACTGAAGCACATCTCCTCTTCTTTCTCCTAGTGAGATTAGGTGGAGCTTAAGGAGTTTTTAGGTGGACCAGGTCATAGGTCGAGGAGGTCAAGCGTAGCACATGGATCCTAGGTCGTAGGTCAAGATGGGCACATAGCAAAGGAGGAGGAAATTTTCAAAAAAGAAACCTGGGATTATATCTTTCAAGTTATACCATAGTGCCCCTTTAAGAGATTTGAGTTGAATAATTACGGTGGAAAAAACCCCTTTAAGGGATCTGAATGGGTAAGTCTTCTTTAGGACTGCTACTACTGTGAAGTGTGAGGTAGAGATTACCATTGGCAATCATAGATTAGGTCAAAAAGGTCATGACCTGCTATCGAAACCTCATTTCCTTAAACTTGACCTAAAAAATCACATGCTCTCAATTGAGGCTCTTAGTACCCCTAGTAACACTCATTTGGCAAGTGTTTTAATTAGGCATATGATGTGGGCATTCTTTATTGTGTAGGGGAAATCTTGTCTCGACTTTAATTATGCCTAGAAAATTATCAATTTGGGCATTGAGTAAATATTACAGGATCCTCCCTAACTTCTTAGAGGGGGTAGTGCATACATGGAGGGTTAGAGGATGCAAATCTAACAAAATTAAGGCAAGTTGTTAATAGCCCTAGTTTGGCATTAGACAAACAATCACCCAAAATTACTAGATTTAAGTAAGTCACATAAATAAAATGTTAAAATGACACTACATGCTAGTGTGTAATATAGAAATTTAAATTTTTATTGAATGTATATATCTTTAAGATGATTGGACTCCCTTGAAGAGTGTGTAGGCTAATGAAGACCCTTGATTCAGTGGCCTAAAGCATTTGAAGGATAGTAGTGACTACCCTTGTGGACTCTAAGGATGAGAAATTTAAAGATGCTCTCGTGACTAAAAGAACAAATCCAAATGGGGAAAGACAATGTAAAAAAAACTTGCACCCATTACAAGAATAGCGATAGAAGAACTAGCGAAAAATAATAGAGGTAAAAAGCTACATAGAATAAAATCTAAGTTTGCATGCCAGTCATGATTTGATGAAAATTTTACAATTATTGATGCAATTGTGAATAAAAGTTTGATCTTTTGATTTCTTATATGGATATGGGTGCTTGAGTGAATATGGGTGCTTGAGTGAATGTGAAAAGAGAGCAAGTTGGAAAAGAGGCTAGATTAAAGCATAATAATGTGACTTGACCATTACCTAACCAACTTGGCTAACAATTCTAGGGTCAAGGCCATGTTAGGATCAACGATCCAAAGAGTAATGCATGTGATTTTTCTATGGAAGAACTAGAGGAAAAGTAGGCTGAGAAATTAAAAAATGCGTTGAACACCCCATTGTAGGGTATACATTCATAGCATTTCTTGTTGTCGACTATAAATATCGTGAGTAATGTATGATTGTACCTTGATCCCATAGAGTAGTAGAATTTTTGGGTTTAGATTTGCATAAATTTCCTAAGGGAACTAGTCAATAGTGTTGATGATTAAGGTGGGTGTGAAGATATGATCATGAGCACGTGTGATCCATCTAAACTCATTCTTTTGAGCTTTGTAGGAACATGAAAAATATGGAGATCTACAAGGGGGTATGAGGGTTTCTACTTTCTTGGAAATGATTTTTAAATGGATTACTTCGTTACCTTGAAGGGTTAAAAATGTTTTACTTTGTAACCTTTAAGGAGTAAAAATTACTTCGTTGGGCGAGCTATTGGATGAGCTTTTTACACAAAAGCCACATTGTTTGTTGCTTTGTCTGTCTATGTTCCAAAACAAAAATGGTGTTAGGTAAAAGATGTCTCCTTTTCATAGGGATGGTTGAGGGTACTAGCTTTTGTAAAGTGGACTCTCTATGAAAATTGTCTCATATCTTGTGTATATATACATGTATAAATGTGTATGATAGGTGAGGATTTTGAACCAACGATTTTTTATCCACACTTTTTGAAGGAAACTCCTTCCAACCCCTAAACCTTCCTAAATATTGATTGTCTGCATGTTAATCTTAACAAAAGATGGGTCTACCATTGCTTAACCCTAAGCAATGGTATTTTAAGTTATTGAACATTGCTAGAGCCTAAGCAATGGTATTATAATTTGTTTGGCCCTATAATACCATTGGTTGAACCTAAGTAATGGTATTATAAGTTTTCAAACATTGCTTGACCCTAAGCAATGATATTATAAGTTTTTTTTAACACTTTTGGTTATATGTCATCAATAACAAAGGAAACTTGCCAAGGTGACAACAGATTTAATGATTTGATTTCGAGGAGATTCAACTTACTCAATGCCATCAATGACCATAGCCATGGCTCCTGAGAATTCAAAGTTGCATCCCATTAAATTATGCCCTATGCTTGCCTTCGAAGGTTTTGAAATTTCAAGAATGTTTCTTTTACTTGATTCCATCGATGACCATAGTTATACCTCTTGAGAATGCAAATCTGCACCCTGCCAACAATGCTTCCCCTCATGAGGTTGTGTTGCCATAGCAAGACGGCAACTACATAGCCTTCCAATAAGTCTGGCCTTGACGCAAAAAGGTAAAAAGGGTCTTGGACAAGGTTCGCACAAGGCCAACGGCTGTTCATAAACAGTGGCAACAATATTGTACATGCTTTCCCTGTAGATTTTCCTGCATGTGAACAATTGTTTTGTGACCATCCATTGGGGATAAATCTTGGATAAGTAGGAGTCATGCATAGAAAATTGACATCAATGAGAAACCTAATTTTGGCTCTTATTTCTCTCTAGCCAATCTTGAAAAGTTTAAAATGATTTGTCTATTTCCGATACATAAGAAGCTGCCCTTTTTAGGTTAGAAATTCTCACCAACTCTGCAACCAAAGTCCATAGTTTCATAATGACCCCCAATGCTATGCCAAGAAGGATAGAAAAGCAACTAGGACATGATATATTAAACAGGGCCTTATATGCATGAAATAAGGCTGTACAAACCATCTTAGGAAAATGCATTCATTCAGCTCTGGAAAAGAATAAGCACCAACCAGCATACTGCAACGCTCAGAAATGTATGGCTATAGAGTTCGTAACTTATATAAGATCCATGCACTCGAAATGAGAGAAGCATTGAATAGCCCAGAAAAGGCTTCACTTGACCATACCAGTGTCATGGTACGAAGATGACTTGGGAAGCCCAAAACACACACAAAGGCCACTCTCGTAAGTTTCATTGCTCCCCAACTCAAAAGCCTATAGCTGTAAAAAGTTCAAAACTTCTACAAAACCATGAATTTAAAATCCAATGTTAAAAGAGGACTCTCCATGGCTTCCATTGTGACTATTCATTTAGACTGGTCACATTCAAAGTTGCAAATCCAATGTTAAAAGAGGACTCTCCATGGCCTCCTTTGTGACTATTCATTTAGACTGATCACATTCAAAGTTGCAGCCATATGCACTGCATGCACACTGCCCATGCTTGACAAAAGGGCAACGTTGCCCATCCAAATCCCCACCTGCCATGGAAATCCTCCCTTACATTAGCCTCCCTTACAACATACAGCTTGACCAAAGCGCACACACGTCTAGACAAAAATCGCTCCTTACCTTCTTTTTAAAGAAAAGAAGAAAGGTTAAAGCAACCTAAAAAACAACATACGACGACATATGCATCCTGTGACAAATTTTGGATTAATTTCATTGAGACCTCATCCTCAGTAAACTCATGACTACAAACAAACACTTCTAATAATGTCTACACCACATTGAGCATTAAAAGTACCATCTCTTTAAACCAAAATACAGACAATGCAATCATTCTCCCTCGACTCTGCTCCTGCCCCCTCTATTCCCTTTTCCTTTATATCCCCTAATAAAATTAGAAAAGTTTTGAGCCATTTCACAAGATACATACAAAGCACTTGTGGTAGGTAACCATCCAACTTGTCTTTAATCCCAATGTTATTCGACCTCGCAGCCATCCCCCAAGAGAGGGAATCAGAATAACAGCAAGTGCTTGCAATCAGCCACACAAACTAGCAGAACTTAGAACATATAGCCACAACTGTTACTGGACCAGCCAAACATAAAAGTTCCAAGTGAACCAAAACGCACACACAAATCAACTATGACAATCAGACCAAGTATCTAAAACACCCGTCTACTCCTCCTCTTCAGCTTCCTCCAGCCATTTGACAAAGGGCTCAAGACCCTTTACAAAGGTTTGCCTGTCAAATAGAAAATCAATGTAATGAATGTCTAGTTCAAACAAAGATAATCATCAAAGAGGATATAATATAATCAACCAAAAAGGCTTGCTCTTACCTTCCTTTTGGGTTAGAACCCTTCCTGAACCACATCAGAACTGTGTCTTCTGCAAGTACGTCTTGATCGTACAAAGCACGAATAATTTCTGGAAACAACTTCATCAGTTTTGCATCTTCGTAACAATAAGTCTGGATTGTGTACACAAGCTCCAACTCAAGCTTCCCCGTAATGGTGAAGGAGCCAAGTAACTTTCCCCATGTTTTCACCTAAATTCAAAAGAAATATTCACCTCTCTCTCTCTCTCTCTCTCTCTCTCTCTCTCTCTCAAAAAAGACCTTGGCTCCTATTTCAGCTCAGATTTTTACTAGCATGTTTCCCTCATCCTAGATTACCCACATCCTCATAGCCATTCAGAAGGCAAGAAACCCCTCTGACCCCAATAATTAATGAGCCATCCTGATTGGCCACACATTGGCCAAGACCTTGGCCCCTATTTCCCCCCCCCCTCTCTCTCTCTCTCTCTCTCTCTCTCTCTCTCTTATCGTCACAGGAAACGGCTGTTTCAGTCCTAGAAACGCAGTTCTCCGTTTCAGGACCCCATCCGTTTCCATGGCCGTTTCTTGTTTCCCAAGTGATTGTGTCACAAGAAACGGTCGTTTCCACCCCTAAAAACTCATTTCCCCATTTCCATTCCTCGAACGTTGTTTCTCATTTCTGGTGACTATGCTCTCTCTCTCTCTCTCTCTCTCTCTCTCTCTCTCTCTCTCTCAAAAAGACCCTGGCTCCTTTTTGAGCTCAGGTTTTTACTAGGGCTCTTTATGAGGGGGTTTCCCTCATCCTAACATCCTCGTACCCATTCATAAGGCAGGAAACCCCTCTGATCCCAATAATTACCAAACCATCATGATTGGCCACACACTGGCCAAGACCTTGGCTCCTAGTTCCCTCTCTCTCTCTCTCTCTCTCTCTCTCTCTCAAAAGACCTTGGCTCCTATTTCAGCTCACGTTTTTATTAGGGCTCTTTATGAGGGGCTTTCCCTCATCCTAGACTACCCACATCCTCATACCCATTCATAAGGCAGGAAACCCCTCGGACCCCAATAATTACCGAGCCATCCTGATTGGCCACACATTGGCCAAGATTTATGGAGCTGAAATCCACGAAACAACAAAGGGCCCTTTGTTTCCGTGTTCTTGCCTCCTCGACGGCAGCCTGTATTGTAAAGATGTGAATGCTTCATCTTGAATCTTGCCCAACTTGTGGCCCTCTGCTGCTGTCCTACCCATGAGCTAAACTAAGCCTCCAACACTGGAAGGCCAAGTGCCAAAATCATAGCTTTTCGTTCACCTGCAGGAGCTTCATTTTCCACTAGAGATGACGTAACACGCGGAAGCTCTGGGAGTCTTCTTTCAGCCCTAAACACCACTGAGAACATGCTGATGCAAAAACGCAGACAGAAGAGAGAGAGAGAGAGAGAGAGAGAGAGAGAGAGAGAGAGCTGGAAATTCAGTATATTCATATGGTACAAAGAGGTACCCTACATCTACAGCCATAGGCTGCCTTACATAAAAGGTGGAATCACCCAAAATCATCCTAATGCTGGACCCACTCCAAAAGGGAGTGAATGAGTCCAACAATGAGCACATGCACCTATTTATAGGCCTTTGGACAAAGGAAGTGCTGGCCGACTGGGCAATAAATGCAACTTCGCCTCTCGACTTGTGCCCCTCCTGTAGCCGACAAGACTTCTGGTACAGCCGACAGCATCCATCTTGCTCTTCTACGCATGACTGGTCCACTGGGTCCTTCTCCTTGTCCAACGCTGGCCACTATTGCACCTCATGCTCCTAAATTCTGGTTCTAGTCATCTTTTCTGGCTGCCCCTTCTGGATTAGCTTCTGGATATGTCCATGGGCAAACTTGCACATGACATCCCCTCTGCTAAACTTGATGACGGGATTCCAACCTGTTCTTGGATGACTGTCATCATCCCATTCTATTCTCGAAGTCCCTCTATCATCCATCCATCTCTAGCAACCCTTTTCACTGAAAACCCGGCCCGGTCTCCAAAACCACTCTGACTCTGAATAATATCTATGCATCTGTTCCATCCAGTCCCCAATCCGTTCCTGCCCCGACTCTGAACACCGTCTTGCTTTTCATTCCTAAGAAATGAGTCTGGCACTCTCACATAACCCCTTGGAGGATAATCCTCCCTTGGGACCGTTGCCCGAGAACCTATCTGGCTCACAAGACTGCCATCCCCTCTGGCTTTGTGGAGCACCACCAACATACCTCTTGGGAGCTCTTCCCGATCTTGTGTTCCTTGCCTTGGGCTTCGTATCCGTGCACTTTCCTGTACCTTGGACCTATACACCATCATATGGGACTGAATCAGTGTTTAGCTTTGCTAAGCCTAATGCTCTGATACCAATGTAACACGCGGAAGCTCTGGGAGTCTTCTTTCAGCCCTAAACACCACTGAGAACATGCTGATGCAAAAAACGCAGACAGAAGGGAGAGTAGAGAGAGAGAGAGAGAGAGAGAGAGAGAGAGAGAGAGAGCTGGAAATTCAGTATATTCATATGGTACAAAAAGGTACCCTACATCTACAGCCATAGGCTGCCTTACATAAAAGGTGGAATCACCCAAAATCATCCTAATGCTGGACCCACTCCAAAAAGGAGTGAATGAGCACATGCACCTATTTATAGGCCTTTGGACAAAGGAAGTGCTGGCCGACTGCTGGTCGGCCAGCCAACTGGGCAATAAATGCAACTTCGCCTCTCAACTTGTGCCCCTCCTGTAGCCGACAGGACTTCTAGTACAGCCGACAGCATCCATCTTGCTCTTCTACGCATGACTGGTCCCCTGCGTCCTTCTCCTAGTCCAACGCTGGCCACTACTGCACCTCATGCTCCTAAATTCTGGTTCTAGTCATCTTTTCTGGCTGCCCCTTCTGGATTAGGTTCTGGATATTCCATGGGCAAACTTGCACATGACAGATGATATGGGGAGTGATGAAAATCTAGAAGGCAATGACTGGCTGAGCTCGGACTCTAGGTGCTAAGTGAGATTTGTAGCACCATTGGGGTCAAACAGGACATAATCCTTATCTCGGACTCGGTTGCAAAGAAAAGTTACAGATGCATCTGGATGCACTTCAAACTTTTTGTGAGAAGAGGATCTCACAATGAATCTTGGTAAAACCAAGATTCATTGTGAATCTTGCTCTTAACACCTCACACCAAGAGGCAGCCAGGCACTCTCTCATATAGAGGTAAGGCAATGGAGATAATTACTTCATAAGTCTATCTGGGGATTACCTTCACCAATCCTACCTTCACCAGTTCCACCTTCACCAATCACTCGGCTACACAGGTCCACCTAGCAATTGGAGATGCTGCCCTAGCACCTTTAGAAGTGCTTCCAAGCCCACTTCCAAGAACCTAGCGAGAAAAATTGGTTGTTTGACACATTAATTAGGCCAGTTATGATGCATGGGGCTCCATTTCAGGGAGGTGATTTGGGAGATGAGGACAGAGAGAGTGCAGGTGATAAAATTTTCACACATGATCAGGAGTAAGCCCTCTATACCACATGAGATAGTCCTGGCTGAGTTTGGGGCAGCATCATTGGTCATCGATGCCCTCTTCCAAGATGATCACCTACATTTCCCATCTGTACGCATTGGGCAGAGATAACCTTCCAAGAATGGCATTTGGGTTTTCTAGACAGCTTGCAGAAAAGGGCCATAGTAGGTCCTCATACTCACAGCTCATCAGCTGGTTCGACATGAATGACCTTCAGTTGCACCACCTGACTACTTTCGAGCACAGTCTGCTCCCGATTCTTGGATCACTCTCTGGCAAAAGATCAACCACATCATTCGCCTAGACTTTGTAAGGGTTTTGTGAGATAAACCATCTAAAGTTGCCAAAGAGGGGTGTGCATTTCACTATGCACATATTCGCACTTCCGAAGGGTCTCATTGGATGGCTTCATTTGAGGGACCAAGAGTATCTCAACAAACATCATCACATGCCATGAGGATCACCACCGACCAATTGAGATTGAGATGGAGGAGCATTACGTATGCAGATGCCCAGTCTACTATAAGATATGCTGAATATTTCATTGCCTCTTCCCAGATGGTTTTGGCCCCCTCTCACATGGTTTTGGCCCCCTCACACAGGTGATGCTGTTAGAAGTCATCTCCTGTCTTTATCAGACACCAGGGCCTCTGTTGTGGGTGTGCCTGCCCTTGTGCTGTCTATTTTCTGCACTCTACTTGCTCTTGTGATCTCAGATTTGGTTATCATTTCCGCTGCATATTTTGACATGGTATCAGAGCCCTAGGCTCTTGAAAGATCTTGGGAGTTTTCTGAGCAAGAGGGGGATATTTACGTTGCTGATTGGTGGACTTTGGACTGTTCGGGAAGAGAAGTTGCAAGAGGAAGGCGGGCTAAGGTGCTGGACAGCCACTTGCAGGTTTAATGTTTTTTTTCCCACCCACCCACCCTTTTCAGTTACATCCCTGCGATGGCAGATTTGTTAGAGATGGCTGAGAAGCATGTGAAGATCTCGACTCTCCCCACGTTCCCAGTGGACCGTCAGTTGGACGGGAACAATTACGGCATCTGGAAGGTGATGATGGAGTCTGTGCTGGAGTCATATGACCTTGCTGATTTCATCGTCATCGGGGTTCCACGGCCGGAAGCAGAGGAAGGGGAGTTACTGTCGATGAAGAAGAACCGAGAGGCATAGGCACAGATGTGGCATCGTGTCAACGCCAGGGTCCGATCATTTATTTTCCTCAATTGCACACCACAAGTAATCAATCACGTAAAGCACATGACACTGGCCAGAGGCATATGGCAGCACTTGGCTTCTCTTTATAACAGGGTATCACCCATGAAGAGGATCTCCTTGGAAGTGCAAATGTGGGTTATGAACCCTGCAAAGTCGTCGACGATGCGGGAACACATTAACAAGCTGCAGGCCCTTCAGCAGGAAGTCCTCCAAGCTGGGAAGGAGATATCATCTGAAGACATGGCCATTAATTTGCTCTCCCACTTGCCTGCTCAGTATTCCGCTTTCTACTCCTCTTTGATTACGAGTGGCAGGCTCAGCACCATTACCTGGGAGGAGCTTGTGCCCATGGTCTTGGACTAGGAGGAACGTTTCACAAACCCTCCTCACAGCGGAGGTTCAGAGGCCTTAACTGGCCAACGGTCGAAAGACCGGAATAACAACAAGGGCAAAGGGAAGGCTTCACTGGAGAAGTCTTCTGAGAAGAAGCCCGACACAGAACGAGAGAAGCTGAAGGCCGAACGATCCTACAATGATTGTGGTGAGAAAGGCCACTATTGGAGGAAGTGTCCTAAGCGGACTGGGAAGAGTGCTGATTCTTCAGCCTCAGCTGCAAAGACTCCTGCATTTGTGCACTTATAGATGATGGACTCCGATGCTTCATCGTCTTCAAGCGAGGAGGCAGTTGGCTTCACCACGAAGGATACCCGGGAATGGATTCTTGACAGTGGTGCTTCCAAGCACATGACTCTGTCCCATGACTTCTTTTTGGATCTGAAACGGCAGTAAGGTCACATTTTTATTGCCGACAACTCCACTATTCCGATACACAGTGAGGGCCGGATGGAGATTATTCTCGACGGCAAGGGGGGCAAGCATGCTTCCCGTGTTCTTTACGTCCCTGCTCTAGGTTTTCATCTTCTGTCAGTGCATGAAGTATGCAAGACTAGCTTTCGGGTGGAATTTGAGGAGCATTCATTTGCTCTACGGGACCGTGAGACTGGCCAGGTTGTTTGGGAAGGCGGTGTGGAGAATGGTATCTACAAGCTCTCTGCACTCTCCTCGTTGACAGGTTCTCAAGTCGGTGATCTGTGGCACTTTCGTTTTGGCCACTTAAATGTGGATGCACTGTGGCAAGCTTTCCGAGACCAGATGGTGGTTGGCTTGCCAGATGTTGGCAATAGGGAAGGACGTTGCAGTTCTTGCATACGTGGTAAGCAGCACAGGGAATCCTTTCCGAAGCAAGCTTCTAGGCGGGCTTCGAAACTGTTGGAGTTGATTCACACTGACTTGTGTGGACCTCAGCAGACACCATCATTTTATGCTGCTTGTTGATGACTGTACCAGATTCACGTGGGTCTCCTTTCTTTCACAGAAGGACCAAGCTTTTGCACGGTTCAAGGATTGGCACGTGATGGTGGAAAAAGAGTCTAGATTGCAGGTAAATACTCTCAAGGCTGACAAAGGGGGTGAATTCTCCTCGACTGTATTTCTCAGATTTTGTGCAGACCCTGGCATCAAGAGGAAACTAGCCAATACAGGATCGCCTTTAGAGAATGGAGTTGTAGAACGCAAAAACAGGACTGTGGTGGAGATGAGAGATACAGATTGTATGATCCAGACAGGAACGAGATTGTTGTCAGCCGAGATGTGATCTTTGATGAGCATGTTCCAGTATCCACTGTCGAGGAGCCGCCACTTCTTGGAGATCCAAAAGAGTCTGATGATGATTCCCAGACCATTGCTCCAGTTGATTAACCTCAGTCAGCACACGAGGTTGTGCCCACAGCTGGAGTAGAGCCCCCGCAACAACAGGAGGCTCCACGATCTGTTCGAGTACCTAGGTGGTTGTTAGACACCCTTCGGGAGTCAGGTGTCACGGAGTTACCCTTCGAGTGGACCACAGAGGACGGCCCTCGAAGATCACACAGAGTCCGAGACAAAAGCAATACAGCGGAGCTTCTTCAGGTAAACTATGCTCTGATGTCTCGTATTATGCGGGACAAGGAGCCCACTTCCGTCAAGGAAGCCCTCTCACAGGATACTTGGAGGAAAGCCATGCAGGTGGAACTTGATGCCATCGAGAAGAACAACACATGGGAGTTGGTACCGAGGCCGTCGAAACAGTCAGTCATTGGTGTCAAAAGGGTCTTTAAGACCAAATATGCGTCAAATGGGTCGGTGGACAAACACAAAGCCAGACTTGTGGCTAAAGGTTATGCTCAGCGGCCAGGCATCGACTACGAGGATACCTTTGCACTGACAGCACGGATGTCCACGATTCGGACCGTTCTTGCCCTTGCTTCTTCTCAGAGATGGCCCGTGTATCAAATGGATGTAAAATATGCGTTCCTTAATGGTGACCTACAAGAGGAGGTGTATGTTGAGCAGCCTCCAGGCTTTGTTGTTCCAGGATCAGAAGGGATGGTTTACAGGTTACGTAAGGCCTTGTATGGTCTTAAGCAGGCTCCCAGGGCTTGGAATCAGAAGATTGATTCCTTCTTTGTTCGGACTGGATTTCAGAGATCGGCTGCAGATCCTAACCTGTATCTCTTTCGGGAACGCGGCATGGTTACGATTATCATCCTTTATGTGGATGATCTCATTCTCACCGGCGGTCATGTGGAGCACATTGGCGTGACGAAGGCTGCCTTGTCAAAGGAGTTTGAGATGACCGACTTAGGCTTACTCCACTTCTTTTTGGGATTGGAGATCTCACAGACCCAAAGGGGGTTTTTTGTCTCTCAACAACGGTATGTTCATGAGTTGCTTGAGGCCTTTGGGATGGACAACCTGCAAGCCTATTACTTCGCCGATGGACCCAAACACAAAGTTAACCGTAAATGATCCTTGTGAGCCAGTTGATGCCTCGCAGTATCGAAAGTTGGTAGGTTCATTGATCTGGTTGCTGAACACCAGATTGGACTTGAGCTTCTCCGTGGGACTGTTGAGCTCTTTTATGCGGACGCCATTTAAGTCTCATTGGGACACAGGATTGCGTATCTTGCGATTTCTCCAGAGTACGAAGGATCTAGGACTCTTTTACACAGGAGGGGATGGAGTCAAACTCCAAGGTTGGAGTGACTCAGATTGGGGAGGAGATCCAGACACGAGTCTCTACTTCAGGATACAGTTTTACCCTCGGCTCAGGAGCAGTTTCTTGGAGCAGTAAGAGGCAGCCAACTATTGCCCTATCTTCGACAGAGGCAGAGTATCGGGCTGCTTGTGGTGCTGCTTGCGAGGTTGTGTGGTTGCGGAGGCTGCTAGGCGAGATTGGGTTTCCACAGAAGGAGCCCACAATCATCCAGTGCGATAACCAGAGTTGTATAGCTATTGCTTGGAACCCGGTCTTCCATGCCCGGACCAAGCATATAGAGATACAGTATCACTTTGTACGTGAAGATCTTGGCCGGTGACATCTTGCTCCTTTAATGTTCAACAGAGGACAATGCGGCGGACCTCTTCACGAAGTCTCTACCTCAGGCTACGCTCAGGCGGCACTCACGCTCCCTTGGGTTGATTTCACAGCCAGGACCTGAGAGGGGGTGTTAGAAGTCATCTCCTGTCTTTATCAGACACCAAGGCCTCTGTTGTGGGTGTGCCCGCCCTGTATAGGTGTTTTATCATTTTTCCTCACTCCCCGTATTTTTTTTCCATTTTTTCCCATTTTTCCATGGTGTGGGTGGCTGCCACAAGCTGGCAAGAGCTTCTGATGCTGGCCGACTGCACTCTTGTTCAACTGGAGCTGGCCGACTTGATCAGAAGGAGTCGTGGGTTTTTTTCTCTGCTGGCCGACTGGCTGTGCCCAGTCATGAGGGCTGGTGGGGCATGATGCGCTGGCCGACTGCACTCATGGGGCCATATAAATAGGCCCCATAGCCCCCACATTGTATTCATTCAGTTTTTCCTCGGGATCTTGTGTATAGAAAAGAGTTATACGCCTATCTCTCTCCTCTTGTGCTGTCTATTTTCTGCACTCTACTTGCTCTTGTGATCTCAGATTTGGTTATCATTTCCACTGCATATTTTGACAGATGCGGTATTGAGAATCGAGATCAGAGATGTTTGGGGCTTGTACTTGATGGAGTTTCGCCCTCGTCAAGAGTTTCTGATGAGACAGCCCTCAAGAAAGTAGGATCTGCAAGGCAGATGTTTGGGCTTGTACTTGACAGAGTTTCTTAGTAATCAGGAGTTTCTGATAACAGCGCTGAAGAAGGTAGGATCAGCAAGACACTTCTCGAACCTCCATTATAGACTTTTTGAATGAGTGCACAAAGCAGAAGCAAGATGAGCACTAGAGTGTGCTAATCTGAGAAGTGCAAGAGAGAGAGATATGAAGCAACTATGCTGAATATGCTGCAATGAAAGCAATCCCGAGCAAGAGACATAAAGGTCTCATAAGTGAGGGATACAAAAGATGACCAAGCTATGACAAAAGTGAAGAGGCTAGCCCACCTATATATATAGGTCATGAAGGGCTGGCCGACTAGAGCACAAGACCTGACCGACTGGACAAATAATATGGCCGACTAGAAAAATACCATAAAAATGGGAAAAAAATAAGGGTGGCCAACCCACAACCAAGGGCCATAAAAGGGATCAAATATGGACACAATACATGGGTAGAATATGGGGATGAATATGCTAACACCCCCTATCAACACCAGATGCTGAATAAACTCCGAAGCCAAAGAAGTCGTCCTTTGTCAAAGACAAAAGAATGCAGCAACAACAGGTACCAGGAAAGCTCCACAAGCAATCTTCTCAGCAACTCAACTACGAAAGTAACAAAACAAGCTGCCAGGTAAACTGCTCCTCTAGAAGAAAACAACCATGTAGGCTGCGTCGTGCTGCTCCAAATATCAGTGCCAAACCCAAATGTAAACACAGTGCCACAAAAATCCCTAGAAGCCTGTAGCTCCAAGAAGATAATACCCTCAAAAGAAAGAGTCCATCTCCTCCAACTCTGTACCAAGAGTAGCCAAATTCTGTACAATAGCATCCTCCTCAAAGGTCGGCATCGCCAGATGTAAGAACTCAATTGCCCCCTCTGAAAACTGATGTCGAGACTCCACAAGCCCAACCAAATCCAAATCCCAATCCTTCAATCCCTGGAAGTACCACTATGCCCCAGGCACGGTCACGGACACACCTAACCACAATCCAAAATCGTCACACAGAGTAAGGGAAATATGAACATTAACAGTAGTGGTAACTGAAGTAGTAGTAGCCTCTTCAATAGCATCACACAGCGTAGAAGCAGGCTCCTCCATAGAAGGCAAAGGAACCAGCAACACATCCTGGTCACTGGTTGTCGAAGAAAGAGTCGGAGGCGAAGCAATAGGAGACAAATCCCCCTCAAAAGCTATGAGCAAAGATAGCCCACTATCTTCCTCAAAAACATTACCAGATATATCATCTTGGCAAGGAGAAGTATGCACAGAAACTAAAGACAAGGCAACAGGAGAAACAAACTCCTCAGATGCAGTGAGCAAAATTAGCCCACTATCCTTCGCTGCAAGAACATCTCCAAAAGAAGTATCCATAAGATCACTGGTTCCATAGCACCCAGAAGCAGAAACCATCTGTCGATCATTAGCATCACCATACAAGTCACAAAGCATCTGCCACACAAAGAAAGTAGAAGCATCATCAGGAGCATAGATGAAGTGTCGAAGAACCGAATCCTGGCAATTCAGGAGGAGAAAGCCATAGTTCTGTCCGTCAGTCTTCCTCCACCGACACACATCCTCCGTAGAGGCAAGGTCCGGCAAGCACCAATTCATGTACGAGAGAAACTCCATCAAACCATACTCCCAGAGAATGGAAGTAACCTACAACTTCCATGACTGAAAGTTACCACCATCCAACTTGTCTACCTCATCTAGAAAATAACAAGAAAGTGGTACAGGAGCCAAATCTGAAGCTATCATCATTGATCCAACCAATAGGACCAAACCTCAAAAGATAAAAAACTGTCCAAATCAGAAAATGATGATGTAGGTCCCTTCCACGCAGCCCTAAGAGACTGGACAGCACCCGAAAATCCTCCTGTAGCAAAAAACGCAGAAGCTTCTGTCGACATACCTCCAACCTTGAGGCCACCAGAAGAGGGAAGCAAAAAATGCACATTTGATATAGAGAGAAAAGCAGCCACACAGGGCCTGGGAATATGCTGTAAGAGGGTGCAAGAGAAAAAGGCATCAACTAGGACTATAGCTCGGGCTCTCCTCAAGAAAAAAAAACGCACAATCTGTCATGTGCACAGTATGTATCTACCGTGTGCTACATGCACACAAGACTAGCTTCGAGGCTTGGGGAAGCTTGGAGCTAGGCAGGCTGATTGGCGAGCTGGGCTAGGGATAGCCTAACGAACGGGCACCCAAGTATGGACAGGCGGACGCCCTTCACGTTGCTTGGCTTTCTTTTGCAGGTTTCGAGTCATGTACCAGGAGCGTTCTACGAGGTGATCCTTTGGGGATTTGACACGATCTCAAAAGAAGAAGTGTCCACCACAAGTACCAAGGTTGCCACCAAAGCCAGAATTACCACAAGACCCTCTCTGCAATAGGTAATGTCCACTGGAGAGGAAAACGCAACCGAACATGGGGTGCAGACCTGAAAATACAGGCCGACCAGTTCCACACTCCTAGTAGAGAAAAACGTTGATGAAAAGGTACCTTCAGGCTGAAAGCGATGAAGCCCAAGTGAAGGCAGAGTGACCAACAGCAACTGTCCAGAAAATGCAGCGACAAGAGGGCTGCAAATTTGAGAAAAAACGCAGAGGTGAAGGGGCTGTAGATAGGGCAAAATCTGGGGCAGCAGAGAACTCAAAACCGGGAGTTTTGCAAGATGAGCACTAGAGTGTGCTGATCTGAGAAGTGCAAGAGAGAGTGAGAGATATGAAGCAACTATGCTGAATATACTGCAATGAAAGCAATCCGAGCAAGAGACATAAAGGTCTCATAAGTGAGGGATACAAAAGATGACCAAGCTATGACAAAAGTGAAGAGGCTAGCCCACCTATATATAGGTCATGAAGGGCTGGCCGACTAGAGCACAAGACATGGCCGACTGGAAAAATACCAAAAAAATGGGGAAAAAATAGGGGTGGCCAACCCACATGCAAGGGCCATAAAAGGGATCAAATATGGACACAATACATGGGCAGAATATGGGGATGAATATGCTAACACTTTTTTGGGCCCCACCAGGCGACCACCACCCAGACTCGCCCGGACCAAAGAGCACAAACGTCACAGCCGAGACCACAACCCTATAGCACCACACCCAAGGAGTCACCAGAGAGGGTGTGCAGTCTCTCCACAAAGCCAAACATCCCCATCTAGACCCTCCCCAGCTCCCGCTCCACATAAGCTGCATTTCAGCTGGTTGCTTACATATAGAGGGTACACAATTTTGGCCCCACAGGCATCAGCTTTGCATAACTGATTGTCTTCAATTATGGATTTGTCTTTGCAAAGGAGTGGATTCACTTGTATGCTAAAGTATCAAGATGGATGACAATCCATGGCTTCTCCGTGTACTACCACTATTTCAGAGCCAAGGGAAGCCACATGCACTACACAAAAGAGTTATTGGAGATGACATCTATCAGATTTACAATCTTAGGACATGGATACAGCCAGAGACCCTACCCCCCAAGATGAGCATAAAACGAGATCAGCTCCTTATGAATGAGTTTTCTCCAGATGCCATGATACTAGGGAGCTCACATGTCAATTACACTTAGGATCTTGATGGGTTGAATTAGAGTGTGACATGCGAGGGATTGATCGTAGTAAAACAACCTTAGGCTTAACTAAGCTTAACTAAACTTCACTTAATTATACTTAAGAGATAGACAATGGTGTCAATGCAATGCAGCTATATTAAATGAATGGTTACAGTGAAGATCTATAAATAGATCTATGATGCTGTACTAAATGAATATCCTTCTCAGAATGAGCGAGATATGCTCAATGCTGATGGTGAATGACTGTTCCTTTCTCCACCGCTGAGGTCCACCCTGTGGATGCCGGCTTTCCTCTATGTAGGAGGCAAGAAAATGACTGTTTGCTGAATGCTTAACTGTACGCTGAATCTGCTGTCTACGACTGTATGCCGCCTATGATACCCTTGCTCTTTACGCCAGACACGCTGAGAAGAGAAGATGATCTGAATGAGATGCGCTTTGCTTATATATGATATACTGATGCTGATCGGGCAGAAGGCTGCTGTCGGCCAGATCTCCACAACTCATAAATGCTAGAAAAGGCCCTTATAAATGCTGTCGGCTGTGTAAGTGTTGTCGACTGGTGGAAACTGCTGTCCATACCAATCGGCTGCCCACATTACTTGCTCAATGCTTGAATGCCATGCTTGGGAACATGCTGTAAATGCCTCAATAATACTTGATGCCCATGAATGCTATCTGATTAATGCTTATGAGTGCTAAGAATGCCATGTCACTTGTACACCGACTGGGTGTGCACGTGACACAGAGTGTCATTGGGCAGGCTTTACATCGAAACTAGAAGAGTGACAGCGCACAAGAGACGTGAGAGCTACGAGTATGTCATTTTCAATGTGCATGAGGTTGAGACCGAGGAGCATGCCATCCTCCAATGCCAGGCAAACTATGAAATCACAGGGTGCTTCCACTGCCCCTTCCAAGAGAGGTTTCGCCCCCTTCGAAAGGTCATCATATATGAGAAGCAAAGATGTGCGAAATCAATTCTACAAGTGGAAACAAAGCATAGAGATAGACCCATGAGAGACCAGAGGAGACACAGAAACCAGACACTCCCTGCATCGTTCTTCCAGAAGACTGATCAGTGCACAGTTAAGAGAGCCAATACTTTCATACATCAAAGGAACATGTTTTTGATTCACTGTTGGATTACTTTGAGTGGATGTGATTGTAAAAATCCTAAGAAGCTAGCTATGTGGAGGCTTGACGAGGACCGCCTGTAGGGTGGGTCGCTCGAGTTGTGGTCTTGTTTTGTTGAGGGCTCTGATGTCTTCCTTGGCACTTAGCACACAAACCCCCCAAAGACGATACGTCTCACTAACCCCATTACCTTGACAAAGAGAAATTTTGCAGCCCAGATTTAGAAAGCAAGCACATTGCATTCTGATTCGCAAGACCATCAAATGAAAGCATGGCGTGAATTTCTCTAATGCACATATATCTTCAAGCATCATGGGATGCTTATGTCACGTGCATCACGCACTTGGATGTCGTGGACATACTATACAAGACAAGCGCAAGGACCTAAGGCCGGAATCCGGATACCGAGCATTTCCATTGTGAGCCCTTGTCTGGGGACGAGGTAGAAGAGAAAGAAGATGAAGGATGGGATCTGAAAGGAAATGGAAAAAACAGGAGAAGAAAGAAGGTGATTGACAAAAGATATTGGGAATAGTAAGTCGTTTGACCAACACGTGACCTGAAATGGGTGGGAAATGCCACGTCTTGACCTGAAATGGGCGGTGCACAAGGGAAATACCAAGTGTTGTCAGGAAAATGGCCGAAACAGCAGTAGAGAAACAGTTGAAAAGGCCAAAATGCACCGTTTTGAAAATAGGAAACAGCAGAAACTCCCAGTACTTGTCACGCCAAGGGAACCCTCATGCGGATGTATCAGTTTAAACCTGGAAAACCCACATTTTGACTGTTTCCCATACCTATGACATGGATCCCTTTCTCAGAGCAAACTTCACCAACATAAATAAAGTTGCTTCTTCTGGATCTTTTAATAAACTAAATCACCCTCTTTAGAGTAATCTAGACCTCAAGCTCAGGGGTGGTTCCAGAAGGGCACCTTCAGCTGGGAGGAGAGTTGCTAGCCGAACTCTATCCTGGTCATTGATCTCGACCCTCGGATTCAATTTACCTAACCCTAATAGGGTTCCAAGGCATGTGATTATTACACTAGGGGGTTGGATAGGCTAAGGACTCATGGGAAACCAAAGGTGTGCATCCCCAGGATGCAGCTTATCGCTGGTAATGAGGGGCACGTAGCGTAGCAGTGTGGGCTTGTGACTTGGGGACGAGAGGTCCCGAGTTCAAATCCCAACAAGCCCCCTATTGACAGTGGCAGCTTTGCGGCCACAAGTTGTAATGCCTTCAGACCAAGCCTTTTCCGGGTAGTTACCAAATTGCAACAGCAAAAAGATCTATTCACCGCGCGTGCGGCCAGGCAGGAAGAGGGGGGGGAGGAGGGGAGCAGTAAGCAAATGCTCCCCTTCCCCTCATTCTTGGCCATCAATGTAAGCAGCCAACCAAACCTCATTGAGTGGCAGTGAGAAAACCAAAAAGGCATGCAAGAGCCTTCACAGAAAGGTAAATTAATGATCCAACAGCTAATATCGCTATTTACCCACCTGTCGCAGGGCCGAATTTATATTCTGCTGTTGATTCTTTCCTGACCATTGGATTGCATCCATGAGAGCATCCCAAACGGTCCGCACAACATCCACATCTGGTAAACTGGCTTCCTTGCAGCGCTGCTTTACAGAGTCAATCACCTCAGTCATGTCTGCATCTTCGGAGATCTGATCAGTCAAAGAGGTCTTCAATTCCTTCAGCTTCACATCAAAAACCTTCTTTCTGTTGTACTCCACAAGTGGACCTAAACCCGCTTTGCTGCAAAAAAATGCATTCAACAACTCATAAAGGACCTTGTTCAAGTCACCACTTGAGTAACAACTTTTACAAACAACCCCCCCACCCCCCCCCCGGCGGTGGGCTTGCGGCGGTGGGCTTGGACATCCACCATCCATATACAACAGGCGGTAATGTTCCCCACCTTTTACAGGTGGGGATCTAATCTATAAAGATCCCTTACACCATTTTTTATTATAAAGTATTAATTCAAACCGAGCAAAAGTCAAGGAACCTGAAATGCTCTGCAAAGGACTCAATGTTTCTCTTTTGCATCGGGAAAAACTCCAGAAGGCGATCCTCAATTTTGGCCCGCTTCAAAAGACCCACTAGATCATCAAAACTGTTCTCCACCAAGTACTCCTTGAAACAGTCTGTTATGAATCCAAGCACTGTCCCCTTGGCAACAAGGCTGTCCTTTAATAAGGCAGAAAAAATGGTTTCAGGAGGAAGCCCTGAGAGCTTTTGGGTGAACGTGAGGGCAGTAAAAATTGCAAGCTTCAACCGATCATCTTGTTCATAGAGCTCCAAGGATTGAAGCTGCCTCTGCATGACATTTTCAAGGCTCTTGATCATAAAGGGACGCCGTCGTATGATCTTCTGAATGTAAAGTACATGTGGCAGGATCTTCTCTCGTGAAGCTTCACAGTTCAAGATAGAGTATGGCTGCCTTTCACCCTCTTCTGGCTTCGTAGTCCCGAGCTGGATACGGCCACCAGTGTAGACCACCTGCGCAGTATACCAACTAGTGAACTTGCCAAAAAACAAGCATTTTCTTCTCAGCTGAAGAGGCAAAAACTCACTTCATCTTCAGCCAGACTTTAACGACCAGCGTTTAGCTGCACAAACTCTAAATCTTAAGAAAAACACTTTTGTTTGAGCAAGTTAAACCCCAACACAAACACGAGTATATCATGCCCCTCAGTCTAATGCCGCTTGCTTGAAAAAGTTAGATCACTATTCTGAACACACATGTTCAGTCTAAAATAGATAAAGTAGAACCCGAGCAAAGTGCACACGGCTATCCTTGGATCAAAAGGCAAAGCTATGAGCTAAGTTTGACCATATGCGCTCACTTCTTCAGCCATAGCTTCACAAGCATTCATGCATTCACATCCTTCAATAGAGGCATCATCACAATTCAAAAGATCACCAATGTGAGTACACTCCACTGCATTTCCACAAAAAAGCCCAGTCTCATGGAAGTGATGCCCAACAACTGGCCTCAAGAAAACCCTCATGGAAGTGGCAAGACCTGTGGCAGCTGTGCCTTAATCCCTTCAGGATAAATTCTTGCATGTGTATTGATCAAGAACAGGTAATGCATGCTCAAAATACGAAACCTTTCAAAACTGAATACACAGAAACCACAAAGTGACACAAACAGTAGGTACTAGAGCACCACCACAAAGGAAATAAAAGCAATTTTTTCTTTCTTTCCCTTACAAATTACTAAGGGCCTATTGAAATACTTGAGACAAAAATCCAAACAATTGGAATAAATGCAAAGTTCAGCTATTTCCCAAACATAACAAAAATCAAAGTGCGATCTGACGCCATGAGAGTCTACTCACCAAGCTTTGAATCATCAACTCCAACACGCGTAGCATAGACTACATGCTATGAAATTGCCACTCACATGATCAGCACCCAGAGTACTCACATCATCAACGCCCACGAGTAGGTACACACCATGTGGATGGCCTATCTGTTAGCCGTTTGCTAGTGTGCCACGGTTGGTCCTGGGTTGCCGGGCAGGTGCTCTTTTTTTTTTGTTTGGATGAGGCTATTTGTGTCACGATTGTGACTTTATCTCTCTAACTACTCTTGATATGCCTTCAATCATTGAAAGGACACCAGTGAAAGGTCACACCCTGTCACATGGGTCATTACTAAAGAGAGACATTTATTGATCAAAGGACTCTGTGTCCAAAGGACATAAATATTCACTCAAGAGTCACACCCTTTCGTCAGGGATGTGCCTCTTCATTTGTACCTATTCAGGTCCTATTTAACAAGGCCTTGTGTCTCAATGCAATACAACACAGCTTTCCGCTCTTTGCCTCACATTTACTCAAGTAATTAAGTATTAATCTCTTTAATTATGTTTAAGAATATTTAATTAAGCTAAAAGCTTAACAATGGTATTAGAGCAAACAAACATCAACTTGTAGGACGCCCATAGCCAAACCCTAACCCTAAAAATCAGCCAGCCTTAACCCTAAAAGTAGCCTTAGCATGGTTTGTATGGAAGAGCAAGAGAGAATGCCCCATTCAATTTTGGCCTTTTTGCCCAATTTTGCTTGATTTGTGATTTCCTCAAAAATATCTAGTAAGCCTTCTTGATTTTAAAAAACACAATGGAAGGTTGTAGATAGTAACTAGGCAACCATTGAAGTCATCAAAGGCTTTGGGAACCCCTTCTTCCCACTTTTCATGCATCGCTTCCTGCACACGGTGACCTCAAGGCTGAATCATCATCATGAAGAGACACCTCCCTTTAGGCAAAAAGCCACGACTTCTCACTTATTAACAACAAAAAAATTTAAGTAATGTTTATAACATAAGGCTTGTACACCTTCGTCTTCTTAACACGCCACCACATCAATAACAAAAGATTTAAAAAAACGACCAGCTCTCACGTATGTGCCCTGAGATTTGCAACAGCATAGAGGGGATTTGGCAGAGGCTAGATTTTCACTCTGGAGCAACCACACACACCCTAGATGCAAGCCTTGGTGAGATTAGCAATCTATTATAGGAGGCAACGCAAAGCAGATTGGCTGGCTTCTGAGAGCAAGAAAGGAAGTAACGCAACGCAAATTGGCTGGCTTCCAAGAGCAACAAAGGAGTATTCACAAGGGTCTTAACTCTCTACAATGGCTTCAGGAGAGTTCACCAGATAGCTTATGGGTTGAGAGTCAGTTGGCCACTGCCCGCACAGAGCTCAAATCCATAGAGAAGCGACGGGTGGAGTACACATACCATGCCAGAGCCGCTTTCTGGACTCAAGCGGGAGACAGGGTAACTAGAGATTTCTTTGAGATTGCATGCCGACACAGACAGAGAGGGTAACCACAGGTTGCGAGGTCCAAATGGATCCATTGTTACACCCCCCTCATGTGAGAGCCATCGCCACAGATTTCTTCAGCACTCTCCTCACGAGTGCCCCCATTTCCTCACAGGTGTTGGATGTGCGTGAGTGCGCGTGGCGGCATACGAGAGAGGTGGTCCCTCACGCTCTCAGGACTTTCCTCCCAACCCCCTTCACATCTGAGGAGTTGGTAGAGGCTATGGCGGCATTACCTAGAGGCAAATGCCCGGAGAGAGACCAGACTTCCACCCTCCTTATTTCTTCGTCACTGGGATCTCATGTGGAAGGCAACCTTAGGGCTGCCTTCAACGAGATAATGGTTATAGGAACCATGCTGGAGAGGTCTAGGGGTTTGATCCACTTGATTCCCAAGGAAGGTGGTGACAAATTGGAGATTCAGCAATGGAGACCATCACCGCCCTAGGGACTCTGGCCAAGGCCATCAACCGGAGACTACAGCCCTTTCTCCCCGACTTGATTCATGGTACAGAGACCGGTTTCAATCAAGATCGCAATATTCAAGACATCTTCACCTTTTGGGAGGGGACCGCATCGGCAAGTATGCGTCAATAGAATCTGATTGTGCTCCTCAATTTCAAGGAAGCCTATGACAAAGTAGATTGGGCTTTTTGGAGGGGCGATGTGCAAGATGGGTTCCTATTCAAGGAGCTAGAGGTGACAAATTTCCGCTTTCTCACTCAATCCAACAGGGGTGCTCTCTAGCACCTTATCTCTTCATGTTCGTCGCTGAGGCCATAAGTAGTTTTCTCACCACCTAGGAGACCGAACCCCAGGGACTACGTCTCCCCATCCAAGAGCAAGAGGAGCTTCTTGATACCGAGTTCGTCGACAACACTGCAACATACCTGTCAGAGGCCCAAGGGAACCTCTAGAGATTCGTCGAGGCAATTGAGATTTTCTGTCGTGCATCCAAAGCAGAGATCAACTAGCACAAGCCATGCTCATCGCCCGCCCCAACTTGGCGTCCAATTAAGGCTTTTCAGAGGGTCCGAAGGGGCACTCCAATTCATTATCTTGGATGCTAGGTTGGCATTGACATCTCCCCTGAGCAGCAACTTGCCCCTCTTCTTCGGAAGAAGCTGCTATACTGGAGTTCTACCAGGCTTTCCTTAGCTAGACGGGTTGTGGTGGTGGCGAACCAAGTTCTTCTCACCACCATGTGGTACATCACCTCATGCTGGTCTTTCTCCAGGACCTGTATTGGTCAAGGTCAACGTTTGATTCAAAACTCTTTGTGGGCTGGCAATGATGGGAGACATGCTCGGCCAAGGCAGCCCAGAGAGTGATCATTCAACCGTACGCAAAAGGGGCTGGGCATCATCGACCCCTCCATTCAGAGCCGAGCCTTATTGGGCAAGCTGATTGTTCGAGGTCTTCTTCCAGGTGGTGAGCCTCGGAAGAACTTCCTCTTGGCTAGGATCTCTTACCACACCCCAATCCTGGGAGGCCCTTGACTTCAGAGCACGAGATGCATTTTCATAGAGATGCGAGCACGTGGATTTAGCCCAGCATTCGAGGACACATTTGCAGCTACTCTTTTGCGCGCTTGGGGTCATCTCAAGGCGGCCCTTCAGTAGTCAGCTCAAGTACCCTCCAAGGAGCAACTTCGACAACCTCTGATCAAGAACCCCATGATCCGTCTGCCTAGTGGTCACAGGCTCGAGGCTCACCCGCACGCATCATGGGGAGCTTTGAGCACGGGCCCTACTAGGTCACTTGGAGATTGGCTTACATTCAGACCGCTACCCACAAAGGCCCAAGAGAGAGGCCTTAGTGGGATCCAAAGCAAAGAAACTTAGCCTCGACATCAACTTCTCCATCCCTCCGGAGTGACTGACCCCGATATCGGGCCCTCCTCCCCCACAACGCAACTGAGAGTGTTCACCAAGCACGATATACCCCTGGCAATTCATGGTGCGGATGAGAGCTCCACCTTACTCTCCTCTCGTGGGCTTCATGGTAGACTAGACTAGAGAGAGGAGAGACTCCCTTAGAGGACTTGATGCAAAACGCAAAGAAGAGATGGAGGGAAGAGAGAGAGAGAGATGTATTTTCAATATATTCATAAAGTACAAAAAGGGTACATATGTTGGCACCCACAGGCATGCCCAAAACATAGCTACAAAACCTATTCTATGGTACTACTGTGACCTAACACCATGAAGGTGTCAGATGATCAAAAGAACTCTTCGCTGAGCCTTATATAGGCATGTGCACACCAACTCATGCTGACCGACTGCTGTCGGCCAACATTAATGGACATAAAATCCATAAATGCTGCCAACTGGCCCAAACCAGCTTACACACTTAGCCGACTGTCACCATTTGGTCCATCTCCATTTTTGGAGCCACCTCTATGGGACTGTCACTCCATAGAGCGGCCAGATTTGTGCCATGTTCACACGGGGCCAGACAAGTGTCCCATGTGAAAGGGCCAGTTTTATGGTCACATGGACGAGAGCCAGATCAGTGCGACCAGTGCTGCGTCACATGGACGGGAAACAGTTTCGTGCCACCCGTGTGTGATTTGCTTCGTGTTGTATGGACAGGAGCCTTGGTGCCACCCGTGTATGGCCAGGATGGTGTCTCACCTATGAGACTGTCACTCCATAGGAAGACCAGGACATATTTATTTATATATGTCGCGCCAGTTTTGTGCCCGACAGGAACCTCTTGTACAAGTTTCATGGAAGGGAGATTTCGTCCATTATTTGTATACGTGCATTTATGCCTGCATGCATAAATTTATTTTTGCATGACTTGTTTGCGTGTGTCTGCCTGTTATGCCGTGCCAATACACTGGACGAGGACGCCCCCAGTGTACCGTGGAATGTTGTTTGTTGACTTGGTGGTGGCGTGTGAACAGGTGGTAAGTATTTTCATTTTGGCCTTTTTAAAAGGTAAAATCCAAAAACTATGGTTAACTTTAATGTTTATAAGCTAATATGTTCACACACGTTTTAAAAAAGGGGTTGGACATTTTCTTTTGAGGGTGCCCAAAGTGTTAATTTGATTTAAGGTTTTATAACCTTTAAAAATAAAGGCTTTTGCATGGAACCTTTTTGGAAATTATCCACGTGTGGGGTTGGTGGCTTTTCCTTCCTCCTTCACGCTTGGTACCGCCCCGCTGTACCCGCCTCCTTACGGCTGCTGTGACCACCTCCTTGCTCCTGTTGTACCCGCCTAAGGAGCTGCTGTACCTGCCCTCTATCTGTCCGTACTATACTGGCTTTGCAGCCCTGCTAGACCCGCTCCCTGTACGAGCTGTACCCGCCCACCTGAATGTGTTGTACCTGCAAAACAGTGTTGCTGCCTTCCTGTACCGGATGTGCTGGCTACCCCTGATGTACCTGGCTGTACCCGCCTGTAGTACTTGGTGTACCTGCTGCTCAACTGTACCTGGCTGCTGAACCCACTGTACCAGCTGTACAAACAATACCTGCTGTACCTGCACATGTGAAGCATTTAATGTACTAGGTGTATCTGCGACAAAGTAAAGAACCCGAATATTAATTGGCTAGCTGTACCTACACGTGAAGTTCTTGACGTGCTTGATTGTACCTGCTACAAATTGTACCGGTTGTATCTGGATTGTACTCACCGTACCAGATGCTCTCATATTTTTCTCATTTGTGTAAATCTGAAATTTGCTAATTTAAATTCAGAGAATGCTTTAAGTTGTGTAGTGCAAGAGCATGGCATGTATATGCTGACCATGTTTAGGAAATTCTTCCTGGTGTGGCTAGTATATTTCCCTGTGTGGTGTTGTTAACGGTGCTCTCGGAGCTTCTGAGAGCCAGTGAAGGTTTGACTCGCCAGGGAATTTGGGAGCAGAGCATCATTAGGGAGAACCAGGCCACGTTCCCTCCGCGGTGTGCTCCTTGGCATGAGTTAGTACGGGCGTGCCTGTTGGTGCACGGTCTCGGAAGACCAATGAAAGGCACGTGTACACCCAGTGAAGGTGGGAATGAGCCTGTGATTTGGGGCTACTCCAACCAACACCTCTTCATCGACTTGAACCAGTTTTATTTGGTTGTTTTCACTCCCTTGTGGAGAAATCTCGCCTGTCAGGCCCGTGACACTTGTACAATTATAAATACTCCAAGAAATACAAAAAGTATTGAGGGGGGGGGGGGGCCTTTCCGAAACAATGCTGGTGTCATTTGTATTTTCAGTATTTCCAGTATTTGTGTTGCTGATGTTGTTTCCATTGTTTAATACCAGTTAAATTAGGTGTTCTAAATATGTGTTTATTGTCTTCCGATCTGTAGGCCTCCTGTAAGGAGCGGTCACACCGACCAAGTCCTAATTCATGGGGATCCTTTCTGGTGTCCTCCAGTGCCCTGCTCATGCCCTAACTCGTTTGTTTATCTGTTGCCCTTCAAGGATTAGCCTAGCATGTCTATGCGCATGCACATGACAATAGATGCCTGGGCATTGGACCTTTACCAACATTGAGAGCCCATGTTGAGACAACCTCTCGAGGATTGGAGTCAACGAGATGCCTCTCATACCTCGGTCACATAAATTTTTTTATTCACATCCGCTGACTAAAGCGGCTATCACTCTAGCTTAGCGGGAGCAATGAGATCATATAGATCACCCCTCACATACACAAACGTGATCCTCTAGCCCCATGCAAACAATGCAAGAGACAAAGAGAGAGAGAGAGAGAGAGAGAGAGAGAGAGAGAGATACTAAGCGCCTACTAAAGACCCAATGGACCTATGAAACCAAAGTGAAACAATACTGTCCATGGCATATCTCATCATGGAACGAAAAATAAAATAGAAACAAAACAAAGGTATCTCACTAGGGTGATACAAAACTATCCATGGAATCTCATCATGGAATACCAGGGTAATATCAACATGTACAAAACACCCCAAGGATTTATGAGACCATGAGTGATACAATTATACCATGGGTATCCTGAGCCATGGAAAAAATAATTGAAAGAAATTATTCAATATCAATCAAATGGCCAAGAGAATATCAAGCCTTTGAGAGAGAAAGTGAGAGAGAGAGAGAGAGAGATTGTTTCTTTTTTGCGTTCTTCTTGTTAGCATCTCCTGTCTATACATATACACCAGGGCCTTTGTTATGGGTGTGCCCGCCCTTATTAGGTGTTTTCTCATTTTTCCCCACTCTCCGTATTTTTCCCCCATTTTTTCCCTATTTTTCTTGGCTTGGGTGGTTGCCCTGTGGTGGCAATAGGACCCTGTTGTTGGCCGACTGCATCAATGTACATACTGGAGCTGGCCGACTCATTTGCATGAGTCGTGGACTTCACAGATGCTGGCCGACACCCCTGCTGCTGGCCGACTATACACATCAGCAAGTCGTGGAGCTTTTTGTGTCCTGTCGGCTGCCCTACAGCAGGCCAACTACTGTTAGGGGGCCATATAAAATGGAACCGAGTCCCCTTGTCATTTTTGTATCATTTCCGGGATCTTCTTGTGTATATAGAGCAGAGTTACACGCCTCTACCTCTCTCTCTCTTGTGCTGTTATTTTCTGCATTGCGTTTTGCTCGTATTCCCAGATCTGGTCATCATCTCCACTGCGTATTCTAACATGGTATCAGAGCCTAGGCTCTAGATAGTTCTTGGGATTTGTGTGAGCAAGAGGGGGACTGTTGTGTTGCTGATTGGTGGACCGTTCGGGACTGTTCGGGAAGAGGAGAAGCAAGAGGACGGCGGGCTGAGTTGCTGGACAGCCACTTGCAAGTGTTAGTTCTTCTTTGTTCCCACCCGCCCACCCACCCTTTTCAGAGTACATCCCCGCAATGGCAGATCTGTTAGAGATGGCCGAGAGGCATGTGAAGATCCCGACACTCCCCATGTTCCCGGTGGACCGTCAGTTGGACGGAAACAACTACGGCATATGGAAGGTTATGATGGAATCTGTTCTGGAGTCTTACGACCTCGCTGATTTCGTCATTGTTGGGGTTCCACGGCCAGAAGTAGAGGAAGGGGAGTTACCGTCGATCCGAAAGGACCGGGAGGCTTAGACACAGATGTGGGATCGTGTCAACGCCAGGGTCCGTTCGTTTATCGTTCTCAACTGCACACCGGAGATAATCAATCATGTAAAGCATATGACACTGGCCAGAGGTATATGGCAGCATTTGGCCTCTCTTTACAACAGGGTATTGCCCATGAAAAGGATTTCCTTGGAAGTACAGATGCAGGTTATGAGCCCTGCAAAGTCGTTGACGATGCACGGGCATATTAACAAGCTGCAGGCTCTTCAGCAGGTAGTTCTTCAGGCTGGGAAGGAGATATCGTCAGAGGACATGGCCATAACGTTGCTGTCGCACTTGCCCTCTCAATACTCAGCATTTTACTCGTCTTTGATTACCAGTGGTGGCAGGCTCAGCACCATCACGTGGGAGGAGCTTGTGCCCATGGTCTTGAACCAGGAGGAACGATTCACGAACCCTCCTCAGGGTGGAGGTTCGGAGGCCTTAACTGGCCAACGGTTGAAAGGCCGTAACACGGACAAAGGGAAGGCTTCATCAGAGAAGTCTTCTGAGAAGAAGACCGTTATTGACCGCAAGAAACTAAAGGCAAAGAGGACCTGTAATGATTGTGGCGAGAAAGGCCACTATTGGAGACAGTGTCCCAAACGGAAGACCAAGAAGGGTGAAGATTCCTCAGCAGCAATCATGAAGACTCCGGCTTTTGTGCACCTGGAGGTGGACATCGATGTTTCATTTTCTTCAGGCAGGGAGCAGGTTGGAGGATTCTCCGCAACGGATACTCGAGAGTAGATTCTAGACAATGGTGCTTCAAGGCACATGACTCCTTCCCGTTCAGATTTACAGGATCTCTGCAAGTATTCTGGTCACATTCTTACTGGGGATACATCCACTATCCCAGTTCATGGTGAGGGCAAGATGGAGATAGTTCCCGATGACAGGGGGGAAGCATTCCTCCCAGGTGTTGTATGTTCCGTCACTTGGTTTTCATCTGTTGTCAGTGCATCAGGTTTGCAAGACTGGCATACAGGTGGAGTTTGATGAGCATTTTGTTGCTCTCCACGATAAAGCAACAGGCCAGGTAGTTTGGGAAGGCAGAGTGGAGAATGGAGTTTACAAGCTTTCAGCACTCTCTCTCCCAGGTCCTCAAGTTTGTGATGAGTGGCTGTCTGGTAATGGCCACTTAAGTGTGGATACGCTGCACGTACAGGCTTTCCGGGACCAGATGGTGGATAGCTTGCCAGTAGATGGCAGCAGTTGGCAGGAACTCTCCAGTACTGATGTTGGTAGTTCTTGTGTTCGTCAGTCAGAGGAAACTGAACAGGTAACTTATGCTCTGATGTCTCGTAGTATTCGGTACAAAGAACCTCCTATAGATGAGGATGTTCTTTCCACGGGGACCTTTGGGAAAGCCAGGCAGGTAGCAGTTGATTACTTGCAGAAGGAGGTGCATACTCCAAGCTTTGTGGTTCTGGATTCAGAGGGGGTGGTTGACAGGTTTCAGAAGGCCTTGCGTGGTCTTCAGTAGGTTTCCAGGACTAGGCTTTGCACCGTACCAGGTGTTGATCCTTGTGAGCAGTGTGCTGCCTCTTTAACTCAAAAGCAGAATGGTTCATTGATCTGGTTGATGGAAACCAGATTGGAGCTTCCTGATGAGGCAGTTGAGCTCGTGGTTGCGGATGACTCTTTGGGAGGCGGATTGCATTTCCTATGGTTTTTGCGGCATGCAAAGGATCATGGACTCTTGTACCCAGGAGGGGGATTGATTGATGGAGTCCGACTCCACGGTTGGAGTGACTCAGTTTGGGGAGGAGATCCGGACATGAGGAGATCTACTTCAAGCCCAGGAGCAGTTTTACGGAGCAGTAAGAGGCAATTATCTTTTGCCTTGTCGACGACAGAGGCAGAGTACCGGGCTGCTTGTGAGGTGGTGAGGATGCAGAGGTTGCATTGCAGGATTGGGCTTCCACTGGAGGAACCCATGGTCATCCAAAGGCACTTTGTTCGGAGAGGACATGCACAGTATGCACCACAGAAGCGGTAGAGGATGAGGCCCATTATATGTTCAGTTGCCCGACTTACTACAAGATACAGAGGAGATTCCACTGCCTCTTCCGGGAGGGATTCAGACCACTCACACGAGTGATAGAATTTGAGGATCAAAGGTGCTTGGGCATGTACTTGATTTGATGGAGCTCAGACGACACACGGATGTAGTGTTGGGGTAGCATGCTGAGAGAGCCCTGGCTAACGACAAGACACCTCTCAGAGAGCCATCACAAATTTCTTTGTAATACACACATCCACATCAGAATCCACTGCCCAAAACAGTTCCTCTACTACGACATCAGAGCCCACCACCCGTACCCACAGTCAAGCTCCACACCCCAAAGGTGTTCTTAACGAGAGAGCTCGATCCATTATGCGAGCCAAACGTCCCCGACCCAAAGCATCAAGTCCTTCCACACACACACACACACAGATTCGTGAGGTTCTTCGCCGACATGACACACCCCATCATAGAGGCCTGACATTCACTCCACCATTAGATCGGTTCAAGCCGAGGCGAGTATCGTCATTAGCTGATCACAGCACATCTCACTCTACACAGGATCATCTGTTGATTACATGCTGTCAAATGTTTTCATTTTACTTTTTCTTTCAGTTTTCCATGGCTCAATATATCCATGGTACCATTGTATTACTCTTGGCCTCATAGGCCCTTGGGGTCTTCCATAGACGTTAATCTCTCTCTCTCTCTCTCTCTCTCTCTCTCTCTCTCTCTCTCTCTCTCTAGGGCCAAAAGATGGCACTCGCTTCTTCCAGATATCACAAAGTTCCTCACTGCTTCTGTTTTCTACTATTCATGTGTGGCATATGGAACCTAACATGACATACGTGTATGGCTTGTGGAGCCTAACATGGTGTGTTTGTATGGCATATGGAGCCTGACATGATAGTACATGTATGGCTCATGGAGCCTTACATGACAGTACACATATGGCTCATGGAGCCTGACATGATGTGACAGTACATGTATGGCTCATGGAGCCTCACATGACAGTACATGTATGGCTCATGGAACCCGACATGACGTGATTTCCCGCATCTAGCTATCTGTCAAAATACGCAGCGGCTCTATACACAAGATCCCGAGGAAAACTGAATGAATACAATGTGGGGGTCAGCCCTGAGAGTCTTTACCTGCAATCCAGACTCTTTCTCCACCATCACGTGCCAATCCTTGAACCGTGCAAAAGCTTGGTCCTTCTGTGAGAGAAAGTAGACCCACGTGAATCTGGTACAGTCATCAACAAGCAGCATAAAATAGAGAGATCCTCCCAATGATGGTGTCTGCTGAGGTCCTCACAAGTCAGTGTGAATCAACTCCAACGGTTTCGAAGCCCACCTGGAAGCCTGCTTCGGAAAGTATTCCCTGTGCTGATTACCACGTATGCAAGAACTGCAACGTCCTTGCCTACTGCCAACATCTGGCAAGCCAACCACCATCTAGTCTCGAAAAGCTCGCCCGCAGTGCGTCCACATTTAAGTGGCCAAAACGAAAGTGCCACAGATCTCCGACCTGAGAACCTGTCAACAAGGAGAGTGCACAGAGCTTGTCGATACCATTCTTCACACTGCCTTCCCCAACAACCTGGCCAGTCTCACGGTCCCGTAGAGCAACTGAGTGCTCCTCAAATTCCACCCGAAAGCCAGTCTTGCATACTTCATGCACTGACAGAAGATGAAAACCCAAAGCAAGGACGTAAAGAACACGGGAAGCATGCTTGCCCCCCTTGCCGTCGGGAATAATCTCCATCCGGCCCTCACTGTGTATTGGAATAGTGGAGTTGTCGCCAATAAAAATGCAACCTGACTGCCGTTTCAGATCCAAAAAGAAGTCACGGGACGGAGTCATGTGCCTGGAAGCACCACTATCAAGAATCCATTCCCGAGTATCCTTCGCGGTGAAGCCAACTGCCTCCTCGCTCGAAGACGATGAAGCATCGCAGTCCATCATCTCTAAGTGCACAAATGCAGGAGTCTTTGCAGCTGAGGCTGAAGAATCAGCACTCTTCCCAGTCCGGTTAGGACACTTCCTCCAATAGTGGCCCTTCTCGCCACAATCATTGCAGGATCGTTCGGCCTTCAGCTTCTCTCGTTCTGTGTCGGGCTTCTTCTCAGAAGACTTCTCCATTGAAGCCTTCCCTTTGCCCTTGTTGTTATTCTGGCCTTTCGACCGTTGGCCAGTTAAGGCCTCCGAACCTCCGCTGTGAGGAGGGTTCGTGAAACGTTCCTCTTGGTCCAAGACCATGGGCACAAGCTCCTCCCAAGTAATGGTGCTGAGCCTGCCACTCGTAATCAAAGAGGAGTAGAAAGCAGAATACTGAGCAGGCAAGTGGGACAGCAAAGTAATGGCCATGTCTTCAGATGATATCTCCTTCCCAGCCTGGAGGACTTCCTGCTGAAGAGCCTGCAGCTTGTTAATGTGCTCCCGCATCGTCGATGACTTTGCAGGGTTCATAACCCACATTTGCACTTCCAAGGAGATCCTCTTCATGGGTGATACCCTGTTATAAAGAGAAGCCAAATCCTGCCATATGCCTCTTGCCAGCGTCATGTGCTTTACGTGATTGATTACTTGTGGTGTGCAATTGAGGAAAATAAATGACCGGATATGCCTCTTGCCAACGTCATGTGCTTTACGTGATTGATTACTTGTGGTGTGCAATTGAGGAAAATAAATGACCGGACCCTGGCGTTGACACGATCCCACATCCGTGCCTGTGCCTCTCGGTCCTTCTTCATCGACAGTAACTCCCCTTCCTCTGCTTCCGGCCTTGGAACCCCAATAACGATGAAATCAGCAAGGTCATATGACTCCAACACAGACTCCATCATCACCTTCCAAATGTCGTAATTGTTCCCATCCAACTGACGGTCCACTGGGAACGTGGGGAGAGTCGGGATCTTCACATGCTTCTCAGCCATCTCTAACAAATCTGCCATCGCGAGGATGTAACTGAACAGGGTGGGTGGGTGGGAAAAAAAAACTCTAAACCTGCAAGTGGCTGTCCAGCACTTTATCCCGCCTTCCTCTTGCAACTTCTCTTCCCGAACAGTCCAAACAGTCCACCAATTAACAACGTAACTATCCCCCTCTTGCTCAGAAAACTCCCAAGATCTATCAAGAGCCTAGGGCTCTGATACCATGTCAAAATACGCAGTGGAAATGATAACCAAACTTGAGACCACAAGAGCAAGTAGAGTGCAGAAAATAGACAGCACAAGAGAAGGAGAGAGATAGGCGTATAACTCTTCTCTATACACAAGATCCCGAGGAAAACTGAATGAATACAATGTGGGGGCAATGGGGCCTATTTATATGGCCCCATGAGTGCAGTCAGCCAGTAGATGGACAGCCGACTGGACCTGAAATGCCCACGACCTGAAAATACAGCAGTCGACCAGCATATCAAAGACGGCCATCACTCGTGTGCAGTCGGCCAGCAGCAAGGAGCAACTAGGACTGCCTGTGACCAGTCGGCTAGCATCTGGTACAACCGACAGGTCCTACACTGCCTCCCACACCCTAGAAAAATAGGAAAAAATGGGAAAAAAATACGGGGAGTGAGGAAAAATGATAAAACACCTATATAGGGCGGGCACACCCACAACAGAGGCCTTGGTGTCTGATAAAGACAGGAGATGACTTCTAACACTATCCTGGTGATTATTTGTATTTATGTTTTGGGTAGATTCTGGAAGGATCTAGAATCCCTGAACACTTTACTTGATACAACTTCGCAGATGGCTATTTCTTCCGATCTAGCTGCACTCATGGGTGTGTATGTGTATGACTTTGATTTTATATTTGGATGACGTGTCTTGTTTGCCCGGACAAAGACTGAGATTACTGCCTATGTTGTCCATGGGGCCGGGGACGCCTAGGCACCCTGTGGACGTGTATGTGCACACCTGTTTGGGACTGACAAGTGGTCTACATCTATTTTACAAGTGTTAAGTGTCCCTAAAAACTCAAGTTATAGCTTTATGATTTCACATACTAATATTTATTGGTGCAGGTTTACATTCACTTATAAGTGACCGAACAACTTATAAGTTGTACACATTGAGCAGGACTATTTTAATACACGTGGCAACCAAAAGACGAGCATTGGACATGATTTGGGCAATTTGCTTGTAGGGCCCCATCCTGGACCTAAAAAACACACGCTTCAGTTATTATTGGAGGACAAGCTCTATTACTGGAGGAAACTCAAGTTTGGGTGGATGCACATGCTTTTTTGGTGCATAGAGGGCTGGCCAACTTGATCTTGAGCTATCTACCACTAACCACCGCGAGGGATATCAACCAAGTGATAGGAGGGAACTGGTCGACTATTCTAGAGGCTTTTTTGGTGCTGACCGGCTGCTTACAGCCCTTGAAAAGCTGCTGGTCGACTCATCTGTGGACACCAGAAAGCTGGTCGACTTGTGTGAAGACCTCCCTTTGCTGGCCGGTTGCCTTCTAGCATGAAAACCTCTGCTGGTCAACTTCTTCCTGAGGCTTTTGATAGCTGGTCGACTGCTGAAACAGCCCCACAAGGCTGGTTGATTTGCTGTGTGGGCCTGACAGGTGGAAGATGAAGTTACAAGGCTGTCCCAAGCTGATGTGGGAATGCTGTGGGCTGCCCATGGTTGTCCTACGTGTGCTCTAAGCTGGGAAAGCTCTCTTGTTCTGTGGACGAACATCAAATTCAGCATATGTTTTGTTTTTGTTTTCATCTTGTACCTGAAAGAATCAGGTGCTAGCCAATGGAGAATCCCTGGGCACCCGCAAGATTTTATCTGAAGTAGACTCCTTTTTGGTAATCTAACCATAAGGGGTCAGCCCTGATAGAATGTGGAGCGGCAGAAGGGAAAGTGGAAACATAGGAGAGAGTGAGAGAGAGAGATGGAGAGAAAACACAGGTGAGAACCTGCTCTCAATATCATCACCAAAAGAAATACATGTCCTGAGCAAGAGGGGAGAACCTCGTATGTGAGGGACTGCAGCTAGACAAGCTAGGCAAGCAATGAAAATATGAGGGAGGCATGCCGGCTATATATACACCTACATGTAGGCCACCAACTGGAGATAAATATCTCCACGACTGGGAAAAATACCCAGGACCATAAATGGGAAATAAATATGGGTAAAATACATGCAAGGAGTGACCAGCCCCTCAGACTAACATGGTCAGTCCTAGAGGCTAAACTAGGACACCCAATAGGAAGCCAGCAAGTAGGGGATGATGTCTAACATCCCCTCTCAACACCGAATGCCGAGCAAACTCCAAGAAGCCAGAGACGCCGTCCTTGATCAAAGATGAAAGACTGTAGAAACACGTACCAAGAAAGCTCCACAAGCAATCTCCTCAACAACTCAGCTACAAAAGCAATAGAACAAGCTGCCAGGTACACCGCTCCTCTGGAAGAAAACAACCATGTAGGCTGCAACGTGCTGCTCCAAAAATGGTTCCAAACCCAAGTGTAAGAACACTCCCCGAAGCCGAATGTCGTGTATCCAGCCTAGAGAGGTATGAAAAACCTCATAACCAACCAAGATCAGATCCTGTATATAACCAATCCTGGGAGAAGCAAATTGCTCCTCACTGGAACCCTCAAAAGAAATAGAGTCAATCTGCTCCAACTCTGTACCAAGAGGAGCCAAATGTTGTACAAAAGCATCCTTTGAAAAGGTCGGCATCGCAAGATGTAAAGACTTTGTAGAAAAGATGGGGTCCATCTCCTCAAACTCCATAACATGAGTTGCCCAATGCTATACATAAGTACACACCACTGAGGTGGGCTTCGCAAGATGAAAGGACTCCACATCCCCCTCTAAAAACTAATGTCGGACTAGTACAAGCCCAACCTAATTCTGATCCAAATCCAAAAAATTCTAGAAGTACACCACTGTGCCCCAGGCACGGTTAGCAACCACAGATCCAAAGCATCCCACTAGGTCCAAAAAACCATCCTCCAAAACAAGCCTGCAAAACTGGCAGGGGGAGGGGCATCCTCAGAAGCATCACAAAGAGAGGCAGAGGCAAACTCCTCACAATGAGGAAGGGAAGCAAGAATATAAACTGCAGTGGTAACAAAGTCCTCAAAAGCATCACAGATAGTAAAAGACTGTTCCAGAAGTAGAATCAAATCCCAAGAATCAGCAACAAATAAATGATCCATGTGAAAGGATCACACCTCAAGGGCAAAAAACACCCTCCTTGTTCTGCAAATACTGCAAAGAACACAAGCTCGGACAAAATAAACTTTGCTCAAGATCTCTGAAAAGATCACTGCTCTCCTCCAGAAAACTGTAAACTCCTGTCACAGAAGAAAGTCTCCACATATACAAAACAGCTCCCAAAACTGATCCTCAAGTGAAGTAGCTGGAGAAAAACCCCCTTTGAGTGTAGAAAACTCCTGTGGGAAGCAAATGCAGCTAAAACACTGCTATCCAACAAAAAATAGCACTCCACCGCCAACAAAAGGCAAAGAACATGTAGAAACCGGAAAACCGAGTAGGCCAGGAACAAAACACAGGTATAGATGCTCCAAAATCAGCAAAACGCTGACTGAAATCTGAAATTCAGAATCCTCCTCAAATGCCAAACTGCCTCCAAAGCCACAATCCAAACAAGAAACCCCCTCTGCAAGTGATCTGTGTCCACTGGAGAAGAAAACGCAACCAAACAAGGGCTACAAACCTGAAAATTCCGGTCAACCAGTGTCCACACCTCCTATGAGGAGAAACGCTGAAGAGAAGGTACCTTCGGGTCCAACAAATGAAGCCCAAGTGAAGGTAGAGCTACCAGCAAGATCAGTTAAGAAAAACGCAGCAACCATGGCTGCAAATCTAAAAACGCAGAGCTAAAAGGGACTGTAGAATAGGCTGAATATGGAAACGCTGAAGCCTCAGATCAAGAACTGCTACAGAGAACAACCGGGGGGGGGGGGGGGGGGATGGATGGATGGCACAAGATAACCAGAAAGGACAGGCAAAAGGGAGCCTAGAGAGCTCCAAGATCAGGGCTTGGGAAAGCAAGCCCAAACAAGTCAAAAACGCAGCCTGTTTGGGACAGCTATGTTGCTGCCCAGACCTGAAAAAAAAAACGCCTGAGAACCCTACAAGGTGCCGCCAAGAAAGGGCAGGTATGCTGTCCAGAAAAACGCCCCTATCAAGCTGCCTAGAAGCTGCCAATTGACGCCCTGAGGAGGAGGAACTGCAGCCCACTAAATGGGGATGAATCAGCCCTTGAAAAACTTCAATGCATGGAAAAACGCAGATCTGTCCATGGGTAGAAAAACGCAGATCTGAAGAGGTAGAGGAGGGAGCATCCAACGCTGACAATCACCGGCGCTTTGATACCATGATAGAATGTGCAACGGAAGAAGGGAAAGTGGAAACACGGGAGAGAGCGGGAGAGAGAGAGAGAGAGAGAGAGAGAGAGAGAGAGAGAGAACACAGGTGAGAACCCGCTCTCAATATCATCACCAAAAGGAATACATGTCCCGAGCAAGAGGGGAGAACCTCGTATGTGAGGGACTGCAGCTAGACAAGCTAGGCAAGCAATGAAAATATGAGGGAGGCATGCCAGCTATGTATACACCTACCTGTAGGCAGTCGACTGGAGATAAATATCTCCACGATTGGGAAAAATACCCAAGACCATAAATGGGGAATAAATATGGGTAAAATACATGTGAGGGGTGACCAGCCCCTCAGACTAACATGGTCAGCCCTAGAGGCTAAAATAGGACACCAAATAGGAAGCCAGCAAGTAGGGGATGATGTCTAACAAGCCCATCTTCTGGCCCTAGTGTGGTGTACTGTGCAGAGTAGTCTACTTCTCTCTCTTTATCTGCCATGTTCATGTGTTTGACCAGTTTTCATGACTGATAAGATTTTCGTGTTACAATTGCCCTTCCGTTACGACGCACGATAGCAACAACGGCAGCCAATGATCTAGAGAGGTACGGTGGTACCCGTGCCCAAAGATCCACCTCGTAGCTCTAGCCGCCCCATTGTCCCACCTCGACCCAACGAAGTCATCCTAGACCGCGCCCACCAACTACGGTGCACTTGCGTCCACGGACCCGAGGCCCACGTTGGCTCGAGATTAGGGAGATTCTCCAACGATATGGAGATACACCCCACTGAGGGTGGACTTGGCAAGTATATCGACAATCAAGACTTGCCTATGCTTAAAATTCCCCATTGTCCCACCTCGACCCAACGGAGTCATCCTAGACCACGCCCACCAACTACGGTGCACTTGCGTCCATGGGCCCGAGGCCCACGTCGGCTGGAGATTGGGGAGATTCTCCAACGATATGGAGATACACCCCCACTGAGGGTGGACTTGGCAAGTATATCGACAGTCAATAGACTTGCCTATGCTTAAAATTCTAGATGGATGAGGATGATGATCACACCCATATGAGCCCTCCTTTTCTTGTACTATATCCTCCACATGTATTTTCACATGTAACCACATGCTCACCAATGTGCACACCATGTTCATGTTGACAATGAGATAGACATTTAGTTAATCTATCCTTTTGTGTGAGTTTTTTCTCAATTTTGTTAGTCCTTTCCATGGCCCATTACCACAAGAGCTCCTATACCATTTTTGGTCTCATAGACCCATTGGGTCTTTTGAAGACGATTAATATCTCTTCTTCTTTTTTTTAGGTCATGCAAAAACAACATGAAAAAACAAAGACACGCCTTGTGGTAACCCTCCTCTCTTGTTTTTTCGGATTAGCCACGAGGTAAGTAACATGTCACAACTAGCAATAGTGACGAACAATGTGTATGCTGAATGGCAAGTGAAGATGCAATTCTTCAACTTTCCTTGAACACCCGAACCTTCATCTACTCTTAAGCGAGTGGAAATTCTATACACTGTAGGGCGTTGACAATTTAAAGCCCTGTGTGATAGACTCTGATAAAGTCGTCCCTTTTTTAGTCAAGTTTGGGGAGTTGACTCATATGGGTGTGATAGCTTTGTGGAAAAAAGTTAACCTTTATAAATCTTTCAAGAGCTGAGTTATTTCAACCATTCCTTCAACAAACAATGGTCAAGGGGGAGGTTCTTTTGCGTCAATGGCTCTCTTGAAAGTATGTTTTGCGAGAGCTTATTAAGAGAGCTAATTACTTATTGTCCTGAAAGAGAAGGGGAAATCCCATTTAATCAAGTTAAAATCATATGTATTGTCTCCCACCATGCTGCACAATGGTTAGGGAGTTGAAGTCTCAAAAGGCCATTGGGTTCAACCACCGCTCACAGTAGAAGGGAGCAATGCATTAAGCACAATTAACCCATGGTTTTAAAAACCCTCTCAGAATGTGGGCCCGCACCCAGGTGCATGCGTGCGTGTTTAGCTTAGTAAAAGCTGTGGAATACATTATACAAAAGGTGAGCCAGAAAGCATGTCAACCAATAGTATGTATGTTAAGCTGAGCCAAAAAGCATGTCAACCAATATGTATGTGTTAAGCTTAGTAAAAGCTGTGGATTATCACTACATTCTACCATCTACAAAAGGTGAGCCAAAAAACATGTCAACCAAAAAGTTGTGGAATACCACTGCATTCAACCTTCTACAAAAGGTGAGCCAAAAAACATGTCAACCAAAAAGCCCAATTAGAGATTGAAAATTGCAAAAGGAGATAAAAAGTACCTCAAAGAAGGTTTCACCGTATCTTGAAAAATCAAGATCTGAGGCCTCAATGTCTTTGGCAATAAGCTCCTGCCAAAATAGTGTCAAAGGCCAAGTAATAAAGGAACATATAGAAGCAATTCCAACTGTTACGACAACAAATAAAGAGCCTCAAGCAAAAAAAAAAGAGCCTTAGGTCTCTACCAAGTCTCCCCCATGCTCGAGGTAGATTTGGACAATTGCATCCGCAAAACTCGCAGGATCTAAAGGAGCTGCTATATTCCGTTTGCGGGTCTTGATCCGCGTGCCACTATATGGAACCACAAGCAAATAACTAACACAAAACAATGGCATTCCACCTGAGCTTAAAAAGGGTAAAGAGCAACATAATTACATCCCAAAACACCCCCAACTTCCTTCCAGGGAAGCACTAGTTAACAACCAAGATTTATGGTGCAAGAGTATAGCCAACACTGTTATAATGCTTATGTAGCATTAAGGTTTTTTTTTTCTAATGATAAATAAAACATTCACCAAACGCTTGACAAACAACCTCCCATGGGTACAAAAATATAGGCCATACAAACACTACCGCACTACATGATAACACCCTCTCCCATCATTGGCTTGAATCCAGTATTGGGAAAGCTCACAAAAATGCAAATTACTGACCATTTTCCACACATGCTTTAACATCTTAAACTGCAAACAAATTTGGAAACTGTTTTAATATTATGCACACCCACGCATGAACACATGTGCACACATGTATTTTGTGCGTGCGCATGTGTATTTTGTGTGAGTGTGCATGCGCGCGCGCACACGCGTGTAGTATACATGCGCATGCATAGTGGTTGAGTACTTTAGGTACGGTGCGGTATGGTACATGTACGGTACAAGTCCGTAAAGTACGCATCAAGATAAGTACTTTAAGTACGCTCACGTTTTTTACTATATATATATATATATTAAAATAAGGAATATCTAGCATCCATACAAAAATAGCATGAAAGAAAATGGTAATGCTAAAATGAAAACTAATCTATTAACTACTGAGCAATGACCACAGACTAAAATAATTAAAAAATGGGCCAAATAAGTGTTGTACGTTGAACCTCATATTTGGTACACATACCTTATCCGTACGAGGTACAGAACATATGGAGTGGTACGGAAAGTATTGAAGGTACACATCAAGGAGTACGGGTACGGAATGCAACTATGTGCGCGTGTGCCCGAGAGTGAGTGTGTGTGTGTCTCTTCAAAGCTCAAGTTGGCAGGGCTTAGCAATGCCACATCCCCAACACAAAATGGGAATGTTGTACAAGAAGGGGTGTTTTTCTACACTATAGCTAAGCTGTAGCCCTTAAAGCACTATGGTTGCTGGTTTCCTGCGTGTAGAGACCATGAAAGCTACTTGTTCTTGCTGTTTTACCGAGTTTAAGCTTCAAGGTAACCGGTCAACTTATGCTAAGATGTATGTGCCAAAAGACATAAACACAAATTGGTCCAGCCAAGATTAGAGACATGTTCTTCACTTTACATATGCATATGCATGTGCATACACATGTCCATGCGTGCAATACAACACCCTCCAGGCAAAGTGGGAGAGTGATGTACAAGAAAGAGCTGTTTTTTCAACACTAAAGCTAGGATGTAGCCCTTTACCTACAAGACAAGAAGTGAGGATGGAGCACTATGGTTGTTGATTGCCCTTTTTGTATATGCAGAGATCATGAAAAGTGGTGGTTATTATTTTTCTGAGTGTCGCAGAGGACAGCTTCATTGAAAAAACTGGCTACTTACACAGCCACATGTCCCATGCCATGAGAATTGTGATTCGTCAGTTGAGGGTATTTTCTCACCACCTTCTGATAGAGACTGGGAGAGCAAAGCGCACACCACAGGAGGCACGCTTATGCAAATTATGCACTACCCGGAGATAGAGATTGAGGAGCACTACTTGTTCAGATGCATGCGATTCGGGAGATGTTCCACTGAAATTTGGTCCTCTCGCACAGGAGATGCATTACCGAGTTTAGATATGATTGGGCCTCTATTTACTAGAGCTACATCACCACAAAGAGGCTTTACTGCGGCCACCAACAGGGAGATGGTATCAGCAGAACATTACTCAGACATCAATCACCAAAGTGGGGGATGCATGTGCATACACGTGCGAACAAGTGTGCGTGCGTGTGTGTGCATGCGTGTTTATGTCATTTATTTTTTATAAGTATATACATTTAGTTATATGTATATGTAAAAATATACTTCATATATTTGTACTTATTTATTCATTCATATACACACATACCCACATGATATAAGGAAAGGGAAACACTGTGTATCCTAATCCAAAGCAGGGTTCAACTGTAAAGAAAACATTTCGATAATCGTTAGGAGTGGAGAGAAGCTTAATTCTTACCCAAGGGTCGGCCTCTCCTTAGAGCTGCAAATAAATAAGAAAAACAAACCATCAGAAAACGTAACTCCCATTCCAGCATCCCAACAGAGAGACATAAATTACACCACATTTTAGCAGGTGTCTCAATCAGTTTCCTTAATAGGAGAAGCAAAAGTTTGGAATTGAATACTGTCCACCAAAAGAAGTAAATATATCCACTAAAAATGTGCTGGTGAAATTAAGGTGTCCGCGGAGCATCACTAACAAACAGTCATTTACATTAAGGGATTTTTACCAAATACACACAATTAAATGATCAAAATTTGTATTCAAAATGGGCATAATGTGTGGATCGGACGGCCAGGGGAGCCCGGAATGGATCAAAAACCGAGAAAAGCAAAGGACCCAAATGGCAGAAAGGTCCGATCTGGAGAGTCCAACATCCGAAATCTCCAGAAACACATGGAAAAACACACACAGACAAAGCGCACACAGAGATGTAGAGAGAGTAACGGCAGGGATAGAGAGAGAATATCTTACCTCATAAACTATGACTGGGTTGGGGAGAGAAGAGGTCCTTCTAGGGCTGGTGGAGCTCTCTCCCAGCTGCGTATATGCTTCAGCGGCAATGTGGCACAGAAGGGGAGATCGTAGAGAACGTGAGTTTAGAAAGAGAGTGGGCAAAAGTAGCTATGGGTGTGAAGAGGCCTTTGTTCTTTGGCATAGTATAAAACAAATATAGAGGTTTACATGCTTACATTTTTTAATATTAATGTACTAAAATAACCTTTCGTCCTCCTTCAAACCAAAAGGCATTAATTTATTGGGAGAGGACCCTGAAGAACCTCAAGCCATGTGTGAAAACTCTCAAAGCCCTCCAAAGTTGGTGACTCCACTATGTGGTTTTGGTGTCATCTCTTGCTTTCATAATGCACAGTAAATGTCTTTTTCTAGGTTAACAAGGACTTGTGAATCTCAACTCCAAAAAATCTTTGCTTTATATCAAGCAATCATGACATCAATGAAATAGTTACTATTATAATCATCGCTTATAATGCCAATTCTTTGTCTACACTCTCAAGGCCCTTTCTACTTAGTAATGGGCTAATGCTACCTCTACAAGTGATATTCATTTGTTTTTCATCGAGATCTAGGAGTGACAATAATTGAGTTGTCAAGTTTAATCATGACGACAGTCGTGTATGCTCAAAAAAACAATTAGAGGTCCATCCAGAGCTAGGGGGGACAATAATTGAGATATAAATTGATGGGAATGCATGCTAAAAAAACTAGAGATGTGATTTTGAAGCTTTTAGAACCATCCACATGAAGATGCGAAACATGATAAGATTTTTACCCTGGATTCTTCATGTCAACAAAGGGTTTCATGTGGTGATATGGAAATGGACCTCCATGAAATAGATAGTGAAAAGATAAGACTTGCAATCAACCCTTTCCATGTCTTTATTCCCACGCACATGGTGATAGTGCCCTTGAGGCTTATTGATGCTTCACAAGCATTTGGATCAATTTGTGCCTTGACTATATGATTGAAAGCTTCGTATCAAAAAGTGGTGTCTGATTTGAAAAAAATGAAAAATCAAGCTGGTTGCCATAAGCATCCCCAAAGCAACACTCAATTATGAAAGTAGAAAGCCCTTACATTCTTTATATTTATTTTACATAAGACTAAAAGACCCCATTCAAAATGATTATTTATCTCCTACTTCAAACACAAGAAATTTGACATATTACTATATTAGGTCATGCAAAATACTGCGAAACCTATTGTGTGTCCTTCAAACCCAAGATGCACTAGCTAAAGTACTCCACATGTGTAAACTTGCACACATTAGGCCTTCTACCTTTGATTTAATGTACTACATCTCTTAGCATCCCATATAGTAAATACCAAGTGTTACTTCTTTCACATTCTTATGTAGTAGAGAGGCTTACTTTTCACAAGAAGATAAATGCCCCTACAAAAGGTTAGTTTTTCTCCCATATGAATGACAAAACTTGAAGTCTTGGTTGTTGTACAATGCCTTAGCTCATGTATATTACTTTTAAGGAAATGGAGCATTTCAAAGTGTTGTGTGTCCATTCCTTTAGTATTAGCCCACGACGAGTAACCTATCAAGAGATGGGTGGTTGATTTTTTTGGATGAAGTCTCAATCAACATTTACATGTTTAATGCATTTAAATGAGTTAGGGTAGAATACTAAGATATATAGGAATTCTTTAACAAGGTTAAAGGGGATTGTTATTTAAATTTACATGTATGCTATGCATTTACATGTTCAACAACTTTAGAAAACAAGGAAGATGATATAGAAAGGACATTTGTAATGATATGGATGAAGGGTAGGGTAGATATTAATAGGAAGGGTATATAGGCTATATGATAGCTATTAGGCTTTCATGTTAGGTAGGAGTTTTATATACTACTATTATAGGGGATATATAATATAATTAAGTATTGTCTGTATAATATACAATTCAGTATTATATATTGTATATTGTAAATTATACTATGAACCACAATATAAATAGGCATGCCTTTAATTTTTTATAAGATTTTATATGTGTGTACATGTGTACGTGTACATGCATGCATGTGTGTGAGCGTGTGCGCACACGAGAGAGAGAGAGAGAGAGAGAGAGAGAGAGAGAGAGAGAGAGAGAGAGAGAGAGAGAGAGAGAGAGAGAGAGAGAGAGAGAGAGAGAGAGAGAGAGAGAGAGAGAGAGCTCAATTTGTACGAAAAAAACTAAACTTTATAAAAGAAAAATAGGTACAAAGCTATAGCTTTATTATTGGAGAGAAGGAGGACCACTTTTGAAAATCTCTATAAATGTCTTTATTATGTACTCTCAAGATTATAGGAAAAAATCACATCTTTCATTTATGAAGGATTGACCTTTTTAATATCTTCTTGAATGTCTTTGTTAAGTTTCTTTCAACATTCCACTGATTGACAATTTAATAAATTTTTGATTCAAGACACCTTGACTATTTAAAAATTGGAATGCCAAAAACAATTTGTTACTACTTTGTAATTTTTATGTGGACCTTACAAAAGAGTTAGGAATCATCATTTAGCAAATTTAATAATATTAAGGGGATAGAAAGACACCACATGTATTTGGAGTGCGTAAGCTTACAATATGCAAGCTTGGGCTAGGATGGTGATGTGGCATGTGAGTGGGTATAAAAGGAATATGCTCTTTGTATATGAAGAAAGTATTGTAGAAGTTTAAGACTAGTGGCGCTCATTCTTTAATAAATGCTCTTATCATTTGTATTCAAACCCCTATATAAAACCCTCCTTATACATTTTAAAGAATTTTTAGGACCTCCTAATATATGAAATCACCTTTTAATTAGAGGGAGTAATGTATGTATATATTCTTCCTCCTATATTTTAAACACCCCATTTGTATACATACTCTAAAGTCCTATAAATACAACTCTTGTATACAATGTACAATGATTGCTTGATTTTATGATATCTTATGTTGGGCCGCAATTTTGTCCTCAAAATTGAACCAAAGGAGCATATGTGGAAAAAACACTTGGAGATATCAATGAAAGTCACTAACTCGTGCTCAAATGTAGGACAAACAACTCCTCGTGCTCAAATGTAGGCAAACAATAACTTGTGCTCAAATGTAGGAAATTTATAGTTCATGCTCAAATGTATGCAAATGAGAGCCATTCAAGGGGAACACATCATCAAGCATGGTCAATCTGATATCACTATCGATTTTTGCTTAAATAATGCATGTGCATATGTTTAATTCGTTTGTATTAAGTATATAAAGCTGTGTATCATGTGCTTTAGTAACCTTAGATGTGTGTATAGGGAACATGGAGTCCAAGTAGCAAAGGCCAAGGTGTGTGGAAAAGCTAAGGGGCCAAGGACTAACCTAAGGAGGATAAGGTGTTGGCACCACCAAAGCAACCACTAGCCTTACCACCCATACTAAATGCTTCTCAGATAATGCATAATCCACTGTCTACATATTAAAAGATGATACTGCTAGAGCGACTACCAATGCCATACCCCACCTTTGCTATTACCACCCCAATCAACCACACTAGTACAACAATACTTGGTGACATTGCCATTGCTAGTGGACTCCAAGATTCCAGAACATGAGAGCTATAAGTTATATGAGCAATATAATTCATATGGATATCCAAAACATGAGAGTTATAAGTTATATGAGCAATATACTTCATATGGATATCCAAAACATGAGAGTTATAAGTTATATGAGCAATATACTTCATATGGATATCCAGAGCATGAGAGCTATAAGTCATATGGATATCCAAAGCAACCTCGAGCCATAGACTATACCTCTATATTTGAAGCCATGGTGTAACAAAGAGGCAGAGACCTCAATAATATGGCATGCAAGGCACCACTGCAATGTTTCCATTGTAAGGACTCACATCATGTTATGGAGGGTCCTCATAGAGCCACCATCGCACCAAGTCTCCAAACCAAGTCGATAGCAATCTCCAGACCAAGTCAATAGAAGCATTCAAGGCAACGAAGAAGTAGAAAAGCTCAAGCTTCAACCTTAAATCTAGAAACCTAAGGCAGAGGCACAAGCCTCAAAGGCTGCACCAGCCTCTAAAAATACTAAAAGGAGAAGACCTCGAAGAGATCTCAAAGAGCACGTGAAAATATAAGGCACGATCAATTGTCAAGGGAAGTGATGTCGGGACCATCGAAAGCGGTTCAGATGATGATAGCTCCGAAGATGCCTCCCTCATGGAGACAACAAGCAATCTCTCGTTCAAACTAGCTCTTCCCAAGGAGAAGAAACTCATTGACTTTAAAAACCTTCCAAATAAATTAATCCAACACTGTGTTAGAGAAAAGCAAACGAAACAAGTCCAAGAGCTTATAAGGAAGGTGCAGGTTGAACTAGAGCCAATACTTTACCAAGTGGTCAAGTATAAAGTAATCACCAAACCAATGAGGGGACCTCAGTGCCTCTACCAATCATAGCAGATCCCTAACCCTATTCCAGAGCCAATCTCACAAAACCAATAAGGGGATCTTAATGCCTAGCAACAGCCGTAGTCAAACCCATAACCATTCTTAAGAGCCCACAAAAAGAGCCAGTTTCAGAGCCTTTGCCTCTTTGGAACCAATCTAAACATTGCTAGATGTAGTGAAGGAGGACCTTGTGGGAGGTGAAAGTTGGCCTTCCATGGGTCATCATAGTCACCAAAATATTTTATTTGATGTGACAGGTGATGACTCCATTTTGATCCCATCAAAGGCACCACATCCCAAGGAAGGATCACTGCACATCCCCTACACATTATGGCACCTTTGAACGAGTACAACAAAAATGAGTGTGAATATCGCACAAGGGATATAGCCAACATCACAGCCTTCTTATCCTCGGAAGTTTGAGTCCCAATATGTTCTCTTTTACAAGAAAATTATCAACTTTGCATAAACTATCAAACTTGATTGTGAATCTAAGAGCCCACACAAGTGAATTTGAAGAGGAGGAGGAAGATGAGTCGTGCTACATTGAGTGCTCTCCTCTCTTACCCAAGACAAAAGGATAACAAAAAGTGCCCATGAAGGTGTGTAACTTGTGATTTATAAAGGCACGATGGTCCTTCATAACCTTGGATGGTGATTATGCTTGTGTTAGTATAATCACCAAGGATTACTCGGAGGCTTGGGGAAGCCCACCACTCATAGACACAAAGCCTCATGTGATCAATCTTATTGATGAGAACACAACTAAATCTTTGGGCAGGATGCAAAGATTAAGACCTTCGGATTAAGCTTCCACCACACATTCGTGGTGATGGATTTTCAGAGAAGAGGGTTTTACACAATGACTCTCAGAAGGCCTTACATCAGAGATGCAAGGCTGGTTCATGATTGGGAAACCAATCACATTTATATATGTCCTAGAAAATAAACTTGTAAACAGGGAAGACTCATGCTAATTCTTGTCAAATGAGTCTGACACAACCATTCCAACTGCTTTAGTCGATATTTGTAGAGTATGCAATGTAGAAGCTCACACCATGTTGATTAATATCTATTTAGAGTTTGTAAAACAAGATGTTTGATGGCGAAGATGACGACCTGGAATATGAGCCCCTCTCAAAGCCTGCCAACTCCAAAGACTGGATTCACTGACACTCTTCCTTTGGGCAAGGTTTTCATGATTGGATAGTGCTAACACCACCACTATCTAATCACATCCCTGTTTGTGCTTGATGCATTCGAAACAGAACCAGCGGTGGCTTGTCTTGAGTTAGAGCTCCCCCCAAAAGATCATCTAGCTGTGTGGCTTGCCTTGGTTGACACACAAAGTTTTGTCATAGACCTTGTTAGGCCACCCACCCCTCACACCATCCACATTAACCATTACTATGGTAATAATTCTCAATCCATGACTGCTAGTAGTTTTAAAGTGGAGTTTCTTATTGGATCTAAACCTGCATCATGCAAGATTTATTTTACCACCCATAGGGACATTGAAAGAGAGCATCATCCTTGGGAAGCAATAGATCATGGCCTTATATTACATTATTAACTAGTAAAGAATGATTACAATGCTCAAGCTCCTCTATATAATGGTTATCATACCCTTAGTGGATAAGGGCATCGTGAACCTATCATTGTCCCAAGCCTCGTCCTCCACTTATAAGTTCACTTACAAGCCACCACATCAAGTACACTAAACAATACTCTCATCTTGCCATGTTGGCCACCCCCTTAAACCATTATAGAGATCATAAACCTTGTCAAAAAAGGTGAAGACCACTCCCCTAAACCTTAACCTCATCAATCCTTTAGGGAGGTCTCTAAGGAGGATACCTCTAAGAGGACCCTGACTAGCAGTCAAACTACGATGCCCATGCAAAGATGGCAGCCACCATTTAGCCCAAAGCCTAACCATGAGCCGAGATCTGCCAAATGGGACCCCCATGCAACAATCTTCTACCTAAATCCCAAGCCTTGTTGGCTCCTCATCAAGCTTTCTAGAAGCCCAAGGCTTCTATAAAGGGAACCCGTCTATTTGGGTCCCAAAAACTTCACCGTTCGCATAATCTAGAAGCCAAAAAGATATAGGCAACAGCCTCTGTACCGAGTACCACCTCAAAATTTGACACTTTGTTGGATCTCGATAAAATTACTAAAAGCATAAGGCTTCTACAAGGTGAACCCCCACATCTAGGTGCTAAGATCAAAGAAACCTATGCCTCAAACCCTCCCAAACGTATCCTCGAATGTTAAATCTAAGTGGATGTCGAGACCCAACGCCATGCCTCTGCTGAGGCTAACTTTAAAGTTTAAGTAGGAATGGAGAGTAGTGTCTTCCACCTCGCCTCATGTCTCAACACCACCTTTAGAAAATCCATGCCTCTAAGGCCAACTTTAAACCTAAGCCAGAATGGAGAGCAATGGCTTCTTCCACCTCGACTCATGTCCCAACACCACCTTTAGAAAAGCCATGTCTCTGAGGCTAACTTTAAACCTTAAGCTAGAATGGAGAGCGGTGGCTTCTTCCACCTCAACTCATGTCTCGACACCACTTTCAAAAAGATTGAAAGAGCTCGTGGACTCTGAGCAGTAAGAGGCAACACCTTGCCCATGTGTAGTAGCCTTACCCATCCCTATTCCCATTAAAGAAGAACCACCCATGGTGCCAAACCCCAAAGAAAACTGTGCACACACTTTTGTGGCACCATGTAACCCTTAAGATCAAATAGATCACCGTGATCCTACAACAACACCTATGTGTGCCACCTTGCAACATCAACTCGCAAGCTAGAATTAGAAAAGAAAATCTCAAGCAAGCACTGTAGCAAAGTCGCCTCCACTAGTGTCTAAGCTTTCATCGTGGATGGATAAATGATTTCCCACCTTGGCCCACTTAAAACACAAACCCTAAGCCCAAGTTATGTGACATAATCGCCCCCCTCAAGTGTATAGGCACTATCTTCACTAGGAAAGATGAAAAACACAAAACCCTAAAAACATAATAGAAACGTCAAAAAATAACTAATACTTATATGTAATTTCCCATTCATACATTGGCATGCATACGTACACACACCCCACCCTCTATACACATACACATTCATTCATTCACACACAATTGCACCCCACGTATCATCATCTGCCCCCCATACATGTGCATATACATCTTTACATGCACTATGATGCATCTAAGGATCTATATATAATGAGTAAATGTGTTCGTTCGTTTGGAAGTGTCAAAAGAAGGCATTGCCCCGACTAGACTACACACAAATCACTAGTAATAGTGCCCCATCCTTCAATGGTCTAATAAGTTAATGTCAAAAAGCCTGTGCACACAAGTGGGCTAAGCATGTGTCAACACACTTCAAGGGAAAAAGGCCATCATCTCATGAGCTTGGATTCCTCAAAAAAAATATCCCTGCACCATTGGTTGTCTTTTGGAATCCTAGGGTGTGGGTAGCCCTTTAGATTTTCTGCAACTCTATCTTTTAATGTATGATTTTCTGCAACTCTATCTTTTAATGTATGATTTTTTTTAAAAGCAATCCAAAACGGCTGCGTAGATGGTCACTCGAGCTTGGCCAAGCCTAGAGTACTTATTCAAGACAATTATGTGACTACACATAAACCACTACTAATACAACCACGGAGAACTAGGCCTGGCCAGGTTGACCAAAGCAAAAGTCGAGCACCAACCACACCACAAGAGTGGATTCTACACCAAAAAATGTAGCGCACAATCTAGATTTGAACTAGCCTCAAGAAGTGAGGGTCTTAAGCCCCCTCCACTAGCCAAGCAAGCCCATGCGAGTTTGCATGTTGGTATAGTCTTTAGCTAATGCTATAAGGCACTTCTTATGTGATTCTAGTCCTTTGCACTATGCACCGCTGCCATACAATGACTAGATGATGTCCTTGGTGTTATTCTCATTACACAATCGGTTGAATCCCTCTCTCCTCCTCATGTAGGTGCAAGCGACACAATGCTATCTCTCTTAGGTATACACGGATAACAGAGAAAGAAAACGAGCTTTTTCTTCTTATTTAATTCAACCCATGCTCAGTCTTCCAAAAATATTGTTCTCCCTTACAATGGCCAAAGGCCAAGCCTTTATAGGCTTCCAAAAAAAACAAGAGCAAGTTATGCTTTTCCTTTAAAAACCCATGAGACTTCTTTAAAAAACCCATGGGACTTCTTAAAAAAACATTTTCTTCATACACAATATACAAAAGCTAAGCTAAAATAACAAAGGCAAGTGAACCCCTTCCAATAATGCCAAGTGACAAAAAAACGATGCAATGAATACTATACCACAAACAATAAAGAGACGATGAGAACGATGTCGAGCATTAGTGCCGTCGTATCAGGAAAAAAGATTGCTCATCTCAACACATGATGAGATAAAAAAAAACTTGGACGAACGAACCAAAGTTGACACGTTGAACATGAATAGAAAAGAACAAAGCCAGTGTCAAAAAATATGGGTGCACACACATTTTCGACCAAATGTGTATCAGAAACCCAAGCAAATGATTCTCGTTATATTTTACCCATGCATTAGCCGCCCAGCCATTCCTGACTCTTTCCTCTTTTCCTTCTCTAACCGTTTTTGCATTCATTGATATGATGGACTGTTTTCGATAATAGTTGCATTTGACTTTGTTCTTATGCTTATCATAGCCCTTCTCATCCTTGCTAGAAGACTAGGTTGATATTTTGCCTTTGGCTTATAGCTACCCTGAGAAAAGGCTTTGCCTTTATCTTTTTAACTTGCACAGAGAGCGAATGCCTAATCTCCCACACGCATACTAGTTTAGTTTTGTTAAGATTTCTCTTACAAGAGCACTGCAACCAACTCATCAAACGTAAGGGCATTGGGATTACCCTTCATCTCATTACCCAAAGTGTAGGTGCAAAACCCTGGTATGAATTCAATAAAACTGTGAGAGTAGACACCAATGAACTATCCATCAATAAATGCAAGATTCTCTCTAAGATCTTTAATCCTTGTGAGCAACTCATCCATTAAATCTCCCTCATTCATTAATACATGCAAGCTACTCCCTAAGATCTTTAATCCTTTTGTAAGGAACTCATCCATTAAATCTCCCTCATTTATATTCTTGGACTCTAACTACTTACACAAGTAGGCCACTCGTGCCTCATTACGCACAAGGTAAAGTAGAAAATGCTTGCTTTGCAGTTTTACATGAGCGAATATGAGTTATATGTGTCTTTTAAGTGTTGGAAAAGACGCTTTGGGTGTTATTCTCTTGCAAAAATGTGAACAAGGTTTTATGCAATCAATCTATTACATTGGTGGGTGAGTGATGCTTCCTATACGGAGATGAAGTAAACGGATATGGAGAATTTTGGTTTGGTTCTTCATTTTGCCGGTAAGAAAGCTTTGTTCATATCTTCTTCCTAAGAACTTTACAATTTTCTTTACTTCAGCTGCTATGTCTTATTTGGTGAGAAATATGACTCCATTAGGCAAGTTTGTTTTGTGGTTGATGGAAATTCAAGAGTATCATTTCTCATTCTTAGTAAAGGACTCTGCACATCTTAGCAAGGAAGTAATATGAGAGTGAGAAGGAGGTGGTTTCTTCTCCACAAATACTTCATAAGGTTTCTTATGATTTGGCTCCTCTTAACCATGCATGTGTTCTTTATTTTGATGGAGCACCAAGCTCTTGCCAAAGGTAGTGGAGGTATGGTGCTACTTGATAGTGATGGCCATGTGGTCTCTTCTTCCTCCTTTATTTTGGAAGATTATCATACCAACAATGAGGTCAAGCACTATGCTTTGATTCATGCATTGAGGTAGTGCAAGGACCCTAGGATCACACAGCTCAACATCAAAGGCGATTCACTTCTTGTGATATGTCAACTTCAAGGTACATTGAAGGTACACAATGTGTTCTTTATGATGAGATGTTTGATTTACTTGGTGCCTTTCAAGCATATCATTTCATTCATGTGGCTCATTTAGAGAATTCAAAAGTGGATGAGTTGGCCAAGAGACTTCTCTATGTTAAGGTCTCTTTATGTACATTGGGGATTGGTTTGGAGTCATTGGAAGTTATGCATGAGTATCTTTTGAGTGAACACCCCATCTGTTAATCTCATTTTGAATTAATAAGTATGCTTCTCAAATTGAGGACATTAATAAGTGTTATGAAAAGGTACTATAAAAGTTATACATTTTGAGATATTGGCCACCCAAGGCCTAGTTAAGTAAGTTTTGGGCGCCTAAGTGTAAATAAGGGCCAAATGTATATAAGGCATTTTCTCAAATGAAAAGACATAATCCCCCTTTGTGCTATTGAGAGCTCTTCCTTGTGTCTTGAGAGACATTAAGAGAGAGAGAGAGAGCATTCTAGCATTCCTGCCTCTTCTATGCTTGTATGATTCGTGCTGGTGTGTGGGGGAGAGAGAGAGAGAGAGAGAGAGAGAGTGTGTGAGAATGAGTGATTACCTTATGCAATGGTGTGAGCAACTCTACGGTGACAGCATGGAGGTGGAGCTTGGAGGTTTGGAGCTTAACAACAAGTGAGCTTGGAAACCTCAAGGGACTCAAGTTCGAAACATTGGTAAGTGCCCTACGACAGTTGTGTTCTATTACTCATCCTTAAGGTGAATGCATAGAGTTCCCTCTTGGAGGTGTGGTAGCCCATAACACCGTCATGTGAGATGTGTATCTATAACTTTTTGATGGGTGTTATACCACCAAACACCTCGCCACATGAGAAGAAGAAGCTTCTCAAAGAAGGCTTTATGGTCCAATCAAGTTTTGAGACAAGTTCCCAATGCTCAAGAGAAGCTCCTCAAGTTTTGGGAGCATGTCATGGACATGAATATGGAAGGCACTTTGCCCATGATGTGCAATGGTTACAAAGATTCATACTTTGGCCTACTATGCACAAGGATGTTCAAGAGAAGCTCCTCAAGTTTTGGAAGCATGTCATGGACATGAATGTGGAAGGCACTTTGCCCATGATGTGCAACGGTTACAAAGATTCATACTTTGGCCTACTATGCACAAGGATGTTCAAGAATTGTGTCATAGTTGCTGCAAGGAATGTTAAATCTTTGGATGTCAATAATTGTTGAGTGGACCTTTGAATCCTATACTTGTGTTTGCACCAGAAGTAGGGGGTTGATTTTATTGGGCCACCTCCCCACTCTTCTATTAGCAAGGTTTACATACTTGTGGGCTATGGATTACATGACGAGGTGGTAGCACAAAGCTATCAGTGGATTATAAGCCATGGGTGGCTCGAAGTCTACAATACTCACCAGCATCTAAACTTATGTGAGTCTACATTATATCACCCTTTTGGAATTCTAAAACTATACTCTAAAATCTATAAACACTTAGAATCCATGTTAACTAATGTACTCTACACTTTTGATGCCACTAATATTGAATATCCTACCATAGATCCTGTGGATATCTCTAACCTTCAAGAGTTCATGAAATCTCACAAACCAAGCCACCCACTCCCCAGCACAGGTCATGGTCAGGAAGAAGCATCGTCTTCATCTTCCATCTCCACTTGCACTGTATATTCTAATGTCACTAGTAAACTACTTAACCCCTATCCTAATACCCCACCTACTAACAAATCTCAAGCCGACTGCATATTCTCTACTTTCACCTACCCCACCTTTACAAATAGATTTTCCCACTAACCCTCTCGGCCCCAAGGAGATACTTGTACTCACCCGTCTCCCCAATGGCAACCTCAGGAGGTACTCTATACTGTTCCCCAAGACAATATTGAAGCTTTTACTGATGATACAGTTTTGGAGAATTTATCTGGTGCAGAATATAAAGGCTTCATTCGAGCTGGCAACCCACTGTTAAATTCGAAGCTGATTTTCAAGGTACTAATGCAAGTAACATCATTTGAGCCAACTCGAAAGATTTTACCAGAAGCCTACTCCGAGGTCACACCAACAAAGTAGCCAAATGTACCATACCCTCTACAAGCGCCTCGCCCAGATTTAGAAGAACTACTCCCCTTGACTAGAGAGGGTACATTGTGAGCTAATGTGGCATGGCACACCAAATTAGCCAATCCCCAATTGGCTTACCTCTACTGGAGATCAGGATTATCACTTTCATGATCAGTTATTACTTCCGAAAGGTGGAGAAAAGCTCACCCACCACACACCAGTACACACAAGAGGCGGCTATGCAACTATTATCACAGATGATGCACATCCAAAATTAGAAGATTTTAGAATACAACAGACTTGAGGAAAGAATACTTAACAATTCCAGAATATAGCCAGGTCTATATGTGCATGCCACCAACTCAGCGAGTTAACCCATTATAATTGCCACTAAAGAGAATATGTACTCCCCTGAAGTTTTAGGAGGCCAAGCAGCACGACTGTTATGGCTCACCCTAACCCTCCTTGAAACACATACAAAAAGATATTACCTCATGAACCGCAACTATCGTCGTGAGGATCTTTCCAATGGCCGAGCTCGTAACCCTTGAGGTCTCCAAGCTCCACAACTCCTTGTGAGAAGAAATTCCACCGCATCCCCGCGAGCGTTGTCACACCGCCAAAGAGGATTAGCAAGAGCAAGACTCAATTGCATAATGGGAGAGTATATTATATTATGAGAGAAATTCACTTATATACATGGCCATAAGTGTTCATACTCACTTAAACTATGGCCGGCCGGGCACGTTAGGCTCATAAGAGGCCTAATGCTATTACAATGATTACTCTCATAATATATCCATGAAGTACATCACTTAGGACTTTATCTTAACTTTCTACCACACGCTCTTGAAGCGGGAATCGCCATAAATACTCCGTCACACCATTACGAGTGCTCGTCCAAGTTGTAGCTTTGGACACTATTGCTTTATATCTTGAATGTATGACTCTTTGGTGTATCTACCATGACTCCTTGATGTAAGATAATGGCGGTAGCTCTTGTTAATCCTAGAATTGGACTAACATTCCCCCCTTCTTGATGGTGATTGCGTCTGCGTGATCGCATTGAAGACCTTTGTGTGGGGAGAATGAACAAGCTTGTCGATGGCTTTGATGTTAAATGACATTATATGGTCTTTGTTCCTGTGGAGGAAATAAGAAAAGCTAGTTAATGAATGAAGAGGTTAGTTGTGTATTGGGAATTCTTAACGGGGTGGGGGGTTTTTGCGAATAATTGCATTTTTATATTTGTGTGAGCCTTTTTTTTTGCCCACTTTGTTTTTGGCAATCATCGGCAAAGTTACATGTGATTTTTATTAGTAACACTAAGATATGTTAATAATGGGAGAGAAGAGAGAGAAGGATCTGGAGGAATGTAGACTTAATCATCAGAACAAGATGGTGATTCTCAGTTCCTCATTTGATTCATTAAAGCGACATTTATCATTTGAAGTAATTAGCTTGTGATGATGTCCCTTTGGCAGGATTCTTGTCAAATGTTGTTGAGTAGGACCTGATCCTATCTTCTTCTGCCCATGTGCTTTTTATGTTTTTATGCATAATTAAGAGCTCTTAGAAGTAAATTTTCATGAAGTACAAGAATTGAGACATATAGACTCTTATTAAACTGTTCTGTGTTGTTGAAGTAGCCACTTGTAGGATTGAAAGAATTATGTTGACTTGCGAGGCTAATATAAATATCTTCACTAAGGATTAAAGATCATTGATTTGTGAAGATGGTGGCATCGTTTGGAGAGGTTTGTAATTTGAAGGAAAATTCCAGGTGATGGGTTGTACCATTGACCAGGCTTTCGCCCACCATGGCCCCCGCTCCAGAGATGTACCTGGAAGTTGTTGATGGTGAGACTTTGGTGCAAATGTTCTCCAGTGCATGAGTATGGGTATTTACTCATGGAGCAGTTGCTACATTAATTTAGACAAAACAATAGTAAGCAATAAGCTAACAAATATATAATGGCTATTGAAGATTATTGGAAAAGGTTAATGCATGAGATGTCTTAATTCGTGATGAGGCTTAAATTATGAAAGTGCAGGTTCTTAAGCCGTGAGATGGAACTCTGTGAATTATAATTCCGCGAGATGGAATTTTGTGAATTTTCAGATTTTGACCCCTTTTTTTATAGGTCATCTACGTCATGATTTGCAAGCAATAAGTTCTTATGTGCTCATTTCTTACCTCCAAAGGGGTGACAAGAGCATTGTTATTCTATTCTTGATGTGCTCCTAAGTCTCCATATTGCTTCTTGAATTTGTTGTTGAAATGATATCGAGGCAGTAGAGAAGACTGTTGATTGTTTGCTTGAATAGACAAGCTCTTGTGTTGGTGGTGAATGCACAAGAGTGGTTGAGTGATTTGCTTGTTGTTTCTTGGGCCTCCATTCTTGTCAAACTTTAGGTGAAGTTGCTGGGGTTGAAGTCGGTGGTAAGGTTTTCTTCACATTGTTTGATTTTGGCAATCATATGATGGAATTACCATCATAGTATCCTTGTTGTACATGCATAGACACCCATCTTTGACGAACACTGTAACTTGGTTGCCAATGTGCTTGGTGTTGAGGCTTTCTTCTTTGAGCAAGCTTAGGGGACTTTGTTATGCGCTTGGGGACCCAAGCTTTGGTATTCCTTTGGTAGTACCCTTGTGCTTGCAATAGTGTTTTTGGTACCCACACTTGTTGCATTGGTAGAGTTCTTTGAGGAACTCGCATAGGCTTTTGTGGCAGTGTTGTGGAGTACTCTTATTCTTCCTTGGCTTTCGAGTGATTCATTGGAAAAAGAGGTTTTGACTGTCGAAATTTGATTGGCACCTTCATAGTAGCCTTGAGCTACAAGTAGCTATTTCTCCACCCACATTTTGATACTAATAAGATATCGTGATTGTGGGACTCCGTGGAGTTTTCTTTAGGGTTGATGTGGAAGGTTTGGGGCCTTTCTTGACTTTGGCTAATGCTGAGGCTGTGGGTTTGAGACTCATGGGCATTGTTGGTGATGATGAGGTTAGAGTCTCTTGTGGAGTGGCTGTCGTTGGATGACGAGTCCTTTGAGCATGTGGTTGTCTCCTTTGTTGAGGTTTGTCGATGAAAATGCATAGGCTCCGGGGTCTTTCCTTGAGTTCCATGTTAGAGATAGATGGTTGGACTCTAGGAACTACTTCATGAATAGTTACTGATTGCGAGGTTTTGGCATCGAACTTTGTAGGTGAGGATGGGATTGAAGGAGTTGATGCTTTATCGGAGTTAGTCGTCGTTGACGCAGATGGTAGGTCCTTGTGTAGAGGGGCATTTGTGGAAGAGGCTTGTATCCATTTGCATTCAGCATCATAGAAATCCATTAAAGTTGGATCCTCTTCCTCGTAGTATGGTATTGTCAACTTTTGTCATTGACCATCATGATGACTCTATCGCTAGCAAAGCACATCGGCGCTTGGGCAGCAATAGTCCATTTATGCCCCAAGATTAAATCTTCTTCCAACACATAACCACAAAAAACTTGCAAAAGTGAGGGGATTAGTTTCAATATACATTGTATGTTCAAAGTACCCCACACATGGCATGTTCAAGTCTTGTGTAAAGGTAATCCTTTCAGGATGTGCCATGAGTGTTGGTTGACCTAGCAAATCCCATAGCTCGAGGGTCATGAGATTGTATTCTCGTATTAGATAAAGCTGTGCTTGAGCTGTGGTGATTTTATTTACAATTTCCAATCCAACAAAAATCCTAAGGATCTTTTCAGTAAGATATGTTGGAAGTTCCAGCTCTTGCAAGGTTTCTTCCTCCCGTATAGCAATTTTACAGTGCTTGTGCAGGAGTGTGCAAGGTAACTGTTTGCATGGATTCATCTAGTGAACTTATCCAAGGTCCACCAAATACATCATACTCAAGGGAATCTAGGGTAACATGAAATGTAAATTCCATATCGCCATCGATTGTTTGAGAAGTGTCTGTAAAGTAACCTGAAACTTCAATGTTTTGTTCATTGGTTCCTTTTGCAAGACTATTTCTTGTAAGGATGAGTTTAGGTTGTCCCAATGATACCCAAGTGTCTATTGTCATGATGTTTAGACTTGCTCGAGGGCTAATCAATGCGTGTTTGCACTGAACATCATTGCCTGTCGAGAAATCCAACCATACCATGATAGAATCTTCCAAAGGAACCATGGATGTTTCGGTTATTGACTCGGTTTCAGATCTTGTTTCTGTTTCATATTCCCATTCACTTTCATCCTCTTTTTGTGTCTCAGTTTTTTCAAGAGTACCCAATGCCTACACTGGCACACTTGGCCCTTTGACAATTCTTAATGAGGGTTGTTTGGAAACTTGCAAATCTTCACAGTCCTATTTTATGGAATTTATTATGTCCTTGTATAACTCAGGTTGAGCCATTAAAGGTGCAAGTGTTGATGTGATGCTGGCTTTATCATGAGAGAAGAGCATTCCTCCAAATGAGGTTTTGAGAGATTGTTTTAATCTTGCAAGGGAATTATCGAATTCCTCACGTGCTTTCTGAAGCCTATAGTTCGTACAATCTATCTCAAATGACTCTTTTGTAGAGAGTATGTCTTCCTCTTCAAAGGGAAAGCAGTACTTTTCTAGGCTTTGAATTTTGGTTGCTCTTTTAGGATTGGCATTATGAGGACCAATCACAATCGGTGACACTGTAAGACATTCAACTAAGCTAAGCATGCTCTCCTGAGAGCTTGCTTTTTGGGTTTTGCATACGTCATGTAATCATTATTATCCATTTGGGGTGGTTGGGTGGGTTCTAGTTTCTTGATTGGTCTATGTGGTGCACTGAGAGCGAAGATTAAGAACTTGTTTCATCCTCACTTAGTGATGTACTAGAACTTGTTTCATTCTCTGACTTTCTTTGGTTTGTCAATTTTTCATTATGGTTACCCATGCAACGAGATCGAATTTTCTTTTAGGTTTTTGTATCATGTGTCGTACATATGGGTGTTGAGGTTTGTGTGGTGGTCTTTGATGTGGATGCTTCTGCATCCTGTATAGCTTTTGGCTCTTTCGTGTTTATGTCCCCTTTTGGGTTTATGTCCTGTATAGACTCCTTTTCCCTACCTTTTAATTCAACCTTGGTTTCGATAGTTTTTTGTCCCTATTCTTTCTTGGTTTTAGAAGGTTTTGCTCCTTCTTTTGGGTTTTGTTTTGAAGCATGTTCTTCTACCCATGTTGAGGTATTGTCTTTTGCATTCTTTTTTATTGTTTGTCGTGCCTTGGCTTGTAAACGTGTAAGCACATTCAATGGCACTATGGCCAATTGCCCATTTTGTACACTTAAGATGTTAAGAGTTGTATTTTGTGATACAAGTTGCATTGAAGCAACTCGTCTTGGGCAATCTTGGAACATGTGATCAATGCCACATCGTTCACACATTGGTCGCAAAGTGTCAGTGACTATGGGCATGGAAGTATTCTAAACTGTGCAGTCTGCCACCTTGTGAGGTCCACGACAATAGAAACACTGAAGTGTCTGATTAATTGCTTCGTGAGCAGTTTCTACCCTTTGGACTATCTCTGTTTGGTTAATAGGAGATGGAGGTTTTGAGTCCATTGTGGATAAAGCAGGACACTTTTTAGTATCATGGTTAAAGGTTTTACAATATATGAAGTATTGAGAAGGACAGGTGCCTTGTATGCACAATGAGGATTGGGATGGTCGTAGTGATTGCACTCAATACAAGGCATTTTGCTCCTCACTTTTAGAGGCATTAAGGATGTCTGGTTTTGAAGGTTTTCATCCTCTCTTAGAGATGTTTGCTGTAAAGTTTTAAGCAAGGCTGCATAAAATTTGGGAAATGTCAATTTCGAGATCGATCTTTCTTTTGCCATTGCTTCACATGGTTTAGATGAGGAACACCTCGTAGCATGCTCATCTTCTAGCATGTTGTCATCTAAACGTATTGCTTCTTTGTAACATTGATCGAATGTTTTTGGATTGGATACAATGATCAAGTTGTATAAGCTGTTATTCTTTAAGAACATCATGAATGTTTCTGGATTAATGGATACAATGATCAAGTTGTGTAAGCTGTTATTCTTTAAGCCCATCATGAATGTTTCTGGATTGGATACAATGATCAAGTTGTGTAAGCTGTTATTCTTTAAGCCCATCATGAAACATCTCTTCTTTGCAACATTGATCGAATGTTTCTGGATTGGATACAATGATCAAGTTGTGTAAGCTGTTATTCTTTAAGCCCATCATGAAACATCTCTTCAATTGAACATTGTTTAATTTTTCCCATGACTCACAACGTGAGTCCAAGAATTTTTGAAGGATAAAATCTCTAATGGATTCATTTGATTTACGCTCAATTGAATAGAGTTCTATTGCTACACTCCACCGATCACCTTGTCTGGAAAAGCCATGTATAAAGGTTGATTTCAAGGTTTTGAAGTTGGTCTTGATCGTCGGCATCAATGCGATGAACCATCGACTAGCTTTTTCCTCTAAGCAGCATAAGTTCAACGCATGTAACTTAATGGGGCAATTGGGATTTCCAAAGGCTTCACATCTCTGTTCAAATATTTGAATGAATTGAATAGGGTCTGTTGTTCCATCATATTTGTCTATAATTTTAAAAATTTGTATAGTCGTATTTCTGTATGAATCATAGAGACCGTATGTGAGTACTCTTGTGTTGGAAGAGACAGTGAGTCCTTGGGCCACCCCCCTTCCTAGACTAGTCAGTATGTCCAAGGTGTGGGCATCCAGGAAAGGGTTGGTACTTACAGGATTTGCGGGAGTGTTAAGCAAGGGACCAAAGCCCGGTGGGATCGAAGTCATAGGGGGTGTAAAACCTAATGATACGCTTGTAGGCATGGCCAATGGCATGGGGAGGTGAATTGGTGACATAGATCTCAATGGCTCAAAGATGACAACCATTGGGTTTAGTCCTTGTGTGATCCCTAGCACTCCCTTTAGCGTGGCCATGTCGGAGCGTCTAAATACTTCTTAATGAGCAATTACAATTTTTTTGTTTTTTTTTTTGGCTTTTTATGCTTTCCCACAACCCGTTATTACAGCCTTAAGAGGCTTGGCGTACTCTTTGTTGGATCAAACGGGTGTATGTTTGTCCTAATTAGCTTAGGCATTATATGCACATGAACGACCTCAGATTTTATTTATTTTTTTAAGCGTATGCTAAGAAGTTCCCAGATGGAAAAGGAGGTCCTAAAACCTATTTTTCATCATTGTCTCAAGACGAATTTTTTTTAAAGAATTTTTTCCTTGTTTTGCAACACGTTTTTTAGGGTGTTCCAAAAAAGGAATTTTGAAAAACTCTGTATGAGGGAGTTGTAGTATTTTTGGAGTATTACAACTTTGTTTCCCTAAGTCGTCCGTGATTTTATCGTTTAGACCCTCAAAAAGTAGCCCAAATATGGCTCATCGTCATTTTCGTGCTAATTTTTACAAATTTTTGTGGTTTTTGGGCTATTTTTGCCTCGATTTTTACCTCGATTTTCGGGTCAAATTTTGAGGCTGCTAGTCAGAGGCCAAAATGGTTGATTTTAACTTCGAAAGATAGTCTAAAGTCGAAGAGCTTGATGTCAACTTTCCGATGAGCCCTAGAGCGCCTTCATCGGATATATGGTTAAAGAGATACAGGCCTCCAAACAGGGGTGGTTTCCAGAGTTTTTTTTTTCCCTGATTTTTTTTGCCGGAATTGTCTTTCACGGCCGAGAGTTTTCGTCAGAATCGCCTTTCACGATCGAAAATTTTTGGCTGGAAGTGTCTTTTTTTAACTTTTTTTTGGGAGTCTAGTGGGAAATACGAATTTTCCTTTTTGGGAAAGAACATTTTTTGAATTTAAAATAAAAGGGATAGGGCATTTTCCCAAAAAGGTAAGTGGGAATCAAAAAAGTCAACTTTTTAATGATACCCCTTACACCCTTCATAATAAATGATCCCCAAAATGGACAAATTGACAACTCATGAGCATCTACTCATTGAATGCTCATAAGCCTTAATGAGTTATGTAAAAAAGTGATTAAGGATTAATCCAAGATTAATCTTTTCACTAATCTCTCTCTTTTACACTAATCAAGGACTCTAATTAATCACTAATCCCTAATTAATTCACACAATTGAGCACATCATTGGATAGAGCAAGGACCTAATCTTTTTGCATCAATAATTGTGTAAATTAATCTAAATTAGGAGATTAATTACTATAGTCTCCTCTTTTAAGGTAAATTTAAGCAAAGAGAGTCAAATTTCTCCAATTGATCAAAAAATTGATGTGATTAGGTGTTTTGATGCATATAGATGCTCTCAGAACACTCAAAAACCCCAATTTCAACTACTCATATGATCAATTTAGACCCCAATTAACACATTTTCTAACTTTTTAGCCTCTTGAATAAGATTAATCACCCTTAATGACAAAAACCAGTCCATTAAAAGAAATTAGTCAAATTCAAGGGTTTTTTAATGGTTTTAAGAAATTTTTTGAAAGATTAAGCTACTCCTAATGCATGCAAACACTCTAATCCAAACAATTTCCACAAAAAACACATAATTAAACTAAAATTAATGATCTTAGTTCTATGTTTAAACTAAAGAGAGCTAACATTCACAAGAAATGCATTCTTTTGCATTGTTTGATGCAATGGATGCAAACTAAGTCTAATACAAACTATGTGCAAGTCCTAAGAACATGAAAAACCATAAAAACAACAACAAAAACACAAATTAATATAAAAATTAAGCAAAAAGCATTCTTTTCAAAAACAAAAAAGAGAGCTATTCTATACCAAATCTCACACAAATCACCATCAAATCCACATCTTTTTCATGGGGAACCACTACTCAAGATAATGGGCAATGGGTTATGCGTAGATTAGAGACAAAACAATGGAAAAAGCCAAGGAATAGCTCCCCGAAGCGACGCCAAAAATGTTATGGCTCATCCTAACCCTCCTTGAAACACATCCAAAAAGAGATTACCTGGTGAATCACAACTATCATGAGGATCTTTCTAATGGCCGAGCTTGTAACCCTTGAGGTCTCCAAGCTCTACAACTCCTTGAGAAGCAATTCCACCACGTCTCCCGCGAGCGTTGTCACACCACCGTGTTGCACTACGGGTTTGTGTCTCCTGCAAGCGATGTCACACCGTCATATTGCATTACAGAAATAGATACTCACTTGGATACATGCATGGCACCGTATCCCAGACCCAGTAGTCATGGGCAAGTGTTAGATTTTTGAAATTACTCGTGCTCGTGATGATTGATCAACCCAAACATCCCTATGATGGTGTAAGGTTCCTCCCTCCAGCTTTTGAGATGTAAAGGTGTAAAAACCTCCCCTTCAGTTTTTGTAATCATCCCCTATTTCAAAATGCAAGAAAATATTGTTTTCCCTTGTATTTGGCCTAGAGAGAGAAAATATTCTAGAGAGAGATAATATAAAATTGAGACATTTTTGGCTACAAAGTTTCTCCTTATATTTAAGATGAATTCCCTTGAAACAGAAGTTCAAAAAGAATTTTCCAATGTGCATTAGAAATTAATTGAATATGTGTATAAGAGACCTTAGTCTACGAGTTCACATTTTCAAAAAAATTTGATTAAGGTTCAAATAAGGTTCTAAAGGGCCAATAGGATTAATCCAAGCATTGAGATGATAAAAATACAAAGAATAATAGAAAATCTTCCAAAAATGAGTAAATGTTCACATAAGATGAAGAGTTGACTAAGTACTGGATTTATTAGTTAAAAATTAAGGTTTATTAGTAAAAAAATTTAATTTTTGACACGTCGAGAGTGGGGAAGGGGGCTCATGAAGGAGGCACCTTTTTCTCATCATTACCTTGCATTTTTAATTCAAAAAATGAGATATTTTTCTCTTCTCCTACAAATTGGATCAAAAAGTGAGCCAAACTAGTCCAAATCTTGTCCCAAACTGAAGCTGGAAACCTCTAGAACCCAGTTTGACTTGGTTAGTGGCCTCCCTCACCTATAAATAGACCCTCATTCCTTTGTATTTTCATCTTTGTGTATTTACATGCTAGTATTATCTTTATTTTAGTGTAATTTTATTATCCCTCTATTTTGCCTCTACTTTGGGAAGCTTTAGAGCTTCACAAATCTCCATCCTCTCTTGGAGATTACCCTCCCCACCTTGGTGGCCAAGTTTGCCTTGTGGGCTTCACTTCTTTTTAAAAGAATCAAGCCAAAAATCAAGGGTAAGCCTTAATCCATAGTGTTTTTCTATCTTTCTCAATGATAATCTTCTTCCCAACCTCTCTAATGCTTGGGAAGCTTTTAAATCAATGGTTTTTTCTTGAAATCAAGCTTTTTAATCATTCATAATGTTTAATTCGATTAATGCTAATCTTTATGCTTAATTATAATATTTTTGATTTGTAAATCTTTCTTTTTGAAAGAATAATCATCTTTATGGTTAGATCCCTGTTAGAAGGATGGATCTTAGTGCTAATCTCATTATCTTAACCAAAAATCTAGGCTTGACAAGCTAGAGAAGAAGATTAAATATTTTTATGATTTTAATTTAGTTAAAAATGATGATTGATTCTTTTAAGCTTGTTTATAATTAAGAAAAATCATATTAATTCATTTTAAGTTGAAAAAGAGTTATGCTAACATTTTTGTAAGTATTTTTATTTAAAAATGATAAATAGATATTTTTAAGAATAATCAAGAGATTTAATCATAATTATGCTTGTAATTATGTTATGTATGCATAATAAATTTTTAGTTTAAAAGAGGAATTCCCACCACATTTCATAGTTATGAGTATTTATTTAAAAGAAGAAATTTAAGCATTCTTACATATTGCAGTGGAGTTATGGCAAAAAAATTTATTTAAAAAATAAATCTTATTTTTATGCATAAACATTTCCATCATATTCTAGGCATAAACATTTTTATGCTAAAAGAATGATTTTTGTTATATTTATGGAAAATACTTTTATAGTATTTATGCATAATTATTTAAATAGAGAAAAGAGAAATTTTTGTTATATTTATTTTTACATGCATAAAAATTTAGATGCAAAAAGAGGAATTTCCAAGATATTCTAGGTACAAACATTTTAAATATTAAAAGAGAAATTTTTGGCATATTTCAAAACATGGATATTTTTATTTATTTAAAAGTAGAATTTTGAGTTTTATCATTTCTTAGAAAATATGAGAAAGCTATGGAAAAATTTATATCATTAGAGAATGAATTTATGCATAGTAAATTTCAAGCTAAAAGTGAAGTTTTAAGCATTATTCAATTGTCAGAAAAATAAAGAAGGTTATGCATAAACTTTATAGAATCATTCAATTTATGAGAATTATGAAAATAATTCATTTAGATAAATGGATTAGTGTTTATACTGAAAGAGAAAATATGGATATAATTGATTTTGTAAGTCTCATGAACCTGAATGGATGCGATATGATGTGAATGAATGTAATATGATGTGAATGGATGTGATATAATGTGAATGGATGTAGGAATGATGTGAATGGATGTGATATAATGTGAATAGATGTAGGAATGATGTGAATGGATGTGATATAATGTGAATGGATGTAGGAATGATGTAAATGGATGTGAATGGATGTGAATGGATGTAAATAGATGTAAGATGATGTGAATGGATGCGAATGGACGTGGAATGATGTGAATGGATGTGATATAATGTGAATGGATGTAGAAATGATGTGAATGGATGTAAATGGATGTAAATGGATGTGATATAATGTGAATGGATGTAAGAATGATGTGAATGGATGTGAATGGATGTAAGATGATGTGAATGGATGCGAATGGACGTGGAATGATGTGAGGATGTGGAATGATGTAGGACGATGTAAATGGATGTGGAATGATGCGATGTAAATTGATGTAGAAGAATGTGGAATGATGAGAAATGACGTGGAATGATGCGAAAAGATGGGAGTTTGTTGAAAACTGTAATTGTATATGAGACCTGTTTTTAAAGATTGTTTTATATCAAGAATGGTTATGTTTTGTCCCGGGTACCAGGGAAAAGGGTTCGCAAGCTCCCTAACCGATACTCAAGCAAATTACAAAATAGACACACCACTTACGCACCCAATATGAAATTGCCTTTTTCACAGATTCAGCTGTCTTTAAAACAGAGTTGGAACGAAACCACAGTGTTTCCCATCAAGATCCTCAATATTTCATTTCCCAGTCCAATGTCCAATCATTTCTTTCTCGACGTACCTATGGCATCATTGGCAACTAGAACCCTCACCACCTGCTCACACAGGGGCCTTTTCAATAGTCCCTAGCCTATAGTACCTAGGAATATAATCACATAAAATCTATATGGACTCTCCATTGAAGATCAGCTAGATCAAACAACAAGATCCATGTAAAAGAGCCATGAACTCATCCATTGAAGACTAGCAAGGCCAATCAACCAGATCCATGCCCGTGTTCATAAAATAACTCCAACTCATTTTTTTCCCTGATGCACGCGTCGGTATCTTGGGCGACCCAGAGCCCAAGCACCATATGGTCAATACCCTCTAGGTTCCTTCGTAGGTCACCTAACGCTTCACTCATAGGCCACTTCCTTGGTCCCTCATCCACCGTACCGGAAGCTCACCATTTTAATCGAACTGAGGTTGGTCAAGACCTCGGCCGAGATCTTGCCACGCGAGATATCCTTCATTAACTCTCTGTCAGCTATTTTGTAACCTTTTCACTTAGGTCCTCACGATCTTATTTGATAAGATAGTCAAAATGGACCAAGGAATGGTTAGGGAATTAGGCACTACTCTAGAATCTCGACCCTCCCAGATGAAGCCACACAAACTCGTCCACACATCATCTAGATTGACATGCTGCATGATGTGAATGCACATATACTTTGGAAATATCCCATTCTCAATACTTGTACTGGACATCTAGTCTCACTAGGAATCATTTATTAGAAAGGGGATTCTGGACCAAATGGGGACATCTCCTCTCTCCTCTAAATAGTTGCCCTTAACTAAAAGATTCTTTTTACTCGTACTTGTGAGAGAGAACCACCACGAAGACAAATCTCTATTTGCCTCCATCTAAACAAAGAGAGCTCTTCCTTCACCCCTTTAGAAAGGAACAATCCAGCGTGACAACAGAGTGAGGATGCGAGCGACGGACGAGTTAACGCACCCACATCATGGAGTTGCAAGCAGCTCAAAGGCAAGACCCAATGACACATGATTTGGCAAGGCTACCCTTCACATGCAAGGGGCTGATATGAGCAAGTTTCCCCCAAATAAAACATGCACCAAGCTTTCTTGCAGAGCCGCGTGCTCGTAGCAGCCGCCTGTCTC